>NC_054756.1:7270011-7592511 GCF_018143015.1 Lytechinus variegatus | reverse complement strand
CAATCTGTATGTCCTCCCAATTTATCTTTCTAACACTTTGTCTATACCTTCCTCTTTATAGTATCTATACATTCATTACAAATCTTACAGATATTTCCTCACTTTAGACTTCTTCTTATTTACGAATATACCTGCAGAATAACAAATCAAGTCAATGATCATCTAAAGAAAAAAAATCGATTGCAAAAATAAAATGAATATAGAATTTAGTTTAATTCGGATAATACTTCAAAGTTATTTCATTACATTAAATTTATCTCATAATTCTGCCATCGTGCAAATGGCATACCTAATCAACAAATATCTATATCAATTAATATATATTTTTTATACCAACATTTACGCAATATTCTTCAAAGTTTGACTCTTTCTTGTTATTAAAAAACAAAAACAAATTGAACCAACAAGAACGCACATTTTCAATTTCTACTCTATAAAAATATCGCGTGAAAAATAAAAAGATCGAGTGAGAAGCTAGATTGTGTTAAATTTTGTATTGGATATAACCACACCAAAACCTGGTTTCGTATATAAACATGATAATTAATAAAGCTGTCTTAAAGATCAAGGTCAAACAAAACAAATGCAGCTATACAATCTTGTATTTTTTTGCCTTTACGCTATACATTTTTCGTAATGACTATTGTTGTGCTTTTAAGCGGAAACCATGATAATTTATCCCATTATAATGTATTCAACATCTGCGTTAATTTGCCCTTATTAAGAGAGGACCTTAATATTTGTTGTCATATGCTTTATCTATATTTATATCACTGTTAGAAAAACAGGTGCGGAATAGGACATTTTTTGTCCCACATTTTAAACTTTTTAAGGTTCTTCAAAGAAACAGATAAGGACCCTAAACAGTCCTTTAGAACCGTATTTGGTTCTACTTGGGACCATTTATTTCATATATCCTACGGGAATTTGATGGTGCGAAGAACCGTTTGCCTATTAATCGTATAAGGGTCGTTTACACCATCAAGAACCCAAAAGGTTATATAACCGACGGTTCTACCAGAGGACTGTTTATAACCATTTCCATTCTCTGAACCTCAAAAAGTTACAGAAGTTACAAACGTATGTTATCTGAACATTTACCATCATTAATAAGGGAAATGACTTCAATAGTTTAATGTACAAGAAATACAAAAGCTGAACCTACACATTAAATACGTTCAGCTTCTTTGGCAAGACTAATCGACTTTACAAAATAAAATATTGAAGGTCATTGCAATTATTTTTCGATCAACTCAGATAATATATAGATAAAATACATATAATGTAGGCCTATATACATTTGTAACATTATATCCGTTATATTCGATGGATGATTGTTTGTTAAAATCGGCTTTCGTGTCTGTCTTGATGATTGAAAAAAAAGCTCATGCAATTATAACAACAATTATACAACCATCATTACGAATGGCCCTCTGGAGAAACCAAATAATACATTACGCATATTTTTTTTTATTCCTTCGTTGATTAGTCTCCTCAGTACATCAGCATTATTTGCAGATTTTTACTTGCGGTTATCTAGCAGAAATATTGTCATGCGCTTGGACTGACAAGTTACCACTCGTCATGCGCATGCGCATTTTATGGTGAGATGAACGTATCGTAGAAGTTGCGGCGACTGAAATCGAGACCAGCATATCCAGTGGGTGTATAATAAATAATAATAGTAAACAGTTCTCTTATAGCGCATATTCCCCTGCAGTTGCAGCATCTCTGACAACTCCGTTTACGTCTGTCTCTTTATAGCCTCTGAATGAGGGCGCTATTTTGCATGACGGTACACAATAAATACCAGAGAAATATCGAAACACCATCAGCTTAAAAAAAATCAAACAGATGTTGGTCGACTGGTATTGTTTCAACGTCTGTCTGGTATAAGCCAAAGCCAAACTGGTGACGTCTCCAGTTTCCTAATTGATACCGACGTTGTGATAGTATAATATCTGCGTTTTTGGCAGTTAGGCGCGAAATAATCATGTTTAAAGACATCGAATTTCAAAATCGGTCTAACCTTCGGGGCCAAACAGGAAAACAAATATAGGCAACAATGATACCTGAATATCATGCTTCCACAGATTGTTTTTCCTCAAAAAAGGCAAACATACAAGAAGAAACGAAACCCTTTAGTCCCACTCTTTGATTGGATTAACATTTATTGGGGCAAGTACACAGAATGAAGGGTTTCTTCCCCCCCCCCAGACATTAACATTGAAGCAACTTCTTACTTTTCTTTTTACAACAATATGCCCCCTCCCTCATCTCGCCCCCGGGAGGTTAGGGAGTTCTATCGTAAGGATATTTCATTTTGCGTCGACCTAGCAAGAGACGTATTCAGACGACGATTTCTCAGTATGCGCGCTTAATTATGCGTAATGAAACGATGAAATCTTCAAAAACCAATGTTTCAAACCAAGCATAAACAACTTCCTTTATAATTTTGGCAAAAGGGTTTTAGAGACAGAACGCCGGATAATTTATCAATTTGTTGCCTAAGAGCGTTACGTTTGAGGCAAGAGCAGAGCAACTACACACATGATCACAATATTTTCATACATAACATTTTTTTTCCACATAATTCTGATTTTTACAACTCATTCTGTACCTGTCTGTAAAAATAAAATCGTTCAATTTCCTTCAAACAATTGTGGAGACAAAAAAATATTTTGTTTAACTCCACCGGAAACATAATTGTAATATACATGTAAAAATCTTTCAGTTGCATAAATCCTATTTGCTATCTTACTGGTCACTTTTCTTGGATCTCGAAATAAAGATATATGATCAAATGCGGCCCTTTTTTGTTTGTATTTACAAAATTACAACTACTTTAGAAGGAAGCTTATTTTGTTCGGTAACGATGGTTACAAATATCAACATCAGCTTCGATCAAACTTCCCACTGCATCCTTGTCCATCCACTAGTGACGACATTCTACCCTCGAAAAAATATCACTCTTTAAAAAAAGAACATAGAGAACAGTGAATTTGAAGTGAATTGTTTTTTTTCGGTCAAGCCCGACAGAAAAGAATAAGATTTACCACAGTATGTAACAGAGTGTGTAACACAGTGTGTAATACATGTAATACAGCGTGTGTGTGTGTGTGAAACACAGTGTAATACACCCTATGTAACATAGACGGGTTGTAATGTGTAACACAGGGTGTAACACAGAGTGTAACAAAGTGTGTAACAAAATGTGTAACACAGCGTGTAACACAATGTGTAAAACGGTGTGTGGCACAACTTTATGTAACACTGCTTGATTCGTTCTTCCATTACCCCCTTATCATGTGTGTTACTGGTATCTCCAATCCACATTTCACTCATATGGTTTCTTTTTTTTATAGTTTGTTAGTTTGTTAAGAGAGACCTGGGAGGCGTTTCATGAAAGGACTTGTCGGACGTTTTATCCGACAATTACCATAGGAACAGTGCCTATCAACCAATCAAAATCATAGAAAGATGTCAGATCTGACAACTTGTCGGATGAAAATATTGATGAAACGCTCCCCCGGTTGATATTTTGGTCATTTTGTTGATGCGGATTTCAACAGGTTAATTGGACATTTCAGTTTGCCTTGTAAATTCCGCTTAACAAAATGACCAATATATATATATATATCAGGTCTCTCTGTACAAACCAACAAACTATATAAAAAAAAAAGAAGCCATATGAGTGAAATGTGGATTAAACTCTTGTCAGTGAAAAAAGGGAAAACATGATATCAATTAATCCATTGCTTTCAATTAGGAACACCAGTTCGTAGTTACTTCATGGGCAATTTTGGTCAAATGACCTTTCATTTCTTTCATCATGATAGGCAGATTTCAAAGCAAGATATTACGTAAGCTTGCCTTGCATAGCAGGATGAAGAAATTGAATAGACCAGGTGACTAGAATAGCACACCAATGAACACTTAATGAAGGTATTTGTTGCATTCCTACTTTGAATGCATATCTTAGCATGTTGCACAATGTACTTGACAAACTGTGAATACCAGTCGTTCGTGGAAGCATTGTTGTTTTTTGTGGATGTAAATGAAAACGACAATTCAAAAGAATATATGAATAATCAAGACATCAAAATTGGTGCTTATCTCATTAGATTTTAAAGCACCATGTCACTTTAGTACAAATGACCTTCTTCTGATCATGCGTAGAATCTTTTGATCATGCGCAGAAAGGAACTACGAACTGGCAGCCCCAAAGAACTTGAAAAATTTGGTCCGTGTTTAGCAAACCTACCATACGCCTCCATCTATCGTGGGTTTCACGAATTATGGGGGGAAACACACTTGAGAATACACTTTATTAAACATTTTTCTACACGACTTTCACGAGTCTCTGGGAGGTCGGTCTCGAAATAGTCGGTTTTCAAATTGTCGGTGTTCCTAATGCCAGTCTTCCGTGCTCAGCTGGTCCTTGGGTGTTCCAATGGTCTTCGAACTAAGGGTCTATGTTTTCCGAATTGGGCATGCTGGGTGGTTCTTCCTTTGGCTTTGGTCCTGTTCCTCGTCGGTCCATAACAAAGACCATGATGGACATCGGGACCAGGATCAACCAACACGTGAACGAGATCCAGGATCCAATCTTGAAGTGAAAGAAATCGGGTACGACAAAAAGATTTAATTAATCAAAAAAAAATCTTAACAGGAAATATTAATATATGTTTAATGATAACAATTATTAATAACGATAACAATAATAGAAGTATTAGTAGTAGGATAATGTAGATAATAACAATGATGATTATACAAGTAATGAGTAATGATAATAATAACAAAAATAATTACAACAATATTGATCTTGTTTGGTATCATTATCATAACTATAATAATAATAATAGTAATAAATAGTAGTTGCAGAAGCAGTAGGCCTATTATTATTATTAGTATAATTTATTATCATTAGTAGTAATAGTAGTAGTATTATGGTGGTAGTAGTAGTAGCAGCAGCAGCAGCAGCAGTAGCAGTGGCAGCAGCAGCAGTAGTATTAGTAGTAGTAGTAGTCATGGTAGTAGTAATGATTCCTACTCACACAAGCCAGATTGAGCCTAATGTAGAAGTTTCGTCCCTGGTAGACATTCCAATGGGCTTGTTGGAATCGAGCACACCTGATAATAAAGGAAAATGGATAAACAATCACATAAGACAAATGCAAAATTCAGTAAAATTCTGGCTACTATGAAAGTCATGAAGGTCCAAAGAATCGGTCAGAGTTCGTTAATCAGAAAGGTAACACTCAAAAGTTTCGATCTTCTGAATATTCATTACATAGTCTCGAGGGTACTTTATCCGGAAACAAAATAAGATTTAAGTGAATATTCCGACTTTCTTATTTACAATCCGAAAATGAATCAAGGTTCGTTGTTCGGACAATTGGACCTTCGGAATAACGAACCTTCGATATAAAGAGCTACCTACTAAACGCATTCGTCTGAGCCTCAGACAGGACTTTTTTCAGTCATAAACAAACATTATCGTGGTTGTTCAGTCACATCAGCGCCTCTGGCTTGTCTGGTTCTCTACAACTTCCCGGATTGGCAAAAGAAACATTCTTTTATTCTATTTGATTAATCGGATACATGAAGATTTAAACTCAGGTGATGGCCATAACTTATATCAAACTCGTAATATCTATGTCATCATATTCTTCGTTTATTTTGGCAGTTAAAGCAAGCTGAGAGCTTGACAGGGAGACTGACTATGCGCGGACTTAAAGGTGCAACCATTTTCAACTTCTTCTATGATAGAACAACTGTTAAATCCCCACTATTATGATTATTTTGTACATCTTCTGAATAAAGACATGCGCAGTGGCCATTGAGCCACTACTCTTTCTAAAGCAATATCACAAATATTTGAATTATCAGTCTTTAGACGTGAATGAATGAAACAACACACTTGCATTATTCACATGATCTTTGATAACTTGCTTGTTTTTTTTATATTCATTGTTCACTTGTTGTCCCTTCCTCACCATGTGTACATCTATATTCATTTTCATTGCCCTTTTGGGGGCGTCGTGGTCTAGTGTTTAAGACTCGTCTTTTTTAATCAGAGGGACGTGGATTTGAATCTCAGCCATGTCGTGTTTTCCTTCAGCAAGAAATTTACCCACATTGTGGTGCACTCAACCCAGGTGAGGTAAAAGGGTATACCCGGCAGGATTTATTCCTTGAATGCACCAAGCGCCCTTAGTCCCTCGAGCTAAAGCCGGGTAACTGAAGAGGCAACTTGATAATCGGCGCCTCTTACATGCTATAAATCTTGCCATCTAATCATCGTTTGCAAATGACGCCCTATCCAAATCTTTTAAATGTAATTAGTCTATCATGTCTAATGATTATTTGAATACGTGACGAATTCAGCCATTTGGTTGCGACTCATTTTTTTTAACAAACCTTGAATTGAATTGAAATAAGTTAATCGAACTCTGCACGTTTTTAGCTCCAGGTATTAGCTGTCAAAGAATAGAAACACTCATGTAATATGTAATACGAAAGAGTATGTTTACAAAAAATATGGCGTTCCTATCGTGCCCTTCATAAAAAGCTTTCGGAAATTTTCCCATGATCATGAATTCGGAGATGATATAAGGCGACTTTCCCCTTCGAAATGACTCACTACTTTTACTGGCATGGCACCAAGAAATACCTCGGCATTTCCTCGTAAACAATTTATCTCGGGTAAAGTTGGGGAGGGGGCCCCCAGTTCAAGGCTCTTAATGTTGAAGGGGAAAGCTTTCGATCCCAGTTATTGGAACAATGTTTAACAGGATTCATGGTGTTTGCCGCGGCAATGATTGCCCCGATAAGATATTCGCGCATGAAACTTATAACGTAACCACATGTAGGAATATCTAAATAACACGAATCACATCCACTAAAAATGAAAACCCTAACAATATCCCATGAACAACATTGTCTAAGAGATAAAACTATGTGCAACCTTTGATCAAACGTAACTAGCTGCTCCTTTACAGCAGTGCCATGGGAATGATTTTTTTTTAGGGTGGGGGGATGCTTACGTAAATTTGAAAAGCAAAAAAAAAAAAGTTATCACTGCAAAATGGAGGTCATTTTGGTCGCGAGTAATTTGAAAAGCAATAAAAAAAGGGGAGTTTTCAACAGTTTGGTTACATTTACCATTTTTTTTACCCATCTTACAGAATACCTGGGGGTGTTGCCTATGGAGACTGATGCACGCAGCACCCCCAAGGAAAATTGTTTGGCATGCCTTAATGTGCCCCCCCCCCCCGAAAACAGAATCAGACACGTAAACTTGCACCTGACAATAAGCTCCAGTATTGCTCGTCAATCTTGTTTCCCCTTTAAGAGTTAGTGTGTACTTTAAAAGCACATCATGACTTGAGTCAAGAAGAAGCTAACCTAAGTAGTAAGTGGGTAAGTAAATGAAGTAAACAAGTAAGTAAAAAAAGAAAAAAAATAGACAGTAAACGAAATACTTACTGCACTTCGACTGATCTCACGGGTGTTTGAGTGAGTTGTTTGCAGAAGTATGTAAATCCTACGGTGACCAGGCATGCCTCAATAAGAGCCAAAAAGCACATGATACAGTAGACAGGGAGAATGATCAGACGGAGAACAGGGCTGGGGAAAAAAATATGCGGTGATTATAAAATCATATCGAACGGTAATATAAACATTATATCGACCGTTGATATAAGCATTCTATCGACCGGTAAATAAGTATTATATCTATATATCGGCCGGGGCAAGATGTTAAGTTTCGTTTCTTGAATCAAGACTGTCTTCAAGAAAAAAAGTAATACATTAATAATTTAACAAAATCATGGATTGCATTCAAAACTAAAATTAAAATATTTTTTCATCTACATGTATTCACTTGGTATCATATTATTAACATTACATTAAAAAAAAATGGAATTGAAATAGATCAGCTATGAATAGTAACCAGCAAAATCCTCGATAATTTTTTTTACACTCAATGGATTTGAATTCAAATATCAAAACTTCCGACTTTACTATATTAGTCTAACTTCAGTGTTCGGCTGATAGTAAATTTGCACATAATTTTACATTTCCAAAGAAATTACACCATAAATACATACGAATAGAGGGGGGGGGGGGGATAGAGTATAACACTAGTAAAACCATTGTGTGTGTGTGTGTTATTTAGTTTTGTCAGACGTGTGTCGAACCTCTGAGTCATAATTTCCTCAGGTAGCTTGAATTATTTGAATTTAAATTCCTTGGATTGGCTGTTGTAATAAATAAATGAATTCTATACTCACATGTCAAATCTTTTTGTGAAGAAAACAATCAGTTTGTAAAGCGCGTAGACGAATGCCATCAGCGAAATGATTACCTGTGAAGTTCAATTTAAAAGAGAAAAGATTACAACTAAGTTGTCCTCGTAATTTTCCATAATTGTTCTGTACCTGGTAGCATAAGGGCACACTTTGAGAAAAATACATGCATTATACAAAAAGGGAATGCGGGTTATATCGAACTCCAGACCATGGACCTACCACTCAGAGTGGTAGGTCCATGTCCAGGGGCCCGTTGCAGAAAGAGTTGTAATCAATCGCAACTCCAAAAATCATGCGCAACTTTGTTTTCAACCAATCAACAGCGCGCATTTTTTATTTGCGATTGATTTTTTGACTTGCGTTTAAACGCAATTTAAACAATCAAACGCAAGTCCCAAATGCGCGCTGTTGATTGGTTGAAAACAAAGTTGCGCATGATTTTTGGAGTTGCGATTGATTGCAACTCTTTCTGCAACGGGCCCCTGGACAATCAAAGCTATCAGGTTATTTCACTGTCCATTCGTGTCACTGTAGCATAAACCCTGGGCCTGATTCGGATGGATTCGGAACCCATTCGTCTCTGATTCTGGGAGCTCCTCGAATCAGAGGTCAGGTGCGGATCCAGCTTTCGCCAATAGGGGGGGCCGAAAAATATTTTGATCAACATTTTTCTCGATTGGCCGCTACAATCTGGCTTTTTTTGTTGGTTTTTCAGGGGGTAGTCCTAACTAAAGACTGAAAATGTTAGTTTTTATTGCTATAAACAATATACGGTATCTCATGTGGTCTTAATATATAATGGGAGCGCGAAGCGCGAGCTAAAAATCTTTGATATTTTATGTCCTTAGAACTGAAGATTCAGAGCAGTTTTTATAATCATGAACAAAGATAAGTATCCAAATAAACAATGCGAGCGCGAAGCGCGAGCCGAAATTTTATCATATAGTAACGTGAAAAGTGACTCAATTAGGACTGTTTTTAGTGATTAATGAAGAGGATACAAGTATCACCAATTAAATAATGAGAGTGCGAAGCGCGAGTTCAAAATTTCTGTTATTCCGACCTGAAAAAAATGAACAGTCTAAGCGCGTTTTTATTTAAATAAACAAGCTGTGTGTCTCAAACAATTAAATGCGAGCGCAAAGCATGAACTTAATTTGTTGATATACTGACATGATAAAGGAGCATTTTGACAAAATTTGGTAAGAATTTCCAAAGAGCATAGGTTTCTCACAAATCAAACGATACGAGCGCGCAGCGCGAGCTGAACATATTGATGCACATTAACAATTTATGTAAATCAAACAAAATAATAAAAGCTTGATGTGCGAGCTAAAAAAATGTGTGCAAATTGATATCAGAACTGGATATATTGTATATATTTTGGTTATATATTAGTGTCCTTTAATCCTCTTTAATGGGATTCATTACACAGGCAATGCGAGCGCGAAGCGCGAGCGAAAATTTTTATATAAAGTTTATTTTCCAATTCTTCCCCTCACCTTTTTTGGTTTCCTTTGGGGTCGGGCCGGTCGTTACGAGGCTGTAAATTACACATCATGGGTAAAATACCTCTTTCTTACTTTTCTTTCTGTTTTTCGTAGTTTCTATCAAGGTAAAGAGTACACTTTTTCTGCAGGTTGTCAAAAAATAGGGGGGGCCGGGGCCGGCTCGGCCCCCTCCTGGATCCGCGCCTGGAGGTGATTCGGTTCCGGTGTAACCCTTCGCTTTTTACACCGGGACCAAATCATCTGCGAATCCATCCGAACGATTGTATTCGGGAGTATTCTTTTCTCAATGCGTGAATGCGAGAAAATTCGGGAGGGATTCGGAATCATTCGTGGAGGAATTCGCCTCGTTTGAAATGTTTAAAACCAGCCGAATACCCTCCAAAATAATGCCAATTGTGGCCGTGACAAATTACATTCGGGCCACATTCAAGATGTATACGGATTGAATTCGGTTGGATTCTTGGGTATTTTGAGCAGTTATAATTCTTGGCGATTCTGCTCTGATTGGGGACCTTTTCGGGCAGAATCTGACCGAATTCTTCACAATAAATTCGGTTCGAGTCTGCCCCGATTCGGCCTGATTCGGATGGTTTCGGTGGATTCCAATGTTCCCGAATCCCTCCCGAATTTTCTAGCATTCGCAGAGGGAGGACAGAATAATCCCGAAACCACCCGAATACGTGTATTCGGATGGATTCGCAGCTGATTTGGTTTCGGTGTAACCCGGTCTTTAATCACAGCTCATCAAATATCACAGAGATTAATAACAAATACAGTACAATAACGTCAGGATGGATTATTTACAAGTAACTAGTATAACACAAAGCATTTTGTTTGCTAAGTTTGCCTTCACTGGTGTTTTTGCAAGCTCCCGATATTAAAGGTCAGGTCCACCCCAGAAAACTGTTGATTTGAATCAATAGAGAAAAATCAAACAGCATAATGCTTAAAGGACAAGTTCACCCCAACAAAAACTTGATTTGAATAAAAAGAGAAAAATTCAACAAGGATAACACTGAAAATTTCATCAAAATCGGATGTAAAATAAGAAAGTTACGACATTTCAAAGTTTCGCTTCATTTCACAAAAACAGTTATATGAACGAGCCAGCTACATCCAAATGAAAGAGTCGATGATGTCATTCACTCACTATTTCTTTTGTTTTTATTGTTTGAAATATGAAATATTTTGATTTTATCGTCATTGTCATGTGAAATGAAGTTTCATTCCTCCCTGAACACGTGGAATTCAATTATTTTAACATTTTGTGCTTCAGGCAAGGAGGTCCCAATCTTCAAATTCGTAAAAATTGAAATATTGTATAATTCAAACAATAAAAAACAAAAGAAATAGTGAGTGAGTGACATCATCAACTCTCTCATTTGGATGTAACTGGCTCGTTCATATAACTATTTTGTTAAAAATAAGCGAAACTTTGAAATGTCATAACTTTCATATTTTACATCCGATTTTGATGAAATCTTCAGCGTTGTGCTTGTCTGATTTTTCTCTATTGATTCAAATCAACATTTTTCTGAGGTGGACTTGACCTTTAAAATTTCATCAGAATCGGATGTAAAATAAGAAGGTTATGGCATTAAAGTTTCACTCCTATTTTACAAATCAGTTACATGCACAACACATTGATATGTAAATGAGAGAGTCGATGATTTTCATCACTCATCATTATTTTTTTTTCAATTGAACAATATTTCAATTTTTACCAATTTGACATTTGAGGACAAACTTAACTTAACCATAAGATGTTATATTAGTGATAATACCACATTTTCAAGGAGGAATACAACTATTTTTCACAAGAGGATGAGGAAAAAATTATAATAATTTTATAATAAAATAGTGAGTGAGTAATGTCATCAATCCCGTCATTTACATACCAACCAGGGACCTGTTGCATAAAACTTTTTACCTGAGAAAACTATGGTAAACACTGAAAACTAAGGTTAGTCTGATTTCTGCCATTGACTTTAACACGGTGCAATAACTCCGGTAAAAACAATTTGAGTTTTCTCAGGTAAAAAATTTTATGCAACGGGCCCCAGGATGTGCATATAACTGTTTTGTGAAATTAAGCGAAACTTAAAAATGTCATTACTTGCTTATTTTACATCACATTATGATGAATTTTTTTAATGCTTATTAGAATTTTCTCTTTTTATTCAAATAAACTTTTCGTTCGGGTGGACTTGTCCTTTAAGTAAGCTTTCAATGTTATACGTACCTGTACAGATAGAGCGAAGTCGCACTTGGGCCCCGTGCCGTTCGCGTGTACGGAAAAGGAGTTGGGTGTGTCATATTGGACCTGTGCATATATCAAGCAATCGCCACGGAAGTCATCCTGGTCAAAAAAGAGAGAAAAAAAATATTTAAAAAATAGAGAAATAGATGACATAGAATTTTGAAAAAGGACCGCAGTATATGAAGAGTTTGGTTGCAAAAGGGGTTAGGTGCCCTTTGGGCCATTTCCACGAAAAAAACTTTTTTTTTTAATTCTCACTTATTGCAATATTCTTATGAGAAAATAAATTGTCATGATGTACTACCCCATCATGTGATCATAAAGTTGGGTATAAAAGCAATCTACCTGTCTTCAGTTTTTTTTCTATATATTTTCAAAACAAATATCATTGTGGACCTAACCCCTTTTTGCGAGCAAACTCAAATGAATCCCATCGATTTTGATTAAAAAAGTGATTTTTCTTTGCCACTTTATTCTCGTTTTTTTTAATGTGAATATCATCATAGCGACTAAAAATTAAGAGGTTTTGATAGAGAAAACAATTAAATTTATGAAAAATGTACCTTACCCCTTTTCAAAACATGAGCTCTTCAGGGGAGTTTGGTTGCAAAAGGGATTAGGTCCACTTTCAGAAAATCATATTTTTTTTAAATTCTCCCTCACTGCAATATTCTTATGAGAAACTGAATTTTCATGATACACTATACCATGAGACCATTATAAACTTGGGTATAAAAGCAATCTACCTGTACGTCTTCATATTTTTAAAAATATTCTTTTCCAAAAAAACTAATGCGTGGACGTAACCCAACCGACCAAACTCCTTTTGAAAAAAAAAGTGATTTTTCTTTGCCATTTTAGTTTACTTGTAATAGGAAATTCAACTTTTCTTTGGTATCTAGAGCTACTAAAAAATCTAAACATTGAGACATAAAAATATGAAATTTGATGAAAAATGGAACTAACCCCTTTGGCAAGTGAGCTCTTTATATTTGGTGTGTGGGTGTGCGTTTGTGTTCTTTACAATATGAACATGGCTGTAAGGTGCACGTGTGTATGCGTAGTGTCTCCTTTCTCTGTTTTTTTTATTAATGTATAAACTATGTTTAATAATAATAATAAATAAATAATAACGTTTTATTTACCCAAGGTAGCCACTTCAGTTAGGCAACATTACTGCTCTACCAGCGGGCCCTGCATAACATTATATGTTATTATTACCCTTCTCCAATCTAAAAGCTGAGCGCCTAGCAAGAAGTCAGAAGGTCCCATTTTTATAAGTCTTTGGTATGACGCGGCCGAGGATCGAACCCACGACCTCCCGTTCATGTGGCGGACGCTCTACCACTGAGCCAACATGTCCGGTTAAGATATTTTCTTTGATTTCTTGATACGGATGTATTGATGTTTAATTGAAATAAAATCCAATTAAAAAAAGAAGAAAAATCAAGGGGAAAAGGGTGTGTGTGTGTGCGTGATTGCCTGTGTGACCGTTTAATGGGTGTGAGTGGGTATAAAAATTCAAAATTTGTTTTGAATTTATATGGAACGGAAAAGACAGAATTAAAAGAGACATTTGTTACCAGGACTACGGAAATGGCGGCTTAAGGATGATAGATTTTGATTTATTTGTGAAAACTCAAAGAGTAATGTGGTTAAAACGGTTGCTTTATGGGGAAAGAAATATGGGCTGGAAGCGTTATTTTGACTATAGCTTTAGAAAAGTGGGAGGTAGGTTTATTTCACTCTGTAATTACGATGTTAAATTATTAAATTTAAAAGCACCAGTGTTTTATTTTGATATGTTAAGGGCTTGGCAAGATATGGAGGAAAATCGGAATTTTAGTGCAGGAAAAGCTAATCCAATTTTTTTCAATAATAAAGATTATATTTTGAGAGGTAAAATGATTTTTGATGAAGACTTGTTTAAGAAAAATATTTATCTAGTAGGTCACATTCTCGAGGAAGAGCAGGTGAGAACAATCGATTATTTTCATAATTTAGGTTTGAGTGCTGAAAATATCATGGAAATTTGGAAGTTAACTGATGTAATTTTAAAAAGCGGAAAATATAATGGGAATTTCCACCATTTATGCTCGAATGACGTACACAAGTACAATATCTCTTTGAAGATGTTTGGAAAGATAATTTTACTGAAAGATGTACCTTCTAGAAAGGTTTATGAAAATTTTGTAATAAATTTACAACATCTCTATACTTTACAAATAAGGGATGGCCACAATAATTTTGATGTCTCAAAAAAAGAAATCTCAGGAATATTTATAAGACCTAGAATCACAATAATCTTACCAAAAGTAAGAGAATTTCAATATAAATTACTTCATGGTGCAATATACACCAACGAACATTTGTTCAAATTTGGTTTTAAAGATACTAATATCTGTTCATTCTGTAAACATAACCCGGAATCTTATGAACATTTATTCTGGCTTTGTAATGATGTTAAAGCTTTATGGCAGAGGGTCATTGAAAAACTTAGTTTGATAAAGCTTCAAAATGCAGAGTGGAAAGATATACATGTGGGAATTAATGGATCCGATCTTGAAGTGAAATTTTGTAACACGGTAATCTTTTTAATGAAATATATCATTTTTAGATCAAGGTCAGAAGGTAGAGTTCCTACTCAAAAAGAGAGTATTCAGAGAGTCGTAGAATATCGAAATGAAGAAAAAGCAATAGCTATTAAAAGGAACAAGTTAGACAAGCATTTATTAAAATGGGAGAGAATGTACCGAAATGGCAGGACTGAGGGCGATATCCAGGTGTGATTTGGGAGAAAGTGACTGTGTAGGTGTGTGTGAGGGTGTATGTGAGGGTGTGTGTATGTGTGTTTTGGGGGGAGGGATAATGAAGTTTTCCTTTGGGATGGGTGATTCTTTGGGATGTTTTTTTTTTTATTTATTTATTTTTTTTTTTTACTTGTCGATTTCTTTTTTTGATTTGCTTTGTCTTTGATGAGTGCAAGCCAAGTAATCTCATATAGTTTTAAATCATTGTTGAATATTTGATACATGAAAGGAAAAGTGTTAGGCATATTATATGTACTTTTTTAAGGGGATCCTAGTGTCAGTATATCTATTTGTTAATTGGTTTGTTTTGGATTTGGGTCTACTTTGTTTTGTTCTTTCTTTGTATTCCATGTATAAATAGCCCTCCACAAATGTGCAAGGGAAGACTTTTTGATTGGGGCGGGGGGGGGGGGGAGGAGTGGTGTTTCAAACATTTTTATAACTGATTTCATTGTTTCTCCTTTAAGTTATATATGATTTATGCTGGTATTAAGTTAGTGAAAAATGTCCAAATATGAAATGTAAAATATTATGTGTTTTGAAATGTTAATTTGAAATGTTATATATTTTTGTTCATGGAATCAGAATAAAACAATATGAAAAAAAAATAAGTTTAGCATGGGTGCATACAAATACAAATCGGCCTGTCACTTCAACTACTTTCCTGTATCTGTAAACTGTGTTCCTTTTGTTTACCTATTTGGTTTTTATTGATTCAAAACTTCATGTTATTCATCACGTTGTAGATTAGAAAGCGCTATACATAAAAGCAAAAAAAAAACAAGATCTTGCAGAAAGCAATAACAGAATCATTCTGTAAATTCTTAAAACAGGGATTTTTCTACAATTAACAGAACAAATCTGTTTAAAATGGGAAAATTGTGTTTTATTTGAAGAAATGTGTAAGGTTCCATACACCAAATACCAATTTCCTGTAATTTTACACGATATAATTTAAGCTTACGCAATCTGGTAAGATTACAGGTTTTCTCGAGACTCTGCTGCAGGAACTTCTTTTATTTTAAGGACAAATTTTCTAACAGTGTATATAATCTGAGAGGGTGGTATTATTATAATTTATTTCGGTCAGTTACCAGTGAATGATTAGTTTTTATTAACAATAAGTAGGTCGGTGTCATTCCAATAATTCCCCCCAGAGATAAAATTTGGAACGACATAATAGTTGCATAATATATACAGTCACATGATAAGTCTAATGTGACACTCGAATTATTTCCTAATTAATCAATTTCCTCTCCTGTCATGTGTAACAACTTCCTTTCGCTATTCAAGTATCATATCGTTTGATATGGACTTTTAAACGAGGAATCATTTTATGGGTATTAGCTACAATAGACAGGCATAATTATGCACAGTAATATAGTAGTTTTTATTTACTTGTTTTACTATCATCAAGTAAGAAATTGTCAAAATAATGTGTTGATATTTTTCAGCGTGTTATTATAAGTTTATGAAATGTTACAGTTGTGCGGGCCTGATTTTAATACAACACATACATGACATAAGCCTTTATTCCCCATTGGCACAAAGGAGGTCATTTCCTTTATTTCCATGATATTCTTCGTCTTTTAAACTGTCTTTTTATTTCAATCTAGGTTTTCAACTTTTGCTTAATTCATTTAATGTGATATAGCATTGATATCTCATGTTATTTTGATTGTTTACTGTATTTTACTTTATATTAATTGTATTTCATTTATTTTGAAAATTTTTCTATGTCTACAGGGCTTTTTTGTAAAGCAGGCCTTTGGGCTCTGAAAGGACTACCCTGTTTTTAAATAAAACTAAATAAATAAACAAATAAATGAATGAATAAATAAATAAATAAATAGATATATAAATGAATAAATAAATAAATAAATAAATTGACATGATAGATATAAACTATCCCGCGTTATCTAAAGGGCAAAGTTGTTTTAAAAATAAAACAAAAAATAAAACAAACAAAGAAACATAACAAAACGTCTTCAATGGAGCACGTGCCAAATTTTAACTCTCGGAAAGTGAGACCCACTTCAGGGCCCCGTCTTACAAATAGTTACAATTGATCCGATCGATCTCAACTCCAATGGAAATCCATATGTCATATTTTTTCTACAGGAAATTTGCACGACGTGCTTGTACACGTATAGAAGCAAAATGAAATTTCAAGAAAGAGAAGAATGTATGAATATACATCATATCTAGATTATTTTTAACAAACATGCATTTTAGATGTTGTTGTTGCTGGCTTTCGATAGTTGTGGTTGATTGGATCAATCGCAACTCTTCGTAGGACGGGGCCCAGCTATATACAGGCGCGAGACAAATGCAAAACCAAGATTTTACCAGTAAATCATTTTCCCCTTATTATGATGAACAGTGCAGTGTTATGATCCACAAATTTTTAGGGGGCAAACTATATCATGGATATGGTGTACAGAGCACATTTCTAATAATTTACGAACTAATAGAGTGACCACTCTTCCTACAAAAAGCTAAGTTTATGTTGATTTATATCTAACAAATATGGGTTATTTCGAAAGGGTGGGTGCAGTCGCGTTAGGGTGCGTCAACGCGAACGCGAAGATTCGTCCAAAGCCCCCCCGGTTTGGCCGAAAGGGTGCGTTGGGAGCGCCACGTCGCGTCGCGTTCACTGGAACGCGCCCTTTCGTCCAAAGCCCCCCCGGTTTGGACGAAAGGGTGTGTTTAATAATAATGAATAAATAAATACAAATATTTATAAGAAAGCTGAACGAACAAACAAAAAAGACGAGTGATATGTGAAATTTGCATAGGAACATAAATCATCATATGGCACAAACATTCTTTTTAAGGTAAAAAAAAAACAAACACGGCATGCTGCTTGAGGATTTTTCGGTGGAAATGTTTTATGGTGTAATATTGATACATGTAAAAATTATGACTGATTTCAAGGTTCTTTCAAATAAAAAAAAGTAACTTACCTTCAATTTTATACTTTGCAGGTGTGTATTTATTACAAAGGAAAACATTCGTATACCTGGAGATATTTGGTGTCCCCCAAATTATAAAACTTACGGCAGATGTGTCCTGGAAGGGCAAGGCCAAAATTGATGTCGGGTCAGCATTCACAACGTTTAACTCTTCTGACCCTACGTTACTATATTTTACACTTGAGACCCTGCCGCTATATATTTTGTGAGATGTATCTGTTGTGTATGTGTGCGTGTTGTGTGTATAATAATAATATTAATAATAATACTTATAATAATAAAAGTAATAACAATAATAATAATAATACTTATAATAATGATAATAATAATAATTTTCACCCCAAAGAGTGAATTTATGGAAATGAATTTGGAGTGAAAAATTGGCGCCAAGTGGCTTATTGCAAGGGTGGGTATCTGATTTTATTATTATTATTGTCATTATTATTATCATTATTATCATTATTATTATTATTATTATCATTATTATTCTTAGTTGAACTTTTCTTTCTTTTCCTCAAATTGTCAATGCTTTAAATGATTGAAAATCCACTATTTTACGTGCAAATTGGCAATGTTTGACAAAATACCTTATATTCAGCTTTCTTATAAATATTTGTATTTATTTATTCATTATTATTAAACACACCCTTTCGTCCAAACCGGGGGGGCTTTGGACGAAAGGGCGCGTTCCAGTGAACGCGACGCGACGTGGCGCTCCCAACGCACCCTTTCGGCCAAACCGGGGGGGGGGGGGGCTTTGGACGAATCTTCGCGTTCGCGTTGACGCACCCTAACGCGACAGCACCCACCCTTTCGAAATAAGCTAACAAATATTGGGTAAAATTGCTCCATGTGGGTAATTAGGTGTCGAATCAACATGGGGCATTTCTTTTGAGCATTTTTATTAATCCAGTGTGATGAAAATTTAGCCCGTTCTAAAGTAATTGCTGCTTGTTTTTTAACCTTACCGGACTGAATGCTTCCAGCGTTGGGTAAAATACTGCCCAAATTTGGTTGAACACATAATTACACTCGTGTTTGTTAAAATTTTACCCAATATCTTTTACAATATAGACTGGCAATAGATTTCATACATATAGCGACATCACGTTTCATCCTTTCCCCCTCCCTTTTAATTTACCCTGCTGGCAGATTTTCTTTTTTGAAGGGAAACGTGGGAATGGTCCCTAGCGCCCCCCCCCCCCTCACATGTCGAAAATACCACCGAGCGGGTGTCGGTAGCCAGTTTCCTTGAGCTCATTAATGTAAATATCTTATATAAAAATTATTGTTTTGAGACGTTGGGCTTAATTGCACTCTTAAATCATTTCACACCCTGGAAGCTTGTTCGTACTAATATTCTATCTGTATAGGTGAACTTATCGTACCCTATCTTGTTTAATAAAAGTAGATATATCTATATATTTTCTAGATTAGAAAAAAAGTAGTTATTTTGATTGGATTCCCCTTAAACATAACACATATATGGTTCACGTTTAATTATTCAAATCCAAAAACATCGCATTATAATCAAAATAAATATACATACAATGCAAATGACTACCCCTTTAACATGTTTAAACGCAAGGCTTGTGATCGGGGCCCTGGAATACTTGATTAATAACATAAAATATAGAATATACTAATCTACAAAATACAAAAAAAAGAAAAAGAAAATAAGGTTAAGATGCTTAACGATAAATGGTTTAAATATGGGCAGCCAAAAATGTATTCAAAAAGTATATCAAAACCCAATAACATATCTGATACGTTCAATTTCTTGCTTTCATGCTGGTCCTATAAGCTTCAATTGCCAACTAACGGTATTTCCAATGATCTCTCACAGTTTTGATACTTTTAGAACTTAAATGCAGTGTATGAACTGTTAATAAATTGAATTGAATGAAGTTGATACCATCTTTGAATTCGTACTTACACTGCAAAAATACCGGTGTTAATTTGACACCAGAGCGGAATCTGTCATCAGAGAAGTGTTGAAACAATCATGACACTGCCAGTTTGGTTTACACCAGTTCGGAGTTTAGACAACACCAATTAGGGTAAAATAGCTGCAAAGGTTTAGTTCCAATTGTTTCAACACTTCTCCTGTGTGGTCTATAGATTCTGGAGTTTTTTAAGGGTATATGTATTACGAACCTACTGTATATTTCATAGCAAGCAGGCAAATATTATGTCGGCAATTTACAAACACACATTTACTTATTCAATTTAATCCAATGTAATTTCAAATTATGAATATGTAATATGCAAACTATCTCGGGTTTTATAGTTTTATTTCGCATATTTAATGTATTGTTATTTTTAGCGGTATAATCTAATCTTCATTTTTTATAAACAAAAATGCTTTCTCCCATTTTATCAAAATATATTAGAATTAAATATACAAAATGCAATTTATCATACTCATACGAAGTACGAATAAAATTTAGAAATGGAAATCCATTTTATTGTTTGTAATAGAAATCTAAAATACAAATACTTCGATTTTTTGCCAAATTGATACAATATATATACGATACACCTGATACGACGTGTTAATGAACACGCAATGACCCGTCGGTTTTACTCAAACGATATACCCATATAAGGTCATTTATACACCAAGAAAACGTCGTTTATCCAGTCGACGTTTATCAATACGTACGGGAACTCTTCAGTCTGAATAGGAGGGGGTGAGGGGGGGGGTCACAGATAAATCGTTGGCATATATGTTATGTGTCATCGACCATGATTTTTATCAGTCATTCACATGATGTGTGAATCATATTGCATCGACCTTCTCTAGACGGACGTTCTATCACACACACATACACACGACTGTATTACTGAAAATATACGTTATAATTGCACTTGGTTGTATATAAGATGTGAAATACCGTTGTGGAGGTCGAGGAATCAGAAATCGTTTTATTGTTATCATATTTTATTATATTGCCATTTCTGTGTTGTTTATCTAATGTTCTTTGAATTCGTAATGAGGAACCTTAATTTACAAGCATTGCTTCACTTAGGTCTCCTCGTCTTCCTTAAAATTATTTCTTTTCTGTCTTAAGCTGTATAATGCGTATTCAAACTCAAAGTTGGAAGACAAATAAAATGAACTTATTGAACTAATAGTTTTTTTTTACAGTTTGGAGCGATATAGCTAGGAAACGATGGCCTAAATGTTTTAAAGTAGAGGACACAATCATTTCTTTATTAAATGCTGACTTAATGCTGATAAAGGAGCGCCTTGAGCACCTAGCAAGGTGGATACGTGGGCTATACAAATTATATTTATTCATTTAGTTCAACTGGCCTGGTTGCACAAAATATACTGTATAGACAAAAAAAATCAACGCAGATCGATCTCCTTTATACATATACTCCCTGCTTGTACGTGTAAGGGTGTGTGGGTGTGGGTGTGTACATTATGAGTCTCTGTGCATCTCCCTTGCTCTGTGTGTAAGCCGTGTGTGTGTGTGGATAGCATAATATGCATTATGTATACGTTACCATGTGTGTCTGCAAGGTCTGTGTTTAGAAAGAGCCCGGAAAGAGACGTTCACTATCAAACCAAAGAGCTATCTTTAGCTAATTTTGGTCATGAAATAATAAGCTTTGAGGACGTTCCACAGTTAAAGTGAAATCTAGCCATGCCATTTTCACCAAACTTTGCACAAAGATACTTTAGCATCTGAATAATATGCAAAAAAAATGTGCGAAATGTGATCAAAGTTTCATGGATCTTGACTGAGTAATAGAGGTTTAAACTCATTGTGATCTCGTGAGGTCTGAAAATGTCAAATTATTTTGAATGCGCGATTCTTAAGAACATCCATTTTGGTGAACTTTGAAGCTCTTATAGCCGGCTCTATAGCAAAAATCAAGCACATGGACCCATGTCAAATTTTGCATATTTGGAATATTCAGATGCTTAGTATCTATGTGCAAAGTTTCGTGAAAATGACATGGATTTCATTTTCACTTAAAAAAGAACAAGAAACTTATTCTATTATCGTTTTTTTTCTCGCTAAAGTGAAATTCAACAATTATTAAACCTTTCTGTCTTTTTTTTCATAAACTTGCCAACATAAGGTTGTGTACTTTTTTAGCTGAAAGTGCGAACACATATATCATCCCAAACTGGAATTTTCATAAGTTTGTATCCTCACAAAATTGTATGCCTTAAAAAAACAACAACTTATTCAATTATCATCATTTACTCTCTTAAATAAACGATCATAAGACATTTCCTGCCATTTTTCATAAACTTGCCGAAACTTGAAGTTGCATGCGTATTTAGTAGAACAGTGTATTCATGAATTATATATATATATTATATTTAAACTTTGAATATGTACAATCATGATAATCTTAAAATATTGATTTCAAACAGGCAACCCATTTAATAATCGGATTACTTTGCTGAATAAATAGCTATGAACATTCAATTCCATTTTTGCATTATTTTCCCTTCATATGTCTCCTTAATTTTCGTAAGTTGAGTAGCTCGCAATACTAAATAAACTTTTTAAAAGTCCTTATTCTCACCAAATTATTATACAGGCAAGTTATGTTATTATCATAATTATCTTGCGAAATAAAGTAGTCATGAAACAGTAAATGACATTCACTTTATTACCTTGCCTTAAAGACGACAGATTTTTTTTAAAATAACTTTTGTTAGTGTAATTCACTATATTGAGGGTTTTTTGTACATGAAAATATCTTTTTAAAAAAATTACCCTTCCCGCACGGAACGCGTGGGGGTGTGTCCCGGTTATTTTACCAGCCTTTTGAATGTAAGCTCATTTTGGTTAGTATTCTTCATCCAGTTTTATGATTTTAAATATGTGGATAACATAAAAAATAAATGAGAATTGAAATTTAAAAGAATGTATAAAATGGCAATAATCATAAAAATTGACAAAAGTCATCAGAGTGGCTCAATTCTTGAAAAATATCAGATCATGCTTCGCGCTCACATTATTGAGTTAGTCTGGTTCTTGTAGAAAAATAAAGCTAACATTATTAGTACTTAAAAATTCAGTCTTGAGTATTACACCCCCTCCCCGCTTGCGCACAAATGTGGAACTTGTGACCAAGCACGCCCCCCCCCCCACAAAAAAAAAGACCAGGAAAAAAAAGAGAATAAATAGGGTTAAATGTTATATATTTTCATAATATTATTTCTAAGTCTAAAAAATATCAGAAACTTTACAAAAAGTAGAGATATAGCCAAGAAACAATGGCGACAGCAGTTCATCCTAAAGGCCCCCTCCAACCAAACCGAATGAAATATGCCTTGCGATAGCTGGCGAAAGGCTTTTTTAAGAATCGTTTTCAGTGGTAACTGGTAGTAAATCATATTTACCTATTTGCCTATAAGTGGACCGAATGGAACCAAATTAACGAAGCAACACGATGACACAAACGTACAAGAACGCCCTATTTATTCCCTCGTCTTCGTTTCTAATCGCACGTCATATCAAACCATTGCTCACTGTTCGTTCGTCTTATTGGGTTATATCAACCCTTCGCTCGCCTTCGACTGCAATTTATTCAAAGAGGTGAACCGAATAATCGATATCCTTCGCATGTCATATTTATCCTTCGCTTACCGTTCGTTGATAAAATTTGATAATAGTTACTGATCGCATGATCTGACGGAAACTTCATTTGAATTCGTTGAATTCGCGTGCATTTCGTGCATTTTCCCATTCGTCACCCTTCGTCCGCCTTCATTTGGTCAGGTGTGAGGGGGTTTTAAGTTTCGGAGCAAAAATGCAAACATAGGCCTTTGTGATTTGTTCAGTCAGAGTTCGTGATTGGACGAAACTGCTGTTTTGATTCACTGATTTTTCCACAAACGACTTCTTCTTTGGTGTTTTGTAATAATTTGACAATATATTTCTGTTTATTTAAACCTCTTTTCGGACTTATCGAACATTCGGAATAACCAAACTTAATTCGGTTACAGATCAACGAACCGTCGGAATATCGAACCGTATATCCTTTTCGGAATAGCAACAATGGGATGAGCAAATATTCGAATTAATGAAACTGTACAGTATCGAACCTTAGAAATAATATAATAATATAACGAACATTTGGAATGACATGCCTCCGAAATAACGAGGTTTAGTCCTTCTGTGGTGAACAAGTATATCAAGTATATAGGCCTATAATATGAATTGCATATTGAATATTATATCTTTGTCCTTTGAAATAAGATTCAATTTGAGTAAAATGTTTTTAAACAGGCATTACGGTTTTGAATTGGGAGAATTAGAGGTAATGGTTCATTTGTTCTCTCTCCACATCACAATATTACTATAAGTGATTTTTGATAAATCCATATCACATTTCCGTTGGCACACCGTCTAGATTCGTCATAAGAATTGCTGTAATTAGGTTTAGTGCTATGCTGAAGTATAAATCGGCAAAACACCAACAAAATCAAAAGTGAGGCTACTATCCAAATTTGAATAATCCAAAGTTTTTAACTAAGCGGCCAATTTGAAATCCTCCAGGAGATTAAACCTTTTCAAAACTTCAAAAAGTTTCAGAACTTTCTCACTCATGTCACTTGTTCAAGGATTTTGAACAACTATACTCATCGGATTTCCTTTAAGTTCGTTCTTTCAGGGTAACGTTATAGGTTGGATTGATATCCCTTTAAATTCAGATCACATGATTTTCCTCAGAGTAGGCAGGTTAGAGGTATACGTAAACTCTGCTCGTTATAACATGTATAAGGGATGTCGTGAGTAAGACATAATTAACGCGTCATCGTAGGCAGGATGTATGATAAGTCACAAGAGGCATGAACCATATGCACTACGGTGCCCCTACTGTGAATTCGTAAAAAAGGAATAATATATCACTTGTTCATCCATAATGGTAAACTATGATTGAATTACCTATACCCTTGAACATACTAAAAGATTGAGTAAAAATTTACCCAATATTGGGTAGAAATGGAACAAGTATGTTTGCTGTGTAATTCCCCCCCCCCCTCATATTGAGCACAAATGCAAGCTTGACTTTAAAGGGTAAATTTCAACGCAACAATGAAAGTATCTGGTATATAATTTTACTCAGTAAGCAAACAAATTCCCGTTTTACCCAATATTGGGTAATTTGAAGTGCATACGTCTGCATATCCAACATAGTACATTGAAGGATCTGGGGGCCCGTTTCATAAAGGACTTGCAACTGTTGTAACTTTGCCACAATGGCAACTACCATGGCAACAGGGCTCTGTAGCCAATCAGAATCAAGAATACCATGGTAGTTGACTGGCAAAGTTACAACAGGTGTAACTCTTTATGAAAGGGGCCCCTGATATGGAAAAAACAGCTATGTAGTCAGGTGATAGTATTTAGTGAAGTTATTAATGTAAAATTGGGTGCTCTTAATTCCAAATAGTCCACAAATCTGGCAACGGTTCAAAACATTAAAAGTTATACTTTCGTGGTTGTATCAATCAAGCAAACAGAAAAAAGAAGAAAATAGGAACATTAATTAATGTATTAATGTTGTTTTTAAGGTTAGGAGCTGGTTATGTAAGGACCTGACCAATGGCCAAGGCAAGCCCTTCAAACATCTGAGTCCTCTCTGGTTGTCCTGGCGATTCTTGGAAAATGAAGTTTATAATCGGAACAAAAATGATAAATACGGTTGAAATATTGGACGAAAGTTATGCAACATCTATAAAGAACTTTAAATTATTAATAGAATGTTTAACTATGCATTGAACGATGCCAGGGTATATCACAAACGAAATTCCATGTTTTCAATTATGAGCTCAGAGAATGGAAATAGGTGGTGTACCCTATTGAATGTATTTAGTTATCCTTTCAATAACTATGGAAACGTGTTTGAGATATTCCAGATTCCATAATACAATAATGAGTTTATTGAAAGGTTTTACGGTAAACACCATGTAAGTATGTAGTCCTGAAAAGGACTGTTTGTTATTCTTTAACAGTTCTTTTCAGAGCTAACATATATTCAACATGTTCAAGAAAGAATAACAAACAGTCCTTTTCAGGACTGTGTACTTACATGGTGTTTACCGTAAAACCTTTCAATATTCTCTCCACCATGGAAACCTTCAAAGATCATCTTAATAATGAGTTTGTTACGTCATCAGATAACTAATTTTCATAAACATTGACATTTCATATCAGTTAGTTTGCGTTGTCCTCTTTATTATAACCAAAGATTAAATGGAAAGTTTACAGTGACAATAAGTTGGTTCTAATAGAATAAGAAATGATAGACAAAATGTGAAGGTTTGATGAAAATCCGCCGTCACAGAATAACGGAGATATTTTATGCAGGTCACCCCTCCATATGTCGTGCGATAGGAATTCTCCAAACTGTTACTTTCTTTAAAATATAAAATTGATGTAATTTGTCTGGTGGATATATCTTCCGACATCAGTTCATACAAGATCTTTAACACCATGTCCCATCTAAAAAATCGACATTTGCAGATTGGAGGAGCTGCTAACATAATCATGATGTCACATATAAAAACTAATATAAAAAAAATGATATCTCTCTTATTCATTGATGGAATTTCATCAAATCTATCAAACTTATTGGCTTTCATTTCCGGTGGTCTTGCTAGGAGAAACTAGCGTGCAGAGAACCCTCTCTTTGTAGGTTTTCTCAACGTGACTCGGGAACATGGAGAAATGTTTTATATCATATTCATGGTCAACCATACCCCAGCCTTGGATTGAGGGGCAAAAAGGACATAAAGGACGTGACATCCATATAGCGCGCTACTATACAATGCGAAGCGTTTTTGCGTTGTCGCAAAGGCTATACTGTCTGAATTAGTAAATGCACCCTTTACATCCATTGTGAGTTTGCTGGGTTTTTTTTTCCTTCCGTAAGATATGAAAAACAGTTAAATTACAAATCGAAAAATATGTAGAATGAAGGATAAAAAACCCCAGCTGGTAGCCTATTTCCAATTACAACTATAAGTGTTGCTATTGTTCTTGAATAATACAAATCCATTAACAAGTGACCCCCCCCCCGCCGGAAAAAAACAGTTTCATTGAATATCTTAGAGTCTCGACCCGCTCTCTTTGTCCCCTCGTTCATGAAATCCCGGAGTCGCCCCATATGCCTCGCTCCAAGGAAATGGTGAATTTATATTCATTTGTATTATGATTATGATGTCCATGCATGTTAAGAGCCAGGCAACGGGAGAACCTACGTAAACCTACGCACTTCCATGGATCGTGCGATTCACGGTACTTCCTAGATTAGGGAATGCTTGCACCGCTACGCAAAACGCTTTCAAGAGCCTAGAAATTGTATTGTCAAATGCCCTTATAGAGCAACCAGGAAGTCTTTGTCGAAAATTGGTGAATCAAACAGCAGTTTCGCCCTGGACTCTGGACAAACGACATATCATTTGCAAAATTTCGTCAGCTCCGAGACTTAGGACGAAACTGTTGTTCCGGTTCACCAATTTTCGACAAAGACCTCCCAGCTGTTCATTGTCATCTGAAGGGCATTTTCAATACATTTCCTGTGTCCTTGAATTTGTTTTTCTGCGTCGCCGGTGCGAAAGAGCGCTACACTGTAAAAACTGTCAAGGTGGTGTTAAAACTGACACCAGTTGGTGTTAAGAGTGGACCACACTCTGAGGTGTTAAAACTACACCCTAGAAATTGAACATAACACCAGAGAGTGTAAATATAACAACCAAAGGTGTTGTAATAACACCTATCGGTGTAAAGCTAACACCATCAATTTAACACCGGCGTAAAACAATTGGTGTGGTCCTCTATGTACACCGGTTAACGGATTGACCCTACTGGAGAGAACACAATGCCCCCCACAGTGTGTGCCACAGTGAGTTCACAGTGTGTGCCACAGTGAGTTCACAGTGTGAACACAATTTGAGATAACATTCACACTTATATTTGAGCTTTTGTGATTCACATATTCACATAGCTGACCAGGTGGACACGATCTGAACAGTCACACTGTCCAGGTGTCCACACTGTGAAATATCTTCACATTGGTGAATTTGAGCATGTTAACAATGTGAATAACATTTTCACATAGTCCATACTGTGGACACACAACGATCACACTGTGCGATACTGTGCTGTTTCTAGCAGAAAAATACTGGTGTAAAAAAAGTCTTCATAAGGAGTGTTAAAGTGCTCTGTAATTAGTTCTAAGACATCGTTTTTTGCAATGTGTTCTTAACTACTCGCGACGTACGATTTTCAGATATTTCGCTATTTTATTTTATATTTCGTAAAAAAAAATGGAGGTCATCGATGTCGTTTCTTACCCTTACGATGCCGATGGCAATGGCGGCTGTTATTCCAGAAAGGAAAGCAACGAGGAGGAGAGTGATCTCCATGATCATCTGAACAGAGTACATGCAACTCATTTTGCTGCCCTTTTCCCGATTTTTCCACGTCTATTCAAGAAATAAAAAGAGTTTTTATGAGCGATCCACGGGATTGTCCTCCCGATTGAAAAGAAGGGATCTTATACTTAAATCGCTTGCAGGAACAGTCCTGTGTGCCCTTCCGATCTACAACAGACAGAAAGATAGGTTTCGGCAGCTCAGAATGGGTGTGTTTGATGCGAGATACATGTAGACGTTAACTTTGCCAACTTATTCCCTCTCCTGCAGTACCGGACCGGAAGAATGGCGGCCGATCTGTACACTCGGGAGAAAGCGATTGGAACAAACTTGCGATCCTCTCGATTGAACGACGTGAATTCTTCAAAACTTCTTTTGTTCAATTGTTTAGATGATCGACAATCCCAAGACAATTTTAACAGTTGGGAAATAGTTTTCCTTACGTTTCCTGCGTTCTGAATGACTATCAACCTTCAATTGTTAAAGCTACAATGTCGTAGGCAAAAACATTAGTTTGATATTAATAGTGGCGAATCGATTGTCCCTTTGTCTCCGAAGAATACAAAATGAGGTCGGGCAGATTTAATTCAAGACATCTGATCCACTACAGAAAATTCATTTTCACTGTCTAAGTTTGGCGAGGCCTAAACTGGCAACCGAGGAGCTATACAGTATTCTTGCGCAGCACAGATTGGATGTCCTTTTTCATGGCAATGAACTAAATCCTACAATCCGACCTGAAGGCTTCAGATCATTGATTCCTCAAATAGTTCCAAGCGCTTGAAATGGGTGTCAGTGGGCCCTTTGATAATTCTTATTAAGTTATGACTTCATCTCACCCACATCATATCAAAGAATGATACAAGCTTTGACAGAATCCCCCGAATTCGAGGCACCCAATGCAGGTTAAGAGCTCTGTACTTGTGTAACCGTTGCAGTCGTGTCTGGCCTTGGGAAGGCGTAAAGGGGAAGGGGGAAACGCCTGGTAGTCTTAAAAACAGACTTTATTTTGATCAGAGGGAAGGGGAAACGCCTGCTTATCTCTTAAAAGACCTCATCTAAAATATTAATTCAGTTGAGATTCTAGAATTTAAAGTCTTATGCATTGTAATTTTTTTTTTATTATATTCCGAGCTTTAATCAACACTGTAAAAAAAACGCAAACTTTCAAGCATGTGGTTTAATAAGCACGTCACTCACTATTGTTTGAAGTTTTAAACAAGTTGTTTAAACTTAGAGTGACATGCTTAAGCAACATGCTTGGAAGTTTGAACAGCCTTTTCGGTGAAGAATATTTTCAGTAACTATAGTTTAAAGGTTTACTCCGTAAATAAATTCAGTAAAAAAGAATTACTGAATAGAAATGTACACTCACGACAGAAGGTCCTCCCTTCAAATTATCTTTAAAAAAGGAATCCTAGCATGAAGATGAACAGTAAAAGAGGGTATATGTTGTCATGGTGGACGTCCAATAACAGGTATCACGTTGGTATTCCTTTTCTTTTTAGTAGAGGATAAATTTTCTCTGCCGTTGCATTTCTTTATTCGAAACCTGGACTTTCCAATTTGAGAGACCATTATCGTACCAACCAACTAAACCACGACTCCACCCCCGGTCGGTAAGGATTGCGAGTGGAAAAAAAGGACGAGCTTTAAAGTGCCCGAACACTAAGACTAATGGGTGCAAGGAACGTTTCGGCTGTATTGAGATGAAGATGACGTAAGGAGCAAAAGGAAATATCTCTTCCTTATTCAATTATAAGAACTTCCTATGAAAACATTATCTCATCGTATATACAAAAATATGCACGGACCTGTATTCTGAACAAAATTTCAGAGACGTTGTTTAGTGTATTATGGTTTAGTTGCGCTTTTGATATTTTCGTACTTTGAATGATATTTAGCTACTTTGTTTTATATTTGGTTTGGGTCCAAATGTCGGATGTCATCATCGAACGCCAGTTAATAGGGCGTGGTTCCCAGTTACCTACCCTCGTTCTACACAACCCTCTCATCTTTATAATATTTTGAACGTCAAGTTAAACGTATAAGTTTTATTTAACGACACATTACATATTTTCTCCCGAATCTTCCTTTTATCATGTTTATCGATTATGGTGCAATACAGAAATATTGGAATATTCATCTTTTAAAAACTGTTTAAAATAGTTTTATTCGGTATCTATTTATGTATGAACTTTGATAATTTTAATCAATGATTTGAATTGTAAATTTCCATCATTAATACATGCCCCCCCCAAAAAAAATCTTATCTTTCGATTTCTGATTTCTTTTGAATAGTGCAATATATAAATGGAATTATTTGTCCACTCTCTAACTGGTCAGATTGTTTCTATATTTATTGGATTTTACTCATGGATAATTTTTATTTATAAATCATCTACCTTAATCCCTTTTTACAGGCGATTTCCTTATTCATAAAGTTTTATATCAACGCAATCAATTCTAAAAGTAAGTAACCTAGTAGTGTCCTTGTAAAAAGTGCATTTTTAGTATATTAACTAAGCATGTTTTTCATGAGTACACCATGTTTATATCATCAACAATCCAAACTGATATTGTTGCACTAAATAAATGAATGAGTAATTAAAAAAATAAACATTTAATTATATTTTTTATACATTCAGATGTATGTGACCACGCCGCATTTCTATATCACTATGACAAATAAATAATTAAATTGATTATAAATTACAAGCGAATGTATAACATTTGTTTGAACAAAAGTTATCCTGAAATTGATAAAATTTATTATGTAAGACACAAATGGGCTTATGTACACCTCATACATACAAAGCCACATAATATTGTAAAGAACCAATCAAAAGGGTCCCTCTTACAAAATATTCATTCAAAATATAAATATATTATCATGGGGAGGAGTAGGAGAATTGTAATAATATTATTTTGAAGAAAATGAGGATGGATATGTGTGTAGGGTGTGCATGTGTTTGTTTTGTTGATGTTGTGTTTTGTTTTCGTGTGTGTTTTATATATAAAATCTTTATTCAGATTATTGTATATTTTCTAAGAATACACAGAGAGACTTTTTTTTATATTGTCTTACAAAAGTTGTAGGCATGGATATACATGTATAAGTTCTTTTTTATTATCATTATGGGATAACCTCTTCACTTAAAAAGTCTTTACTTTTGATTTTTCATCATACAATACGGTATTATTATACAGCAAATACATGTGAAATTATGGGGTTTTTGTTATTGCTATTATGGGTTATGACAATATTTGTTCGAAAAATTTATATCAAATGTATATTATTTTATTTGTTATATTGCTGTATATCGTGTACTTTACTTTAATTTGTATACATTTATTGATTTATTACCTTTGTATGTATGAAAAATGTGATCATATCTGAATAAAGGCTTAAAAAATGTGAGGGTGTGTGTGAATGTGTGTTGGATGTTTTCATGGGGGGGGGGCGGTCCGTTGATTATGAATATTAAATCTTCTCCCATAAATCCTACTATTTATTTTTTTAGTATTTTTTGTGATACCACCAAGGAATGGTGAATGGTTTGTTTGATATTAGTTAGTACTTCATTTCAATGTTTATATTTGATTAAAATTTATAAATAGATGTATTTACTAAGTGTAAAGAAAACAATGATTATTCCTTGAAAAAACAAACAATAATTGAATTAATCTTGTTAGAAAAACAATTGTATCGGGTGGTTTGAGAACAACTAGTATTATGATTTGACACGTTTTAAGTTTATGATGAAGAATTAAATGTTTTGCTATGTACAAGAATAAAATATGGAAATGGCAATGTTTCGAATTCCATTTCTGTTTTTCATTGATTCTGCAACATGAGGCCTTTTGGCACCCTTCAATTTCCCTTCACGCGAGTGGGAGGGGGAAATGACGTCATAGGGTGACTCAAAAAATAGGGAGGGGCAAAGGTCATGGGTACATCATCCTGGGGGTAGCCAGGGAAAACTTTGTCCAATAGGAAGGAAATCAAGGAAAGTTCTAAACAAATCGAGTTAGATCGATGTGCGTACAATATAGCTTTTACATGACGTGTCGCCTCCATATAGCATGTATGGGGGTTTTCAGTCAGGGGGACAGGGAAAGTGGGAGAGAGAGAAGAAGAAGAACTCAAGAAGAAGAAGAAGAAAAAGAAAGGAACAAAAAGAAGAAGGGAGATCAGAAGAAGAAGAAAATAGTAACAACTATTACAAGATAAAGAGGTAACAGCTTCAAAAGCTTTGAATTTTAGCGCTGTAAGTTTGATAAACGATAATGAATAATGTACACGCAGCGGGGGGGGGGGGAGGGGGGAGGGAGGGGGACTGTCCCTCCCCGAAATAATAAACGCTTCCATACATTTACTATAAATAAATAAAAAAAAACACGAAACCCTTCAATTTCACTTTAAGAAGCAAAAGCGCTTAGTAGCTTTGTTTTTTATCACGATTATATATAGGTTTCTTAAGTTTTGAAAAAAAAATCATGCGTCAAAGAAAAACATGTTACATGGAGAATAAAGAGATAAAAATAGGCAATCAAGAGTATGAAGGATAAGCGTTGTATGGTTTAAAATGAGGAAATGAAAATTTAGATTTAGGGAAATCCAAAATGATTTAAAATTCTCGGATCGCATTCATCCGATGACCATATACATGCATATATGTTTTCAGATTAATGTGAAGTCATGCATTTCCAAGTCTCTGACCACATTTCCAAGCAAAATTCCGGACTTCATAGTCACATTTGACTAATCTTTAAACAATTTACCTCATCTGATATTTCCCTTCCCTACAGTGTATTAAAAAAAGACCCCCCCCCAAAAAAAAAGAATAAAATGAGTCACCCTAACACCTACATGCCCTCTGTCTCCCACTTTCTCGGACAGAGAGAAGTCTTACCCCTCCTTAAAGGGGAATCCAACCCAAATAAAAAATTGTTTTTATAAGGAAAAGGAAAATCAGACAAGTTGTTACGTGAAAGTTCGACCAATATTGGACAAACAACAAGAAAGTTATGAATTTTTAAAAGTTGTAAATATTGGTAATCACTATACCCATGGAGACTTCAAATTGGCAGCATATGGGATGTCATAGTGATGTAAGGCAAGGACTACTCTTCCTTATACTCCAATACATATTACGGCTGAAATGTAATTTTCCCCAAAATTTTTATTAAAATCATATTTTTCTTTCATGAGGACATAAAACAATATACTACCTGGGCTATATTTAGATTTCTGCCCCAGGGAAATGGGTACTTAGGAGAAAACCACAAATCCCTGATAATAAAGTACATGGCCTATGGGAAAGCTGTCCTTGCCACTTGTCATGATTTACTTACCCAGTTGCCAATTTGAAAACTTCATAGTATAAGTGATTTCAATCTTAAAGCAGCTACAACTTTCTTATTGCTTGTCCGATTTCTTTCAAACTTTCACCATTGTTTAATTCATTTTTCTTCCTCCCAACACATTTCGTGGCCAAGGCTGGATTCCCCTTTAAAAAAAGTAATAATTAAATCCTCCTTCCTTCGTCTCTGCCCCCCCCCCCCCTCTCTCTCTCTGTTTTTCTCACTTTCACTCTCTCTTCATCCTACACCTCTATCCCCCCTCTCTACATATTATACATGAAATACATGCGCTACATGTAGTCTGCAGGCACAGACCCAGATTGAAACTTTGATCAACAAATGCGTCTCCACGCAAAGACTAGCACACACTAGGGCCTTCAGTACACAAGGCATGAGTAGGCTGCACATTCAGACCCTTAACTCGAGTGTAGGGTTTGCACAGCAGACTATACACTGTTAAAAAACACTGATTTTACAGAAAAAACAAAATTTCGCAGAAAGCAATAACAGAATCATTCTGTAAATTCATAGAACAGGAATTTTTTTCTACAATTAAACAGAACAGGTCTGTTTAAAAAGGGGAAAATTGTGTTTTTTATTTAAGGAAATTTGAAAGGTTTCATCCTCCAAAAACCAATATCCTGTAATTTTACATGACATAATGTAAGATTACAGGTGTTCTCAAGACTCTGCTGCAGGAACTTGTTTTATTTTAGGGATATTTTTTTCAAAGTGTATACTACATGAGAAAGAAGCCTTCTGTCAAATTCATTACTTCTCCCCAAGAAGAGTCAAAATAAGAGCCAATCTAGATGGTTTTCATTTTAAATCTTTCATTCCATGGTCTCACCGTGGTATCATAAGATTTTAATATACAGATATTTCCATAAATTTACACACACGCACAGACCCACACACATGAATATGATCCATATTTCATTTCTCTGCATTTCCAATGTACAGACAGTCTTCTCAAAGTGAATCGAATTACACGTGATTAATCCAGTACCAAGACGAGGGTTGTAAAAAATAAAAGAGTACATTTCATATTCACATCATAAAATAGAGGAAAGAAAGATAAACAGAGAGAGAGAGAAAAAAAATGAATAGTCCATTATCTGTACTTTGGATGAAGTTTGAAGGTTTGCATGGTGGCATGTAAAATCGCTGATGTGGTTTACGGTACACCATGTGGAGTGTTATAGAAACAGTGGATAGAAGAGAAGAAATTGATAGGCGAGAAAGTGGAGATTTGAGAGTAGAGTATTCTTTTTTTTAAATAGTCCTGAAAAGGACTGTAAACCAGAAATAATTGATGAGTTGAGAACAGCTTCAGTAGTAGAGCTGATGAGATGCTGGCTTGAATCGGCAATTAGAGGTGATGAGTAGTAGAAAGACTCAACGTTTCGGACAGGTTGACTGTCCCGTCTTCAGGACTATTTTCAAGAAAGAATACTCTACTCTCAAATCTCCACTTTCTCGCCTATCCATTTCTTCTCTTCTATCCACTGTTTCTATAACACCCCACATGGTGTACCGTAAACCACATCAGCGACTATCTGTACTTTGGGTAGCGTAAAATACCAAGTGGGATGTTCACAATAACATCAAGTTGCTCTTAATAATAAAAGAAAAACAAAAGCCGTCGAAGATTATAAAGTGAGCTTTGATTTTTTTAAAATAATAATTTGTGACATATGCAATGAGCTCAAACACATATTTATGAATTTCATAAAATGTTATCTCAGAGAATTGAAAATAACCGAAGCTGCACATTCAATAAGCCAACAGACATAAAATTGCATCCATGGCTGAAGTAACATAAAAAAATAAATAAGGATTTGAGGATTTATATCATCTTGACAGTTTTGAATATCACATTCTACTTTTTGTGAGCATTTTTACCAAATCTTCAATAGCTCTTTTTCATGATTCGCCTATCTTTCTCAATGTTTTTATTAACCAGCCTTAAGTTTGGGGAGACTTTGCCTATTATAAAAAACAAGTGGAATGCCTCTGGCCGTCTCACCTGCAATACGCGGTTCAATATAGCAGCAGTGCTCACTTTGAATACTACTCTAACTCGCACAAGATGTTCAGTGATACATGGTTACTCTTATTTCCCTTTTTTATGAACTAGACCAATAAACTTACAGAGATATGATGGTTATTCAACGAAAAACCCCAACATGGCCAAAGTTCATTGACCTTACATGACCTTTGACCTTGATCATGTGACCTGAAACTCGAACAGGATGTTCAGTGATACTTGATTACTCTTATGTACAAGTTTCATGAATCAGATCCATAAACTTTCAAAGTTATGATGGTAATTCAACAGATACACCCAATTCGGCCAAAGTTCATTGACCTTTGACCTTGGTCATGTGACCTGAAACGCGCGCAGGATGTTCAGTGATACTTGATTACTCTAATGTCCAAGTTTAATGAACTAGACCAATAAATTTTCAAAGTTATGATGGTAATTCAACAGATACCCCCGATTCGGCCAAAGTTCATTGACCCAAAATGACCTTTGACCTTAATCATGAGACCTGAAACTTGCACAAAATTTTCAGTGATGCTTGATTACTATTATGTCCAAGTTTCATGAATCAGATCCATAAACTTTCAAATTTATGATGGGAATTCAACAGATATCCCCAATTCGGCCAAAGTTCATTGACCCTAAATGACCTTTGACCTTGGTCATGTGACGTGAAACTCATGCAGGATGTTCAGTGATACTTGATTAACCTTATGTCCAAGTTTCATGAACTAGGTCCATATATTTTCTAAGTTATGACATCATTTCAAAAACTTAACCTCAGGTTAAGATTTGATGTTGACGCCGCCGCCGTCGCCGTCGGAAAAGCGGCGCCTATAGTCTCACTTTGCTTCGCAGGTGAGACAAAAACCCAGGCATAAGCGAAGCCGGGAAGCGATGCTAGCCAAATTCAACCTTATCCATTGAAATCTATCATTTTAAAGCACTGCTCTGTCATCTGTTAAGGTTATTTTGAATTTTCACTTTACTCTTGATTACCTGATGAACATACTTATAAACTTATGTACCACAAAATTTGATGTGTGGGTGTGTGACGATGTTTAAAAAGCATTTTAACTTTAATTTTAGTCTCCAATTTTATCATTACATTATATCTTGATTATTTCATGTCACTGCATATTTATGATTTTGTGACTGAATTACATTACATGTAAATTGAACTGAATTAAAATAATTGGAAGAAATAGCAACACCTGTCACACAACATATAACATTAACAAGAATAATTTAACACAATACAACATCTACAATAAGTACAGATATATGCATAAATGACCGACAAAAAAGTTTTGTTGAGTTGCATTACATTCCCTATCTAGACAAGTAAGAGGAAATTTCGACGGAAAAGAAAGGATAGAAGGAAAAACCACAATATGATACTAGATGTGAAGTCATTCACTTGCATGATCAAACAATGAACAATAACTAGTCCAAAGATTAATTGTTAAACAAAATAATGAAAGCTAAAGCCAACTTGGGTGAAACATAATAACTGCTTCACGGTACCTTTCTATGCATCTTTGTTGCACAAATATGCTTCTGAATAAAAAAATACTTGAACTGCATATGCCTACCAAACAAGCAGAAGAGGCTAAAAAAGTGATTTTCAGTGTTCAGATATAAAAAAATTAAATTATGGCTAAATGCAAGGAGACATGAAATTATCAAAATAGTTTTTAACTGACTGATTAGTATACAAATAATTTGACAGGTCAATAATCAAAATATGACAAAATATATTTCAGATTATAAACTAAAAGAAAAAAAAATAAGTGTATCATAATATTGTGGGCAATAAGGACCATCCACATGTACTTAAAGTCATACGACAAAATCAAATAAATAATTAACAGAAAAGTTGTTAAAAAAGCACATTCAAAGACAATGTAAAATAAATCACATTCAAATAAATATAAAGTCCATGCAATTGCAAGTCTCCAAACTCATTTTAGAGCCAAGTCTGGACTCCATGTGCATAACATTTTGACTAATTTTCATTCAATTATACACGTACCTCAACTGATCTGGAGACATTATCCAGTACTCTATAATAATATTGGATCTCTTTCGTGGTATACAATATTACATCTAATATTCATCAGAATAAATACCGCACTTGTCCTCAGCTCGTGCCATATTCACATTGAATGCATTACATCCGGGTCCCGTAAGTTCACAAAGGTTAGCGATTGATTGTACCCTTGATTTTCACGATTGATTGTACATTGTAGTCAATGGAATCAATCGTAAAAAATATTCTACGATCATTGCTAAGTTTTGTGTTATGGGCCCCAACTCACAAAGAGTTGCGATATATATATATATATTCATACATTCATTGTTTTTTTTCTTGAAAATTTAGGAGCTTCTCTTTGTTTCTGAAGGACATTGTGCAAATTTCCTGCAGGATAAATTATGACATTGATGGATATCCATAGAGCTGAGGTTGGTTGGATCATGGACCTCGTACAATGATTAGTTGGAAATTAATTGTGCATTGCATTATAGGTAATGCAGGGACTTCCCCTTTTTGCGATCGGAGCTAGAACAACCCGAAATGAATTGCGCATTGCATTATAGGTAATGCAGGGACTCCCCCTTTTTGCGATCGGAGCTAGAACATGACCGTCTCTGGTTGAAAGAGGGCTCGTAATCACTCGGTGACAAACATCGACCGTAAAGAGTTTGGATAAACAATCGCCCCGGAAACTCGTCGTTAAAACAGCATAACAACACTACAACAGGCATTTGTATAGGGCGTAAAGAGAAAGTAAACTGCGTGACAGCAATTCAGACAGCTGGAAACAGGTGGTGGCCATTAAATGCTCTCGTTGAATGTCCAGGGCCCAGTTGTACATGAGTTACGATTGATACAATCAATTGTAAATCTATGGAAATCCATCAGTGTCACAATTTTTTCTACAAGAAAAGTGCACAATGTCCTTTGTAAACAAAGAGAAGCACAGTGAATTTTCAAGACAACGATTAATGCATGAATATACATCAGAGTTAGAAAATTTCTTGAACAAACATGCATAATAGATGTTGACATTGCTGGCTGACAATAGTTGCGATTGAACTGATCAATCGCAACTCTTGGTAAGAGGGAGCCCAGTAGTAGTAGGTCCATGATTGGATTAATTGTAACTCTTTGTAACATAAGACGGGACCCCAATATACATGTACAGTACCACTCAAGTGCATCCAATATTAAAGTATCTTTACTGTTTAAACTTAACCCCACTTTATTTCTTGTAAGATTTGTATCAAGGATCCAAAGAGATTATTTCTTACAGAAATCAACGCAACTGGTGCTTACTAGCCATGAAAGCTAACAACAAATAATTTGGTCCAAATACAAATTCAGAAATTAGCACACCATTCTATATGCTTTTGCATCATCATGGATTTTCTTTTTCAAAGATACATACATGTAGAAATTAAAGCATATATATATATGCTTTGTATCAAGAACAAAGGATCATCACCAACTGCATGTACTGAGCAAACGTGTAGATACAGTGTTCTCTAAGTTTTGAAAATGAAATTGTACTGTCTACATGTATATAAATATTTGGCTTAAATTCAATTCGTGCCAAATTTTCCAATTGCTAACTCGTCTACTATCGTTTGGTCTACCATCAGTTCGTCCACTATCCATATGGTCTAACTGCCAATTTGTCCGCTCACCATTTCATCTAATAACCAGTTGGTCTAATAACCATTTAGTCCATATACCATTTGGTCTAATTGGACTACATGTAAGCGTTAATTGTGCAAAATGAATGAAAATCAAAAGAATATTAGACCAACTGGTTATGAAACGAAATGGTCATAGACAAAATGGTGATTAGACGAAGTGATGATTGAACCAATGATCGTTAAGACGAAAAGTTGATGGATGGAATGGCATAAGACTAAATGAAAGTAGACTATGAGGTGAGTGGACGAGTTGGCAGCAGACGGATTGTCACTATACCACAGAGTTTACATGTACGTGCATTATTTGTACAACATAGCACTGCCAATACAGCATACTTCTATTCTCAATGCAATCTAGCTCACTGTGATCAAGTATATGCTAATTGATTCAATATAACAAACAAAATTTGGATCCACACTAATGTTCTAGGTTATGCTAGTCACACCAACAAAACTGAATCAAATCCGATAGATGGCATGTCATTAGAAATAAGGTAAAACCTTGGTTGGTCTCGGATCGGTTTTATCTCGTACGACTAAAGCATCAGTGATCAGTCGGTTAGTGGGTAATTGGTAGATTGCTAATTTGTCTACTGCCAACCCGTCCACTCACCACAAGGTCTGCCTTCATTTAGTCTAATGCCATTCCGTCCATCAACATTTCGTCGAATAAACATTTAGCCCTATAGTCATTTGGTCCAATAATCAATTCTTCTAATCACCATTACGTCTATGACCATTTTGTCTCATGACCAGTTGGTCCAATGTCCATTTCATTTTCATTATTTTGCACAATTAACACTTCCGTCCAATTAGACCAAATGGTACATGTAAATGGTCTAAATGCTATTGGACAACGGGTTATTCGATGGAATGACATTGGACTAAATGAAAGTAGATAAACGATATAGTGAATGGACGAACTGATGGTAGACCAAATGATAGTAGACGAGTTGGCAATTGCACAAAGTAGCATTAGACGAATAGGAAATAAACTGGTAATTGGACTCCGGTTACAAGTATAAGGATGTGAGGTTGCATTCACATCTTGATGCATTTAATGCATGCAGCAGTTTTAAAACATCATAAATTCATGTACAGTACTACATGTACCTGAAGAAATGTAGATAACCTACATTAACAAATTCCTGCACATCGTTCTCATCCCAAATTGTCTCATCAAGTCTCTTTTGATGAGCATCAAAAAATACAATTACAAATATTTACAGATATTCTCATATAAATATATATATATATCTACTGTATTTACTATGAAATTGCAATAACTTCCAATTTGCCACTAGACACTAGGAGAATCTACATGGACATTCTGTGGCTTATGTGACGAACCAGATGTGGCCCCACTTCAGGGGTGTGAGTGGTCACAAATAAAAAGATCTGAAAAAAGCTGAAGAGTGTTGAAAAAGTCTGATATAAAAAGAGCTCCCATTCTTTTTGTACAGAGGACAGCCAAAAATAAGCTGAAATTTAGTTGAAAAAAAAATTAAAAATCTGAAATCAGATAAAAATCTGAACTCTCACACCCCTGCCCCACCTAGATCTGCCACTGATCCATACCACATTTGAAATATGTGTGGCTCAACCCCTAGAGAGATTCATCCCAAGACCAGACTGAAGTTAATTTTAGTGCTGAGCTGATGCAAAAATCGGCCCAATGCCAACAAAAGAAGGGCAGCACCGGACATGAAATCACCTCCTGCACTAAAAATATTTGTGAATATTTTTTGTAATCCCTATCAAGTATAAGTAATAGTTTGCACGAAACGCAGAATAATGTCATGATTGACTCACGCATAGCATACAAAAGAAGCATGCACATGAGTTTGTTAGGCGATCTATCCTCACGCGAGTTGAGGCTCTGTTCAATCCATTGCACGAAGCCGTTAGGCTGAATGCGATGGGATGAACACAGCCTCAACGAGAGTGGATAGGTCGCATAATGGACGTATGAAGGCATGCATCATTTGGTTTATACAACAAATTTTCTAGATTTTGTAAATTGACAATAGATAATAAAAAAATCAACAAAAGCAGATGGAATTAAGACATATTTTGCCTTTTTCAATTCATTTTCTTTGAAAATATATTTGTTTTCCCGTTTAATGAAAGCAGTATTTTGTTTGTGTTCTTTTGTCGTGACTCTCAGTGCGCACAGTCAGCCTTGTTGATACGCTTACTTCGATGCGCGCAAACACACACACGTATAAAATGTACCTACATGTATACACACATGCTTAGTGGTACACACTTAAGGGGAAAGCTCCACTGTGCAATGGCAGAGCTACCAAGTCTCACGCATTGTGCGTGAGACTCACGCATTCGGGGTCCGTCTCACGATCTCACGCATGGCACCCATTTTTCTCACGCATCGGGACCCGACAGAAAAAAGAGAGAAAAAGTAGCATTATTCGCCAGATTATATGACTGGCGGATCGCCTTCGCGTCTAGCCCGGCACGCGAGACGAATCGAGAGTGCAGTCAGCGCACAGCTATACGTGATACGATGAATCGCGTGCGTGTATCGTATGGTTTTGAACTGGTTTTGAAGCCCATATCTCATGCGCGCGCGCGCCTTTTCGCAACGTACGAGTGTAAGTACTGGCCGCGCGCGCACAGAGACGTCGAGTCATGAAAATCTCACGCATAACATTTTTTTTAACTTGGCATCTCTGCAATGGAAAAATAAAACATGCATGGTCGCTGTGCAATGGAAAATAAAATTTGCATGCAGCACAAAATGGATAAATTCTTGAATGGCTTCCAGCCAATCAAATTACAACAATCTTTGTAACAGTTGTATAACATGAACTGTATATGAGCTTGTATGGTTTCAGGAGACAGCAATATTCTTTTTATTCTTTGAAGTAAGAATGTCTTGGGGATATTTCTGAATTTAGTGAAATAAATGTCTCCTACAGCACGATGAGCATTGGTCGCGACGAGCTTTGGCCAGCAAGAACGTTGATAGGGACATCCTTCGTCCAGCATGGAGGACACATGTAGATCTTGACCTGTCGACTGCTGAATTCTGCAATTCCCATAGGCTTTGTACAGGGAAAACCAGTTCTAATAGATAACAGGTCATTACCATGCTGTCTCGATCGACCCAAACAAAACTAGAAGGTCTGTTGCATATCAAAAACACTGGTAAATTTACTCTACTGGTATCTATCATGATGCATGTAGTTTTACTATAAAGCAGCTAATAAAAATCAACGTTTCTATGTTAGTTACCATAATGGTAAAGTCACCATGACATTAAGAGTAAACAAAATTTATATAAGACCCAGAAGTATATTGTACATCTATTTACCAATCTTACACTAGGAAAATCTGTTAGTGACTTGATTTTAGTTACATCTCACCTGAAAATGGTTTTTCTAACAGCATCAATCAGAAGAATTTAATCAAAGGCTAGTATACCAGCAATGGGGGGGGGGGTCAATCCTAGTTTTCGATGATCCTACACCTTGGTCGAGTCTGTATCACCTTTGACCAAGGCTGAGTACTTCCTGTTAGTAGATATGCTGTCAGCTGCAATGGACCACGGGCTACATGGTCCAGTCCAATAAGGAGAAAGATGGAGACGGCCTTCAACAGTTCTGTGTGACCTTACACCGGGGATGAGGATTTCCTGTCACTAGGAAAGCTCTCAGCTGCAACGGACAAGGGGCTAAATGGATCATGTCCAATCAGAAGATGGAGACGAGGCCTGATTTTCAACGATGCAGTCGACCCTTTGACCTCAGCAGAGGACTTCCTGTCGCTAGATGAAGCATGTCCAATGAGAGGAAAGTTGTTTATGAACCTTGACCTTCATCGTAGCAACCTTCGACCTCGACTCAGGACTTCCTGTCACTTGAGCTCTCAGTTGCAGGGGCCAGATGTCCAGTCAGGGGCAAGATGGAAATCTCTAAAGGTGAAAGATGGAAGCTTTGCTTGTGTCATACAGAGTCATCTGCAAGAAACCAAACCAAGCCAGGAAAGAGGAAATTGCCAAATGTGCCAATAGAGGGCAGCACACATGTTTACATAGAGTCACACATTGGAGGTGCCTTGGCCGAATGGTCTGAGGCGCCTGGCTATATATATATAGAAAGTCTGGGGTTCGATCCCCGGCCGTGGCACCTAGCCCGTGAGCAAAGCATTTAACAATGCTCTTTTATCCTGCTTTCAAATAAATGGAAATGCTATATGCATTATTGGAAACTTGGTGTGCACACATTGCTTCATTTGCTTTGGCTACAACTTGACAATTGACGCCCCTAATAAAATCTAATATTTATTTTCAATTTTTCAATATTCAATTCGATAAAGGGTAAGGAACTATACACAGAGTATAAAATTACAGGTAGATGAATGGCAATCGTACATGCTTCACATATTTTATGATTTGCTACACTGGATATTCACGTAGAGGCATCAACAGCCATAGATAGCAGAGCTGCATCAGTACATCTTTCCCTTTTTTCAGTATTTTTTTCCAATCATTAACCAAAAGCTTGAAATGTTACTTTAAAAAACAAATTACTTAACAATATTCACACATGTATGTTTACTGTTTGATTACTTCCCTGAGGATAAAGGTGATTTGGACTTGGAGGGGGGCAATTCAAATATCCTCAATAAATGAGTAATTTAGCATAATTATGGAAAGAGCATCGTTTTTGAAAAATGAAATAGTGATTGGGTTATGTAGATAACATTATGGGCAACTCAAGGAGTGAGCCAATGTTCAGAGCCATCACGTGGGGAAATGGACATGACCTGTGCACGCCCCCCCCCATATTTTAATGAAGAAAAATATCCCAGTAAAGTAAAACAGAATTATTAATCAAAAAAATATATGAATATAGTAAATAACTTACCATGATACCACCACTTTGTCTTTTTTGGACTCTTATTGCATGTTTTTACATAGAAACTGTTATCTGGTGGTCTTTTCTGTAAAAAGAGACAAAATAAATAAATAAACGTGATGTTTAAAATGTGACAGCAGTTCTTGTGTTGCAGCTTGAGCTATAGCAAAGGGCAATAATGATCATAGACAATAGCACCATGGTTATAGTGCACCCAATATCTATCTTTCTAGATTGATACTTTTTATCATTACAACCACAGCATTACAATAATCTATAAAAGGACATGGATATTATTAATCTTGACATTTTAATACCAATTCCAATACCTCAGCCGAGTAGAGTGCATCGCAAACTTTGAAGAAACTTTACAGAGGTGTTCTCACAACAATGATTCAAGTTCATCTTTATCTATCCATATTGGAAATTTGTTTCGTTCACAACTTAAAGTCAATAAACATTGAAATACCATATACATGTATTACATTTATAAGAATTATTTACAGTGAAAGTGAATACCCGTTTACATAAAGGCTACAGACAAAATGTACATAAAGCCTCCATTTGACAGAAGATGACAATACTTGAAAAAAGAAGTACTAGTATAGAAATAACTGGTAATCAATAATTCATTACAATTCAAAATTCATTCCAATAAAAAAATAAAAGTATAGTATTACTCTGACACAATAATTCAAAGAGATACTGTATAGAGATAATCAGTAATCAATATATTTCAATACCAAAAATTTAAAATAAAAAATTCCAATAACTGCCTCACTCTTTCATGTAATATCTCTGATTGGCCTTTCATTGATGCCAATAATGTACTTTATTCAACCCATTCACAAAGATACTCAAATCAGTGCAAGCAACTGGACTATGACATCATATTTGCATCAGGTCCACAGACTTTCTCCAATATAATTCATTCAAATTCTACCAAAAGATTTAAAGAAAGATTATGATCTATTAGTTATGTATTATCATCTATATACAGCGTTACTTTAAGCGGTACATTAAAATCGCATATTTTGGTCTGCAATTGCCTGCACAGTATCAGAGCACATCCCTACAAAGGACCGAAATCCGACGAATATCCCATAGCTCCTGTACAAAATTTGCAGTTGAATACGAGATCGTACCCAGTAGTCAAGTGCACACGTGCGAATGCATGAAATATACAACACGTACAACATAACTACGCACCATGACGTCATGATAAACTACATGCAAGTCGCATGTCAACAACCAAATTTGATCGTATGAAGTGATGATGCCATAATGTGATACACCATGTTCAATTAAAGTGATTGGTTTAAATTGGTTTGACTTTTAAAAAAATCTGAGCTAGGTCACACTTGTCACCTGTGTCTGTGATATGTTACCAAAATGAAGCCCAATAAAAATTGCGTTCGAAAATCATTATTTAGTGCTTCAAAAATTGAAATATAAAGTGACCGGAAACACCATCTAAATTTCATCCCATACACTTATGTGTACTATTTAGGCGTCTATAAGACACCTATTTACAAAATCAGGGTTTGCCTTGTAGTTTTAGCTTTTCATTTTCAATAATGGTTGTTTTCAGGGTTTATTAGTTCTAATACATGAACGTGTACACATGTTTCATCTTGGTTTGAGAATTTTTTAAATCGGCTGCTCACAAAGTTAAACAATACCTTTAAATTTATCCCTCTTTTTTTTGGGGGGGGGGGTGGGATAGATAATAATCACTACTTTGGCCCGCTTTATTCATGGAATACCAGAAGATGAGTGGAATATTTGCCCAAACTCTTTAAATATTTCTGGTATTCCATTCTGAGCCATCCAAAATAGTATTAGTGCCACTGGAAATTGCCTTTGGTAAACTGTGATTATCTCACATGACAATGAAAATTGCCTGAGACTGATAATAAAGATTGGCTGGAGAATTTCTTGCTGGTACACCAAGTTTGCTTTCCCCCTAAAGATGTCTCGGTTACACATACTTCCAATGCTTTTCACAAAGTCAAGGGCCAGCAAATGATGATCAACTCCCCATGAAGGCTAATGCCCATCTGACTTTAAAGAGAAATGCCAGTAGTTGCAGTAAACACTGATTTCATGAGAAAGTCTGCAAAACCAGGCTTAATTGTCAGTATATGTCAGGATCTAGATCTGGTACAGTTACATAAACTGAACTTTGTGAAACCTTGAAATCTATGCTGAAAAAAGTTCACGCTGAAGATCACCAACACAGATAAGCGCACGAGGGACAGTGTATTATTATTGCTATGAATGTCGGCCCGACGCTTGACCCGAATCCTGTGCTTATTTGCTAATTTCTCAGCGATTGCACAATTTCTTCCAGAATCCTTTGGCACATATTTTTAATTTATACAAACAGACACTTTGGTGGTCATTTCATTGGATTCTGTACGAACTCATTTTGATATGGTTACCACAACTGGCCTTTACCTTTAATATCAAGTAAGTTCTTCTGAGGAACAGTAGTTTGCAGGCACAGACTCAAATTGGACACTTTAACCATTGTAAGTACATGCATGTCGAGAGTAAAGACTCCGGTCCAATCCAAACTATCTGTCTGTGTCAAATAGAGGCAGCCACAGTAGGGGAAGGCGGGGTAAGTTGTGACACTTCTTGCATTTTGCATGTTGGAATTGATATGACTAATAATATTGGAGAAATAAGTACCTTGCATTTAAATTTGATTCTTGGGAAATATTTTTCACCTACACATAACTTTCTACTCCCACACTGAAATTCATTGTGACCTTTGAAAAACAATGGTGTCAAATGGCTCAACTTGCCCCATATGTGGGGTAAATTGTGCCACCTTCTGGGGTAAGTTGAGCCACATAAACCATGTACAAAATGTATGAGGGAAAAAGCAGCATGTCAATTTTTTATTTCAAGTATTTTCATTTGCTAATTCTCTATAAATGCACATCCTTTAAAAGTAAAAGAACTGTCATGTGAATTTACACCTTCCTGCCTGCATATCAATGGCTTTTCATTTTTTTTAAAAATTCTTATTACTATAAGAATTACCATGGCTCAATTTGCCCCATGTTGGCTGGCTCAAAGTACCCCAGTCCGAACTTAATGCAATATTTTCACATCCACACATTTCTTATGCATCTATCATCTAAAAGACTATGACAAGAATGAAGATCCATACCTGGACTACCAATATTGTTCTTATTTCTTTATTACATTTAAAGATGTGTGTGAGTAAAAAGCATTCCTCTATTTTACACCCTTTTTTAATTTTTGGCTGAAATTTGTATTTTTCCGTCTAAAAAAGTACTTTTTGTTTCAAAGTCGAAAACAATATGGTTGGGTAAAGGGTTATGTAATGGATCATCAATACATGACACCACCAGAACGTCCGACTCATTCATTATTGGCCTGGAGGTCATGGCTCAACTTGCCCCTATGCTCAACTTACCCCACCTTCCCCTATATAGTGAGTGTAGTCTCACTATCTCAGACTCTGCATTATAAACTATGCGAATTACGAAAAACAAAGATGGAAAGTTTGCTATACAAGTCTATACAATTCTTACTAAAGTCTGTGTCAGCAGACTAAGACTACAGATCCTGGTACACTCACCTTTTCTGTACAACTGCTGAGCATACTAATTATACTTAGACATACGGACTGTACTGAGAGGGCGGGGGACCAATCCTCCGTGAGTATCGATAGACATATGTGACCGTTACTATACACATGTGGATGTACAGGGATGTTTCCACCTATAAACACGACCTGTTTATAGAAAAAAAACAATAAGGATTACTACCTGCATGTACATTGTAAAGTGAGAGCAAAATCTAGTTATCATAGGGGCATTTTTAAGCAAACTCCCATCATTTGTTGTTTAAGAGATAATCATACACACAATGAAAAGTGTGTAAAATTGTGCTGTGTAACGTCAGTTACCGTGAAAATGCCCATAGTGAGCAATGAATTTATCAGAGAGAAAGGTTTAACCCTATCTAGACCGGGGTATTTTGGGAGTTCATATATCTCGCCCGTCGACCGCGCCGAAAATTGGCACATGGGTTGCCTGGGACATAATCTACAAGATTGTATAGTAATTTGTTTCATGCAAATCGCTATAAGGTAATTATGCTAATTTATGCATAATTAGTATGCGAAATCATACTTTTCCTCTAACTCCCTAAATAAAGCACCAAATGTACTAATTTTTGGTAGAGAAACTCTTTGTGGTGTTCTTAGCAAGTGTGCGTGAAAAAAATTGTGACATCAAATCATTTTCTTATGTATTTTATTGTTTTTTTGCAATTTCTTATGTATTTCTTGTTTTTTGACCTTTTGTTTTTGATTATTTTTTTCAATTATTCAATGAAATTTGTTGGGGACTCTTCTGTGATCATAAAAAGCATAAAATGAATACATTTAGACCAGCAAAACTAAAAATAATCATACATTTATGAATTTTGGTTGAAAACACAATTTGCATTGACTTTGTACACGAAATCACGTTTTTGAGCAATTTTCAGTCTGACATGCACTTACATAATGTTGCGTAATTTTGGAACCACGTACCCGGGTGACGCAAAGTTGGTCTCAAAAGTTGCGCAAGACTTGAAAGTAAAAAGTCAGCATGCGGCGCGGTCAAAAAATTTCGCGCAGTGAAAATATTGTTGAGGGGGGGGGGGCTCGGAGGCCCCCCCCCCCCGGCCTAGATAGGGTTAAGATTGAAAATAAATGTTATATCATCTTGACGATTTCAGACACAAGAGACCTAAAAGTGGAATAATAAAAGCTAAATTGAAAATATCATAAGATCACGTGTTTTCCTTGGTAGCTGCCATAATGGCAATGGCAATCTCATCAAAGTTGTTAACTCCTTATCAATGGACCACTTATCAGGGACAGGGTTCAGTAAGGGTCTCTCAACAAAAATGCCAAAATGGGCAATTAAATCTTGCATAAACACAACTGGGATTTCCTTCGGCTACATTACCTCCGGTGAATCAAAAGGATATTTATTGCTGAACTTGAATTGAAGTTGAAACTTTTCTCCAGCATATATAGAGTTAGGTGCACCATCTAAATCCACAAGCCATCTGTAAAGAAAAGACAATATGGTAAGCTAATAAGTTGTCCCCTTTTCCAAGCTCATTTCATTCAAAAATACAATATTGTGTTTATTTTTATCATCATCATCATCATCAAAACAGGACTATGTGATAAAATTCCTCACAAGTTCTTTTAATGAAACACTCTCCTGAAATCGAACTACAAAAAAAGGGGTCCTCAAAGCGGAACTTCCGTACTACCGATGCATGAGAATGCTTCAGTGTCCCCCCCCCCCGTCAGCATGCAAAAATTCAATTCCAGCAGTTAAAAGTGACTTATTTGGATATAATTATTTTCGGCCCGAGTAATGTATGTAACCTATAGCTAATTCAGGTTTCGATGCAGACAGGTAATCTTGACATTGAATGAATTACAAGTCAAGAGAGCGTTGATTGGCTTAATGGGAACAAGTTGATGCAAAAAGCAGCACACATGCACACATAAGTCGTCACTAGGGCGCTAACATTATTCTCAGTCCACGATCTTTTGATGCAATGATCGAGAGCCTGCCATGATGACTTACGTATTGAGAGTACTAGCTGCTTTATCTTCGTTGATTTTGATACCGGGTGGGGGATCTTTCTGAATCTGCATCAACTCCTTGTGCAGCCTCTTCTGAAAAGTTAAGAAACAAAATACAAAAGTATAAAAACAAGACTTTACCTTTAGAATAGGGGTGGAGGGGGATGTTATCCAAATTTAGTTGTGCTTTTTGTCATTATACATTTCACACTGGGATGTTAACACCTTGTACATGTATCTCAAAACCTAAGAAAAATGAGGACAACTCAGATAAAAAATATTTTAGTGAATTATGACATTTAACTACATTGAGCATTTTAGAGGCTGGAAAAACTGAAATGGTGTTAACAGCGTGATCGTAGCAATAATAGACATACATGTACACATCATCCATGTCATCTTCATTTTTTATTAAAATCACTAAATTGATCATGCTTGGCTCGAAATCTGTAAATAATGCCATAGAAGTGGTTCTTTTTTATTCTCCTCTTCTGCTCATATACATGAAAAATAATCGAGTCGTTTTCTCATTGCTTTTTAGAACTTCTTTTAAATATCTATTTTTTGTTTGTTTGTTAGGCTTATACTGTAGTTTTTTTCAGTGGAAAATTGTTGGCGTCACTTTTTCTAATCATAAACAACACAACATTAATAATTGATCATTATCAGTAAAAGGTATTAATGATACAGCATTGAACTTGGGCTAGAAATAGAATTTGCATTTGTACACACATATACATATAGGTACAGTACATTATGTGAGTTTAATCGTTTTATTAATATCTGTCCCTGATATTTTCCCCAACATGATAGATAATAGACATGAAAAACACTACATGAAGATGAAATAGGCTAAATAGAGGTGAAACTTATCATGACATAATTTCTCAAGAGGCTATTTCTTAAACATGTATTAAGGCTTCAAAAGAGCTTCACAAATTGATTCTAAAAAGGTCCTCTGTAATAAAGTATCTCACCATACATGTACATGTAGACACTTTAAGTTCTGCATTCACAGAAGGTGTAAATATGGACCGATTTCAATTTTGAGGCGCTGACATTTCCCTTTATGAAATACTATCTTGTGATGTGATGTCATCAGGACCGATTCAACAGGAGGGAGACAGGAGGCGTTTCCTTCCACCCCCCCCCCCCCCCCACATGCATAGATTTTGCTTCAAGTGGTATTTAAAAAGATGGTAAATAACAGGAAGAAAAATGAGCAAAAGAGGAAGAATACGAGTAAAAGAGGAAGATGGGCATAATTTTTTGCAAGGCCAGGTGACATGGTCATGTATGTAGGTCTATAAATACTTCTTATCTATTACGGAAAAAAAAATGTTACCTTAGGTCTCCTTACCCCCCCCCCCCTTCATTATCTTTATGGTTCATTTCCTGTTAAATGTTAAAATAAAGGGACATGTAATATCAACCCTGACTCAGAACTCCATGGTGGTTGTGTTTTCAAAAAAAAAAAAAAAAAAATTAATCTGGACCTTGGCAACAATTTGAGAGAGATATACATAATTGTAGAGGTCCCATTTATAATGATTTCAGGGCCCCGTCTTACAAAGAATAGCGATTGATCCGATCAACCTCAATCACATACATGGCCTGCAGCGTCAACATCTAAAATGCAAAATGTTCAAAATATCTTCTGGATATGATGTCTAATCATACATTAATTGTTCTCTTGAAGATTCAAAGATTCAAATTTCCTGTAGAAAAAAATATGGTATAGATAGATTTCCATACAGTTGAGATTGATTGGATCAATCATAACTCTTTGTAAGATGGAGCCCAGGTGATAACATGAATCTCTTGGCAAAAAAAGAAATGAGTTTATGTTCAACTATTCTCCAAACTGAAATAATATATTTGTCCCATATCTGTAAAATTTCACCTACTGTAATAACTTGATTCCTTGCAAAAAAAATACATATTTTTGAAGTTAAAAGCAGGACAAAACTTTCAAAATACTTCAATGAAAATTCTATGGATAGGCAAATAGAAGTTGAAGAACAAACTGGACCTATGCGACCGCTTCAACAGATTTGATTTTCTAACTTTTTTTCTATAAAACTTTACACTTCTGTATGGTATGGTATGTATGTGATGAAAACTTAAGATACCGTGTAGATGAATGGAAACCACACAATTACATAAATGCACACATATAATTATCACAGTATAGCGTGATTTGCATCATTTTTGCATGTTGGTTTTTTAAATTCTTTATGGCACCTAGGCCTGGGACTTTCGGGTTTTTTTCTCTTTGGGTACCCATGGCAATTTTCGGGCGGGTACCCGGGTACCCGAAAATCATGTTGCTCGAAATATGACTGGTGGAAAAACCCCATTGGTGACGTCATCAAGCCAATGCGATGCAAGCTAATTATGAATGAAAATATAGTAAGCATGCGCATTGCAAGCCTCCCGTGCGCCACGCAGTATTCCATCGAAACAAAGTGAAACAAGTCTGCAATACTCTGTCACCTCGTACCAAAATCGACCTAGAATTCCACTTTTCTATATTCTATATGAATTATGAAAGGTATTCTCAGAGGATCTATTTTCTCACCGCTAGCGTACAGGTAAGCAAATTTTTATTACTTCTTGCTTTTTCCGTCAAAATCGTACGAAGTAGCGTCGATATTACATCGTGTTCGTGAGTTTGTAGAATCTATCGCTACGTGAACAAAGTCAATTGATTTCCGGGTTTCGGAGTGTTCAATGCGCCAGCCAATCACGATCGTGTTACCATTTTCGGTTTATGATGAACTGAAAATGTTATCAAGAACGTGATTGGCTGGCGCCTCGTATGCTCCGAAACCCGGAAAATCAATTGACTTTGTTCACGTAGCGATAGATTCTACAAACTCACAAACACGATGCAACATCGACGCTACTTCGTAAGATTTTGACGGAAAAGCAAGAAGTAATAAAAATTTGCTTACCTGTGCGCTAGCGGTGAGAAAATAGATCCTCTGAGAATACCTTTCATAATTCATATGAAATAAAGGAAAGTGGAATTCTAGGTCGATTTTGGTACGAGGTGAAAAAAGTATTGCAGACTTGTTTTGACGGAATACTGCGTGGGGCTGAGGCTTGCAATGCGCATGCTTACTATATTTTCATTCATAAATTGGCTTGCGTCGCAGTGGCTGGATGACGTCACTGCGCTGCAAAAGAAACATGGCGACGATTGAACGATCTCAGTCACATCATCACTTGAAAAACTAGTAGATATTTCAAGGGTAATTGGTGAGATTCAAAATGAGACTTGTGTACTTTTGTGATGAGTTTACAATCATGTCTTACACTACGCAATACAAATCAAATGTACGTTATACTGGTGAGCAATTTTCGGGTATCGGGTATTGATTTTTCTACCCGGGTACCCGAGGCTTCCGGGCGGGACCCGGGTACCCGGGTTTTAGTCCCAGCCCTAATGGCACCAAAATAAAATGTGATTCAGTAACTTCAGGAATGGCACTCATGGGATAATTTTGCTTTACAAATTTGAATAGCATATTTTTCAAGAGAAAAAGCTCTTAACTATTAAAAGCAATGTACAATCCTATGTAAATATATGCTATACAAAAGACTTTTATATGCATAGCAGTCTTTCGAAAATGTGGAGCAAAGTGCGATACCAGGAAAGTCATTCCGTCACTTAGAAATGACTCACGTCTGACAATCACCTAGAATGACCATGTTCCTACATGTACGTTGAAAAGGTGGTGTTACCTACATGTACGGCCGAAAAACACATTTTTTTTTTTAAGTTAGACTTTAGCCTCAAAAGCAGCATCCCTGGTACATGTAGCTGAGAAAGAATACACTTGTCATTTGGACGACCTAATGTACCCTATGACCCCCCAGGAATGGTGCGTGGTGCGTCAATTGTCTAACTTGCATTGGTTTTTACTATACCATGAACCATGTTTCCCTTTGCAGACAATGACGGACCCCCTCATCGAATTCATGACCCACCATTTTCAGATTTGAACTGTCTTTCTGTAGGTCCACATTAACGCACCCAAGGTAAGGTGACCGACATTGACGCACACCACAGGCTTCATTGTGACACACCAAATGAGTACAATGACTGGGTTACACTTCGTAATTCCAAAGGTTCTTTATTCCGAGGGTTCGTAATTCCGAAACATGGAAATTGCCTATACCTCGATATTCGTTAATCTGAAAACGTAAAAGGGTTCGTTAATCAGAACATTTGTGGCGTTATTCCGAAGATTCGTTATTCTGAAGGTTCGATAATCCCAAAACGAAATAAGGTTCGATGTTCCGAAGGTTCATTAATCCGAAAACGAAATAAGGTTCGTTGTTCCGAAGGTTCTCCGAAAACGAAATAAGGTTCATTGTTCCGAAGGTTCGTTAGTCCGAAAACGAAATAAGGTCCGTTAATCATTTCGTTAACGGACTATTCTTTGGAATTACGAACTCATTTCGTTTTCCGATTAACAAACGTTTGGAATTACGAACCTCACTTCATTTTCGACTAACGAACCTTCGGAATTACGAACCTCATTTCGTTTTCGGACTAACGAATCTTCGGAATAACGAAGCTTCGGAATTACAAATGTATGTGCCATGACTGTACCCTGCATCACTAATTGTAAATGAACCCCTCCCACGACACACCTTTCTCGGTGGTCATATTGTTGGTCATTCAAATGACAGGTTTAAAAAGCTCCTAAAAGTCAGTACAATCAAATTGTTTATTGCTTAACACAAAGACATATTCACCATAGTAGGGCCTGCTCCAGAATGGTCAAAATGAAATTTTTTTTTTTACTCTTCTCACACCAAATTAAAATATGATTGATTGGTTGGTTGATAATGATTGTGGCAAATCCATCCCATTATAACTATTATTGCCTTCTTGTTATATAACAATCACAAGCAGTTTTTTAAAATCAAAATTTGCTTACTTCCCACCCCCCCCCCCCGAACTTTCATGAACCTAGGTTACAGTGATTCAAAATGATATACAAATGGGTGAATCAAAAGTACAGTTTTGAAATGTTTTCAAGCTTGATGAATTGTTACATAATATCTGAAATTGTATATAAACACAGAGAAATTGATGGTCATGATAGAGGGGTAGAAACTATAACTGATGAAAACACACAACTTTTTTTTTACCGTGACCACTTCTTTTTTTGGCTTTCCCTGAAAAGAAAAAAAAAGAAAGAAAATGATTGTATTTTTGTTTTGGTCCAATCTAGGCTTAAAGTGTCCAATATTATTGGGCACTTCACCAACTGCTTTAGACCTCGCCTGGCCGGATAGGGTTGGGGCCTAGCCTATACTTTACAGTTTCACAAATTTAATCTTGTTTGTAAAGAGCTTTTAATGACCATGTAATTGGGAACCTTGCTCATGAGAGCCAAAATTATCCACTTCAAAATTCAGTCATAAGGGTCTACAGCTTATAAAAATAAAGCAATATTCCTGCCATTCACTGTAAATGTTAGAGGTTTCCAATTTCGCCCATTAATGTGTTGACCATTGAGACTATACTCTTAAAAGCTTAATTGGAGCAGACACTACAACTACAAGGGAAAGACTTGACAGTCATTGGAGCATGTATTAAAATGCTTTGGAAGAGTTCCCAAACAGCACTGAGTAAGTGCATGTAGCCAGTAGCCAATTTGGATTGTGTACAAAACACGGGGATCCCAGCTACATGTGTTCAAGAAAAAAAATTCCCTGACAAAGTTTAAAAATTCCCTGATAATCATTTTAACCCAATCCCAGTTTCTCAAGTTATTGCAGTAATTTAGAGTATAAAAACAATAATGCGAAAATACATGTAACCAGCAATCAGCATGACCAGTCATTCAATTGATGTTTGATTTTTCCCCCCATTTTGTTGCATGTCAGGCCAAAACGGAATATATTTTTTTTTGTTTTTTTTGGGGGGGATCCAGTTCTTTTCAATGTTATACATGTATATTTCAATTAAAAAAAGAAAAAAAAATGATGAGCCCCGTCAGAATTGGCAGCTGCACGATCGCGATTCATGATCTGTGTGTGCACGTGTGTGCGTACGACGAGGTCTGTCGAGGAGACAAACATAAGAAAATCATTTAAATGTTTAAAAAAACTCATCGAAATAGACAGCTGCCAGTTGTCTACCACATTATACTGCACTGTCTTTGATTCGAGTTGCGTCTTTAGCGAAAATTGGGCAGAGACAGAGATCCCGCAGCGCGCTGCCGTGGGAGAAAGACCGCGTCAGACAAACGGAGCACACACACACACCCGGCAGCTCAGGGCAAGGACAGAAGGAGCAATCCGATGGAAGTCGACAGTCGCGCGAACAGCTGCCAGCTTTGGACACTAGAAAAGATTCCACAGAATCAGACAAAATTATCGAAATTTGACCATCATGTCTCGCTAATAATGGTCTGCTTCTAGGAGCTACATGGGTATCCTACCCTTTGATAGCCATAATTAAGCCAAAAGATCTACGAAAGCTCATCGACACCAGTTATAAATCATGTAAATAATCCTCATTTAGCTTACCTGTGTCGCCATATTTCGCCTTTCCTCATTGTAATTTTCAAAGCGCCCTCTCAGGGCTCAATTAGCATTTTTTTTTTAACTTTTCGTTCTCCTGCCTCGCCCCCGGCCCCTTCTTCCTAGCTCGATCAGAGGGCAGTGGAATAACTTAACGGGGCTAGGGAAGGGGAGGGGGCTGTCCTCTCAATAAACTTTTACTTTTTAGTTTGGATGCACTGATTGCAGTGCTTCCGTTTTTCAAAACGAAACCTCCTGGAAAGCTCAGAAAGTTACTGGAATTTTTATACAGCATTTTGAAAAGTTTAAAACTGTTGTTTATCAAACCTTTATAAAAGGTTGTTTGAAAAGTTTAAACTGTTATTAAACAAGTCATGTAAATAGAGATTGACAGGCCAAACAACGTATACCAGTTGTTGGGTGTCCGGACAGGTTGTGTATCCGGACAGTCGATTTTTAAACAGCCAATTGAAAAAGTTCACATTAAAATCTCTTAAATGTTTAGCACAAAATGTTAGACAATATTATAGAGAGCAAATATTGATGATGATTAGCACGAATCAATGCACAGTTTTTGTTTAATCCAAAGACCAAAAAAGAAGCTAGGCTAATTCACCCACCTACCGTGCTTAAAAATTTCAACAGCGCCGATCGAGTGCTAAGAAATCTAAAAGGGATGGTCCGGGCTGAAAATATTTATATTTTAATACATCGAGTAGAATTCACTGAGCGAAACGCCGAAAATTTCATCAAAATCGGATAACAAATATTAAGTTATTGAAGTTTAAAGTTTAGCAATATTTTGTGAAAACAGTCTTCATGAATATTCATGAGGTGGCCTGATGATGTCACATCTCCACTTTCCATTTTCTCACACTCTTAAAACAAATCAGTCAAATTGACTAGACCAGTAGTCAGCTGGGAGCAACTGATATGGCAATCACTGATATTCACATTTCTGACATGTATTCTAGTCAGAAATAACTCTTTTCTAGTAAAATATGACGAGAAAATAGTCAAATATGACGAGAATAACAGTTGCTCCCAGCTGACCCTATTAACCAGTCATTTTTGACTGATTTGTTTTTAGAGTGTATGTTATTACATAAAATCATAATTTTCTCATTATTTTATACTTGTGTGAATGATATGTCTCTCTTATAATGAAATAAGTTGCAGCAATAAATATCTAATGCACTAAATCAATTGTCAATCCAATTTTTCTAGTTCTTATAGGAAAAAAAATTGAATAAACTTCAATTTCATATAATGAAATATAAAAGAACAAGTGGAGAAGTGACATCATCAGCCCACCTAGTGAATATTTATGACGACTGTTTTTACAAAATAATACTAAACTTTAAAATTCAATAACTTTGTTATTTGTTATCCGATTTTGATGAAATTTTGGCATTTTGCTTAGTGAATTCTACTCTATTTATTAAGCTATAAATACTTTCAGCCTGGACCATCCCTTTAAGATAATGAAGGTCTGCATTTTAGCACTCCCGGGTACGGGTTAGTGTGACGATTTCATTTAGCTATAGGCCTATACAATCATTAGCCTGATAATCATTATAGACCTAGCGGTGAATAATTAAAGACAGCTTAATCCGGGACAGCTTGCGCCAGTGTCTCGAACCACAAACATGATAAGCCTAAACCTGTGATCGTGTAAAGGTGTATGACAAAATAAAAAATGACCAGAAATGATTAACTAATCGTGAAATTGGCCTATGATTAATCTGATATGTAAATATATCTATTTTGCGAGTTTCATGTGTTTGACCTCAGACAATAGATAAACCTTTCGCTAATAGGCCTATATATGCATAGTCGGGTTCAGTTATAAGTAAACAAATCACTTTCTGGAAAAACCACAATTTTGTTGTTGTCCAGAGGTATAACAAGATTCTTCACTGGTAAATTGTCTTTCTTTTTTCCTTTTACTCGGAACCCATCTTCTCCCCCTTTCTGCTCTTTTTTCTCTTAACCCCCCCCCCTGTTTATCAGGCCCCTCTCCTAGTCAAACCTCAAGTCCCTCCATTTTCTTTTCCGTCTCAAATGCAGCTCCGACCTCATGGCTCTCCCTCTCCCCTTCCATCTCTCTCACTCTCTCCCCTATCTCTCGAGCTCTTTCACTGACCACAGCTCCCTCTTTCTTTTTTTCTATAATCTCTCCTCCCCTCCCATGCACTTCTTCAGTCCCCCCCACCCTCTTAAAACATATCATTGGTCTCCCCTACCCCCATGGCCTTTTATCCTTAAACCAATGTCAATCACATTAGACGATAATAAATTCACAATTCAACCTCAATGCAATGTTTTGATATGTTTATTGCACATTTTCAATGATGAAACATTGTACAAAGAAGTATGTATAATTAACTTAAACAAACATAACAATAATATAAATGTAGGTTTATCTAGCTACATAAGTTGGAATGGTTTATTACTACACCACTATGAATGATGTGAATGTGATCAAATGGTATTCAAAATCTGGGCTTGTTTGATTATCAATAATAAAAACATCTAAAAAGTAAATCAGAGGGGAATGAAATTTTAAGATCAAACTTAAAGAACAAGTCCACCCCAACAAAAAGATGGTTTGACTAAAAAGAGAAAAATTCAGCAAGCATGACACTGAAATTTTCATCAAATTAGGATGTAAAATATGAAAGTTATGACATTTTAAAGTTTTGCTTGAAGAGAAATACCAGTAGTTGCAGTAAACACCGATTTCATGAGAAAGTCTGTAAACCAGGCTTAATTGTCAGTATATCATCGAGGATCTAGATCTGGTACAGTTACATAAACTGAACTTTGTGAAATCTTGAAATCTACGCTGAAAAATGTTCACACTGAAGATCACCAACACAGATAAGCGCACATGGGACAGTGTATTAGTATTGCCTTGAATGTCGGCCCACGCTTGACCCAAATCCTGTGCTTATTTGCTGATTTCTCAGCAATTACACAATTTCTTCCAGAATCCTTTGGCACATGTGATTTATTTATGCAAACAGACACTTTGGTGGTCATTTCATTGGATTCTGTACGAACTCATTTTGATATCGTTACCACAACTGGCATTAACCTTTAATTAAAAAAAATAGTTGTATGCACATCCTGGTAGGTATGCAAATGAGGAGATTGATGATGTCATCCACTCACGATTTCTTTTGTATTGTTTTTTATGAAATATTATAATTTTCTCCTCAATGTCAAGTGAAACGATTAATTCCTCCCTGAATCTGTGGAATTAGCACTGGATTATGGTTTAGTCAAGTTGGTCCTTATTGTCAAATCTGTAAATAAAAATGAATTATTGTATAATTCAAACAATAAATAATAAAAGAAATAGTGAGAGAAGGACATCATCGACTGTCTCATTTGCATGTCAATGAATTGTGCATATCACTGTTTTGTTATAAAAATTAGCGAAACTTTAAAATATCATAGTTTTGTTTTACATCCAATTTTGAAGAAATTTTCAGCATTATGCTAGTTTGATTTTTCTCTATTTATTTGAATCAGCATTTTTCTGGAAGGACTTGTTCATTGTATCTCTTTATAATCTCTGAAATTTATTATTAACAAGCAAAGCTCACTATCTGCTCATACCCCTACTATTTCCTGAAATCTTTCTTGTGCGCAAATCAAGAATTAAGTTCCTATTACTCAATGAAATGTGCAGTGGGCTTCAAACATTCACATGCCATCCTACATTTCAAAATGTTTGTCACCGATAAAAATGGAAGATTTTGTAAAAAGGAAAAGCAGTCTATGCTTTCATCTTATCTAAAGTATTAAAAGAAAAAAACATACACAGACTAACAACCAATTAGTAACAAAAATTAATAGTCGTCATTTTTCTCATTATTATATTTCTCCAAATGTAAGCTCTTAAAGTGTTTCACAGAGGATATAGGTAATAACTTTTGACTTTCACTTTGAACAGGTATTGGTATCTCGTTTCACAAAACATGAGACAAAAACATTATATATAACGACAATAAATATATATACACCAATAATTTTCTATGCTGGATGCAAGTTAATAAATATATATTATTCTTCAATCTCTAGAAATAAGTGTATGTTTTTCTCTATATACAAAAACATCAAAGTTAACAATATCCTACACATGAAAAGGGGCATTATTACAAGGAAATTTCAAACACATCTTCCACTCAGAAATACAGATGTATATACACGTGGAGCGTTGTGGCCCAGTGGATTAGTCTTCGGACTTTGAAACAGAGGGTCGTGGGTTTGAATCCCAGCCATGGCGTAATTTCCTTCGGCAAGAAACTGATCCACAATGTGCTGCACTCCACCCAGGTGAGGTAAATGGGTACCGGTAAGAAGTAATTCCTTAAAAAGCTGTGTGCGCTATGAACGCTTAGCTTAGCCGGGTAATATAGGAGCGCCTTGAGCACCTAACAAGGTGGATATGTGCGCAATATAAATACCCCTATATTATATCATTATATATAAAGCATGATTATTTTAATTTCTTAATGTAAATGTCATGGGATTGTTGATTTTGTCTTCACACTTATATTATACACACATGTACCAATTAACTGAATACTTCAAATCCATGTATAGTTGTACAAACATATTTCATAATGAAATGTATTTGATACAATCTAAAGAGATTATAACTAGAACATCTATTTGTACAAGTGGAGATACCATATCACAATATGGAATGAAGGAAAAGAGGTATATTGGGGAACAGTTATGAGAAAAAGCTGGCTTGATACACTCATTGGCCCGTATACTCGAAAGAGTTTCAATTTCAAAAGAGGTATTTTCGACTTTGTTTTTCAGTGGTTTTTCGATGGAAATTATCGGCAAACAATGTTTCAGTCTTAAATAACATGAAAATCTATTGCTTTTAATCAGTAAAAATAAAAATAATGATTCATTTATGAATTTTGGCAACATACAGAATTTGTATTGGATTTTTACATGAAGTTATTTTTTGGGGTCTTGACATGTACTTTCATGTTACGTAACTTTGGAACCACGTAACCCGCATCCCAAATTTGATCTTTAAAGTTGCGCAAGACTTGAAAGAAAGTCATGAAAGTGATGAAACGTTACGGCACAATCTTTCTACGTTACAGATTTATCATGGCGAATGTCATGAGGGGGGGGGAGTGTTTTTACCCCCCCTCCCCCTGAGTGGGAGAGGAAGTAGAGATAACATTAACAACAAAGATACAAAATAAAACAGCACACAAAACAAATAGTGGGATAAAGATAGCTATAAAATGTATACAAAATAAAAAGCAGTCAGTTACGACAGCAGGGAATCGACACTGTAGTGAATAACCTAAGAGTTTTCAGAATGAAAATATTGTTTGCAGAGGAATCTCTAAAACATCACAAAATATACGAGTACTACAACAATTATCTTCTTATTTCATAAAAAAGGACTATTTTCGAATTCAGATTGCAAGCATTTGTAAGTTTTCATTTTAGATATTTTGTATGATATTCTCATTTCTTTAACTCATTCATGAAGTTATGAGCAGGTAACAAACAAGATGACCTTTTAATAGACACATAGCTCTGGGAATTTCATGTCATACGTTGGTACTGAGTGGAAGACGGCTGGTGTTGATGGGTCAGCTTTGACGGGACTGCCAGCTGGAGACACTGGGGTCCTAAAACAGACAAATATCAAAGTAAATTTTATCAAAGGGATAAATACAATTTCTAGCAAGCAGTAAAATGTGCTTTGAAATAAGAAACACCACTTAAGAGTGTATATCCATTGATTACTTTGGCGTAATTTCCTTCAGCAAGAAACTGATCCATAATGTGCTGCACTCAACCCAGGTGAGGTAAATGGGTACCGGTAGGAAGTAATTCCTTAAAAAGATGTGTGCGCTATGAACGCCTAGCGACCTATAAATGAGGTTTTTATTGTTATCAACCTTGATCAGCATATAATTGTTTTTGGAATGTGTCAACAATATTCGTAACTTTCCAATTTTCATTTTTGTTTTAGATGAAATTTTCAGCTCTGTTTGTTTGATGTATTCTCTACTTATTAAAGATTTTCTTTGTTGGGAGTGGATTTGGCGAGTAATTAAAGGTGTTCCTATATTTAATGATACATTTTCTGCTCCATTTCTGTGTTTAATTCCATTAATATAACAAACGACATGCATATTTCTGTACAATATAAAATTTCCAAATAAAATGTGACATATAGGTTTAACCCTTAATAGACTGGGCTATTTCGACGCCTAAGAAGACTGGGGGGGGGGCTGATTCAGCCCCCCTTATGATCTCGGCCGTCGATCGCGCGATCGCGACGAAAATTGGCACATGCATTACCCATGGCATTATCTACAAAAGTATAACATCAAATTCTGCAAAAAATCTCATGTCTCATTAATTATGCTAATTTATGCGTAAAATCATAAGTTTGCTCTAATTAATAAAATAATGCCCCTGAAATGCTAATTTTTATTTCACATACTCTAGATAGGCATCTGATCGAATTGATTTTTAAAAAATTTCAAAATCACATTTATTTTCTTATGTATTCTATTGTTTTCTAAATTTCTTATGTATTTCTTTGTTTTTCGACTTTTTGTTTTTTATTGTTTTTTCAATGGAAATTGTCGGGGACTTTATTTCTACCATAAATAAGATAAACTTAATTGATTTTAAGCAGTAAAAGGAAAAATAATGATACATTTATGAATTTTGGCTAAGAACACTATTTGCATTGGATTTGTACACAAATTCACGTTTTTGAGTAATTTTGGGTCTGCATGCACTTACGAAATGTTGCATAATTTTGGAACCGCGTACCTGGGGGTCACAATTTCGGTCTCAAAAGTTGCGCAAGACTTGAAAGTAAAAAGTCAGCGAGCGACGCGTTCAAAAAATTTCGGGCTAAATCAGCCCCCCAGTCTTTTTAGGGTTAAAAGGGCTCAAGAATGATTTAGTGAGATATGATCATTATCATTTGGGTTAGGGAGCCCATCCATATTGCATTGGCAGCGTGCACCCCGCGAGCGTACGCTTGCACACTCTAAGACGGGATAATAGCGTCGGCCAGCGGCAGCTAGCTGCGATAATTAAAACACAATAGAACTCACATCCGCTCTCGCAGCTCCCCCTGTGCTTGCTGCCGCTCGCTGCCATACTTTATAAAACATTTGATTATAGATTTAATCCTCAGCTCGCTGCATCTAGCGGCAGCTAGCGGCCGTTAGCTGCGCTGTCGCTGCCCCCCCCCATTTCTATCAAAATTCGAAAAGGCAATCTCACCCCGCGCCGGCCACGGCTAGCCTTCAATTCCGCGACTCGCTCTGGAATGAAGACCCGGAATGAAGAGTAAACATGTACGTCGTGGTGCCTGTACTAGTTCCACTTGTCGTGCTACTCGACTTCAAATTATTATATTTAAAAGCATGATAATGAAAGGCGTTCCTCTTTTATGTCCGTATCGAAGCATTTCATGCAAGCACGCTCTATTGGAAATGACTACAGCTAGCTAGCGATAGAATATGCTCGGCCGCATCGTGTCGCATGGCGACCGAGTACTACAGATCAACACGTGCGCATAATTATGAATATGAAAAAAATTCTCGATCTCGATAAGTCGATGGTTCTCAATAGTTTCCGTTGTCAACGAACTGAACTGAAAATTAACGCCATCAATAGAAATACCTGTACTGCCGATTTCGAAAATGTTGCAGCTTTCGAGTTGAGATTGACACGGAAGATTCACACATGAAAAATAAGTTGAATTAATGACCTTTTTTAACGTATGATTTTGGGACCGGATACAGATGGATTACACGCCTATTTTATCCCGTTTTATCCGAACGTCAACGTTGCTTCTTGGCACTGACAAAAATATTAATTCCCGAGCATGAAAATCAAGAAGCGCAAGACAAACCGTTCATTTAAAAAGAATATTAATGATCGAGCAGTTGCACGAATGGTACCCATGCATAGTTTTTTTTACCTCTATTAAGGCCATAGTTTGAGACATCTTGGTATGAATAGGCCTATATCATCCAACTCGCCTGATAATGTCCGCCAAGAGTGTATAACTAGAGGGGTAGGCCTATTCATCTTTGCCACGGGAAGATTAATATTTTTAGAACATTTATTTTTTCTGACAGAGGCCAGATAAAATGACACAATATGAATATGATGCCCAAATGTAACTAAATTAGTGCGAACATTGATATCAACGGCAAACTAAATTTTGGAGAATGATAATGACGCCATGTCATTAAACACGCTAAATCGCAAATCAACAAAATGTCTACTTCTTTTTCTTTTGTTAGACATACTGCCTTACTTTTTATGTTGGTTTGAAATACTTCCTTTTATGATATTTTTGTTTTGATTTTTTGACATTTCGATTTTGTTTCTGACATCGTATAAATTGTTTGGGTATATTTATGTTGGGTTTTTTGTTTAACTTATGCCGAATTTTTGATATTGTAGGCACTCTTGATTCTAGAAAATTATTGGGAACGCAATCTGCTTCTGTTGGACTTTTTTTTTGGAAAAATACGCGAATTGTATTTCTTCCAGGAGAATAAAAGTTTACATTGGAAGGTTTTAATTGATTTCATGATATATAATTTCCACTTCAAAACAATTTCAAAAATACGTCTCGAACGATCGTGCATTAATCTAAGACTAAGATGTTGAGTACTTTTATTCCAACTATTTCCCTTTTATTGGAAAGATAAGCGAATAATATTTATTTCAGGAAAAAGAGCTTATGGTATCTGAAATAAATTCTATATAATTTCCACCTCAAAACAATTTTGAAATACGTTCCGATCGATCATGAGCTGTGATCTGAGAGTTGAGACCATTTATCTAATGTATTTAGGACTTATATTTCTGACTTAATTGAAAAGATACGTGAATTGTACTTCTTTTTAGGAGAGTGTTTATTCTCAAAGGAAATTAAATTATTTCAATATAATTTCCAAATCAAAACAATTTTGAAATAATTTCTGTCTCGAACGATTTTCAATTAATCTGAGACGTTTAAAATTTTTATTCCAACCCTTTACCTCTTACCTTACCATTAGCGTACCTAATAAGGGGGGGCAGACTGCCCCCCTGACGAGTCACAACACATGCAAGTGACGTATCCCTGCCACTCCCCCTGACGAGTCCAAAGTGATCCCTGACGAGCCATAAGTGACCCCTCTCCTATGTGAAGACTTTTTTTTTGCTTGTCAATTTTTTTTACCATTTGTACCTCGGTCACATTTGCTCTATGGCGGCTGTACGGCGAGTCGGAAACAGCCGTTTTAACATTTTTGAACCAGCTGCATATAGGTGGTTTGTATATAAAACAAATGAATAAACGGCTGTTTTAATTCGCCTTACGGCTGCCGTAGATCAAATGTGACCGAGGTTTAAGTCTCGGTATAAAAATCAGTGCTTTTCAGTATCAATAATCTTCAATACTGTCTTTCTAGGCACGGGATTAAATCCGATCAGCCTTTCATCCACCAGTTTTCTATAGTGCGTTAACAATTCCCTAGTGACGCTAAAGACCACACGCAGAGGGGGAGGGGGGATTGCGGGGGCGTTAAGGGTCGAATGCAAATTACAAACGCCGTCTTTTGATCGCTCTATATCATTTCGAGCAGGAACAATAATAAAACAAGTGGAATGCCTCTGGCCGTCTCACCTGCATCACGCGGTTCAATATAGCAGCAGTGCTGACTTTGAATACTACTCTAACTCGCACAAGATGTTTAGTGATACATGGTTACTCTTATGTCCACTTTTTATGAACTAGACCAATAAACTTACAGAGATTCACAAAAAAACCCCAACATGGCCAAAGTTCATTGACCTTACATGACCTTTGACCTTGATCATGTGACCTGAAACTCAAACAGGATATTCAGTGATACTTGATTACTCTTATGTACAAGTTTCATGAATCAGATCCATAAACTTTCAAAGTTATGATGGTAATTCAACAGATACACCCAATTCGGCCAAAGTTCATTGACCTTTGACCTTGGTCATGTGACCTGAAACGTGCACAGGATGTTCAGTGATACTTGATTACTCTAATGTCCAAGTTTAATGAACTAGACCAATAAACTATCAAAGTTATGATGGTAATTCAACAGATACCCCTGATTCGGCCAAAGTTCATTGACCCTAAATGACCTTTGACCTTAATCATGAGACCTGAAACTTGCACAAAATTTTCAGTGATGCTTGATGACTATTATGTCCAAGTTTCATGAATCAGATCCATAAACTTTCAAAGTTATGATGGGAATTCAACAGATATCCCCAGTTCGGCCAAAGTTCATTGACCCTAAATGACCTTTGACCTTGGTCATGTGACGTGAAACTCATGCAGGATGTTCAGTGATACTTGATTAACCTTATGTCCAAGTTTCATGAACTAGGTCCATATATTTTCTAAGTTATGATGACATTTCAAAAACTTAACCACAGGTTAAGATTTCGATGTTGATTCCTCCAACATGGTCTAAGTTCATTGACCCTAAATGACCTTTGACCTTGGTCATGTGACATGAAACTCTAATAGGATGTTCAGTAATACTTGATTAACCTTATGGCCAAGTTTCATGAACTAGGTCCATATACTTTCTAAGTTATGATGTCATTTCAAAAACTTAACCTCAGGTTAAGATTTGATGTTGACGCCGCCGCCGCCGCCGCCGTCGGAAAAGCGGCGCCTATAGTCTCACTTTGCTTCGCAGGTGAGACAAAAAACCCAGATGTGCAGTTTAGTAGTCCATAGTTTTTTTTCTTATTAAAAAAAACATTGAATGAAGAAAAAGAAAACGCTTGGGATCCAGATGACATCCCCATACAAAACATCAAACTTTTAAAAAAAAGTGAAACTGTATGATACTCATTGTAATTTCCATACTGCAGTATTTGATAAATCCAATCATTTGAGGCCTATTTTTTTTAGTTTAGCAACATTTTGTGAATAAATAGGCTAGGGCCATTACACACATAATGGGAACTGATACATGTGACAATCCTTTTTTTAGTGCCGCATGTTTTTATTCAAATGAGGAAACTCTTCACCCTCTATATTTTATTATGAACATGATGAATGGGTGCTACTGCGTATTTCGCGAACCGATTCCATTGTTGGATGCATGGAATATCTCTGTCGTTCTTTGATTTTCGCCATCATTTCCGATTGATCATGTGTTGATGTAAGAGCGATTGTTTTGAGGTGCAAACAATTTAAGATAAATTTCATATATCTTCAGGACTGAATTCATGTTCTCTGAGAACATAAATGACACTTTCCCGGCAATATCGGAAAGGCAAATGAAATGGAGTTACAAACATCTCAAATTAATGCAGGATCGATCACGCATGATTTTAAATTTAATGCGAGTGTAAACGATTTAAATAACTGATATTCCCGTATATGGACGAACCCATGTTCTGTCAGAAAAAAATGAAATGACTAATTTTCCCGACAAAGTCGAAAAGGCAATATTTTAATGGAATAAAAGTCGCAAAATTTCTTATTCTTGATCCAATCCGGCATGAGATGAAAGTTTTTTTCAACAAGTGCACACCTAGTTGCAATAATGCATATAGCATTTCCATTTATTTCAAAGCGGGATAAAAGAGCATTGGAGACTAAATGCCTTGCTCACGGGCATAAGTGCCGCGGCCGGGGATCGAACCCCGGACTTTTCATGTATAACCAGGCGCCTTAGACCACTCAGCCACGGCACCTACACGGCACCACTCAGCCACGGCACCTATTTCAGTATGGAATATCGAGTTAAAAGATATCCTCTGTCAATAAAAATATATTTTAAGACTTTCGATGTGGAAATAATTGATTTTTGTTGGGCTATGAATACCTATATCTTCCAACAACATACGATTGTTGTTCTTGGTCCGACCCGTTATAAAATGATGGTCGACTTTAAGAAAATCATAGATATACCTATATACAGAGTTTCGATCTAGCTGATACTTCTAAAAGGTTTCGAATCGGAAAGAGATCCGACCCGACATAAAATGGCGATATAAAATTGACAAATATCGAGTTCATAAAGATCTTGAATTATTAAAAATATACTTCTGAAGAGTTTTGGAACGGAAAGAATATAATTCGCACTACGCTATAATATCTACATCTTCTAACAAGATGCAATTATTGCTTGTTCTTGATCCGACCCGATATGAAATTAAGTATACAAAAAAGTTACTCCTCCCCGTAATCAAAATTACCCTGCCGCCGCCCATCCTCCTACCCCGGATGGCGGGCAAGGGGATTTAAAAAAACAGTAATACATATATAATGATAATATGACAAAATATATTTTGCGTTCAGAATTTTATGTTGCTCTATATACACAGCACATGGCGGTAAATGAACGTGGACTGAAAAAGGGACGACATGTTCTATTTCCACTCCATGCAATATCATTGCCACTTTCGTGCCATTTCTAGTTAATTGATGCATACGCAATTGTTGATGATTATTTTACATCTCGTCTTTTTCTAACAATTTTGTCCAATAGGCGTCACTTTTCTTCTGTGTCTATTATAATTTGTCAACAAGGTTAGAGCTGCAAAATATGTTGCAAATGTGCTTTTATCCTCTCAACGATGAAATGCGAAGGAACAATAGATTTAATTCCTTATAGAATTAGAGCTATTGTGACAAGTTCGGGCAACTGGCACTTCGTCATTTCACAAAGGAGTGATTAGTGCCCATGATCGAATTCATTGACCCTGAGCTTCATTGAAAACATTTACGTTACCATCTCGTTTTTTGTCAGGACGACCTTTGTGCTTTTCTTGGCAAGAATAACAATTACAAGAATTCTTTGAACAGGAGTGAAAGCAGGAAGCCTGACCAGGTTGACGTTATTCCAAATGGTGCAAAAATAACCCCAACAGGAAACTACAATGAGCACGCAATAAACAGACGAACATTATATTTCAAAAGTGGTTCGGGTTATTATAATTTTGTAAATGTAATTTGAAAAATCGCGAGAGCAAAAGAAAGTTTAAAAACAGAGAAAAGAACGCAAATACAATGAATTGAAAGATGTGGAAAAAAACAAGTATGAAAAGTAGATCATGAAAATTTAAAGAACGGGATTTTAAAAATAGCGACCAAGCCGACCATTATATGTTTTGGGTAGTTGGACATCAAACATGTCGGGGGGGGGGGGGAGAGAACACGTCCTTCCAAAAGTCAGTTAAGCGTAGGGGACACAAAATGTCATACACCCCACCCTCTCCCTGGCTCCCCCAACAAATGGAAGCTTTAATTCATTTGATTATTTACGAACGTTCTCTAAATGTCAAAACTATCAAAATTGTTGAAGATATGCCTTATAGAAAATTCAAGCGCGCTTCGTGTCGTGTTTTCGTGCTTGCACCATTTACAAAGGCCAAATGAAATCTGATCTTAGTTATATAGCAATATAATGAGGCATATCTTTTAAAGTAGCTGAAAGGGCAGCTAGGCATTGTGGCCCCGGGTAAATCTATTAGTGCCCTCACTAGTATGGACTTGGTTGTATACCCCCCCCCCGATTTTTAAGTTTATCTTTCTTTTAATTATGTTAACAATTTGCAAAGATTTTGTATCCCCACGCCGATACAAAAGGTAAGTTATAATCAAAGTTCTAATAATCCCGCCTTCTAACAAGGTATTCTTTTTAGATGCCTATTGACATTACCGCCCTAAAAATATATATGTACATAATTATACCAAAGGGCTATACATACTTTGTTGATTTCAACGTGCCCAGGATTTTATAGGTCTAATAATTTTCGACACCCAGCCCCCCCCCCCCCCCCGTTTACATGAAATCGCCGAACAATTTTTCAAAAGATTCTAGTGTTGGATGACTTTTAAAAGCATTAAAATATTATAAGAGGGCAAAAAAGTAGACTCCACAGGATGTTCTTTCTTATCCTCTTTTAAAATTAACTGATTAAATACCTAACAATGGTGCTGTTTAAGTCGTTAAAGATCAAAGCGGCCATTTGCTTTCACAATATAATGCGCGGCAAGTTCTTTTCAAAGAAAGTATCCGACGTAGATTATATTGATTAACTTTGAAGGGTCATGGGCGTAGCGGACATAACTATTCTGCGAAAGATCCTGCTCTTTTCATTGCGCTTGAGCGTTTTTCAGACTACTCGTTACAATGGGCTTCTAAATTGATTAATTGTGTATACATTGCACGAGTATGGAAACATAATGAATTGCGAAGAAGCACCATTACACTCACCTGCTGCGACAAAATAATCCAATGATTATGTAAAATGAAATGAAATTACTTGAATACTTTTGCATCAAATATTATGGCATAAAATCACAAATTTTGTAATTTGAACCATCAAATTAATGGCAAGGTGAATTATATCATTCTAAAACAGGAACAAGCGATTATCGTGCATTGGTGGAAGAAATAGTTAATTTTTAAGCAGGGTTAATTAGATATATATGAATTCTTCCACCTTGAAACGTACTAGAAGTATTTATAAAATCATTTATTAGACAGTTTTTGGCTCAATATTTCGTACATTTATGCCTTTATTTCGTGTCGGAGCAGAAATAAACACACAAGCGATAATCGTACATTGTTTGAAAATACCGTAGATTATTGCGAAAGGCAGTCAGATGCTTTCCGCCTCATAACTATTTAGAAATCTACGGCCTATTTTATCTATTAACATGCCAAATATTTTGCGTCATTTCATGTCGGGTCGGATTCAAGAACAAGCTATCATCGTACATTGTTCGAAGAAAAGAAAAGTTATTTTATTTCCGCCTTAAAACTATTTTCGAATAATCTAGGACACATGTTATCTGTCAATGTTCCATATATTTTGTTTTCTGGTCGAATTCAAGAACAAGCGATTATCGTACATTGTTCAAAGAAATACGTAATTATTTCGCAAGTTTTATTATATGAACACGAATCTTTCCACCTAGAAACGTACCAGAAATATTTTCAAAACCATTTAAGACACTTTTTAGCCCAATATGTCATTTTTTATACCTTCATTTCTCGGTTCATTTCGTGCCAGAGCGGAAACAAACACGCAAGCGATAATCGTACATTGTTGGAAAATGCCATAGATTACAACGAAAGGTAATTGGATTCTTTCCGCCTTAAAACTATTTGAAAGTATATTTCGAATAATCTACGACCCATATCTATTAATATTCCATATATTTTGTTTTATCAAATGTCTGGTCGAATTCAAGAACAAGCGATCGTCGGACATCGTTCAAAGAAATGCATAATTATTTCGCAAGTTTAATTATATGAACACGAATCTTTCCACCTTGAAACGTACCAGAAATATTTTTAACACAATTAAAAACACCTTTTAGCTCAATATTTCATTCTTTATTAGGTGGTCTGTCTCTGACAGATCACCTATTGTTTTCGTCAGAATTTTCTTTCTTTATTTATTTCTTTCTTTATTCTTGGCACCTATGTTTGTCGCCAACTTTTCTCGAAATTGGCTGAATCAATTTTGCTGATTTTTTCGTCATATATAGAATCTATCATAGAGACCTCAAAATAAGCTTTTCAAGGTCATATGGTCATGATGACGTCATCTACGCGCCATTTTGTAAAATTCTTCATTTGATCATATCTTCATTATCAATTATCAAAAATTAACAATATTTACATGACATTAACTTCATGTCAAGGGTCAAATGTCAATGTCATCAAAGGTCATGTAGAGGTCATGACGCGCGCGTACGCGCACGTCAAAGGTAAAAAAATCGTCCAAATGACCTATAAAATTTTTTGGGTACGTTTCAGGTCATTTTAAGCATTTCAAAAATTTGCGCGCGCGCACATATGCGCGCGCGTTTCCGCGCGTTACACCTTAACGCAACACAGAAAAACCGTTTCTTTTAATATCATTGTATTGCTAATAAAATTCTGAGCAATTTGATACCTTGATCAACCTTCTACAACCATTAATAACGAAATTAACACCCGTTAAACTTTGCAGCACGTGTGCGCGCGAGCTGTCAGTATAGGCCATATATGGGCAAAAACATGCCTATTGTAAATTCACTGTAGCTCTTTAAAAAGTCCGTTGACCCCCAATTTTTTTTTCATATATCGATAGAGTATTAGTTGTAGATTTGATTTTATGTCACCATTGTCCCTAAATTATATCGTGACGTCATCAAATAGGCGCCCAAACTAAAAATTTCATTTTTTTCAAAAATGACGTCATCAAATTTATGCAAATTTGGCTTTAACTTCTCGAATATAGATCATTTTTCGCCCAGATTTCAATATGTTGTAGTTTATAATGTACTCTTTCTCCTCAGTAAACATGAATATTCGTTTTGAGAAACACATCATTGCGTAAAACAGCGATGAAAAGAGGCATGTCATTTTTCCTCATTTTGCGTGTAATCTCTATGGGACATGACTTTTTCCGAAAACTAGATTCGACATTCCTCTATTTCGTGAGCCATATCTCCATTTTTTCTTGTCAGCTTTCCTTGAGCTTTTAATATGTTGTAGCTGAGATTCTGGGCTATCGGAAGTGTGCCCTTCATTTTTTGATCAGATGCCGGGATCATGCCCGTATTTCACTTGCAAAATTGGAATTGTAATTTTCAAAATTGCTTACGTGTAATCTCTATGGGGAATATCGTGGCTCAATGGATAACGCATTTGACTTGCTTTCTCGAGGGCGGAGGTTCGATTCCTGGGGTAGAAAAGATGATTTTTTTTTTCATTTTTTTTTCTTTTTGCCACCTCTTACATGATCCTTTATGATAATTAAAAGGTATGAAAGTTAAAATTTAGCAAGATAAAACAGATTATAATTGTTTTTTTCATATCACATGTATTTTGTGTGTAATCTCTATGGGACATGACTTTTTCTCAAAACTAGATTCGACATTCCTCTATTTCGTGAGCCATATCTCCATTTCTTCTTGTCAGTTTTGCCGGAGCTTTTAATATGTTATAGCTGAGATTCTGGGCTTTCGGTAATGTGCCCTCCACCTTTTGATCAGATGCCGGGATCATGCCCGTTTTTCACTTGCAATATTGGAATTGTAATTCTCAAAATTGCTTACGTGTAAAGTCTATGGGAAACATTAATAATCACATTGAGCAATGGTCAAAATGTATTCTTAGGATGTCTAGAATCAAGATTATCAATCATATCTAAATTATTCATTTTATACATTAGCCGACTCTGAATGAAAAATCATGACAGACCACCTAATTCGTCCGCATGACGAATTAAATTCTAGTATACCTTCATTTCGTGCCAGAGTGGAAACAAACACACAAGCGATAATCGTACATTGTTGGAAAATATCGTAGATTATTACGAAAGGTAATTAAATTCTTTCCGCCTTATAAAACCATTTTAAAAGTATATTTCGAATAATCTAGGATCCGTGTAATCTATTAATATTTCATACATTTTGTTTTATTACATATCTGTTCGAATTGCGACGATTATCGTACATTGTTCAAAGAAATACATAATTATTTCGTAAAGTTTAGATACATGAATACAAATCTTTCCACATTGAAACGTACCAGAAATATTTTTAAAACCTCTTAAGACACTTTTTAGCTCAATATTTCATTCTTTTATACTTTCATTTCGTGCCGGAACGGACCTAAAACTATTTAAAAGTAGGCCTATATTTTGAATAATCTACGACCCATTTATATTCCATATATTTTGTTTTATTAAATGTCTGGTCGAATTCAAGAACAAGCGATCATCGGACATTGTTCAAAGAAATGCATAATTATTTCGCAAGTTTGATTATATGAATACGAATCTTTCCACCTTAAACGTACCAGAAATATCTTTATAACCATTAAAAACACTTTTTAGCTCAATATTTCCTTAATTTCCCCGTTCATTTCGTGCCGGAGCGGAAACAAACAGGCAAGCGATAATCATACATTTGGGAAAATACCGTAGATTACTATACGTAATTAGATTCATTCCGCCTTCAAACTATTTAAAAGTATTTACGACCCATTTATCTATTAATATTCCATATCTTGTATTATTGATTGTCTGGTCGAATTCAAGAACGAGCGATTATCGTACATTGTTCTAAGAAATACATAATTATTTCGTAAAGTTTAGTTACATGAATACAAATCTTTCCACATTGAAACGTACCAGAAATATTTTTAAAACCTCTTAAGACACTTTTTAGCTCAATATTTCATTCTTTTATACTTTCATTTCGTGCCGGAACGGACCTAAACAAACACGCAAGCGATGATCTTACATTGCTAGAAGTTACTATGTCCTATTTCATGTCGGGGTCGGATTAAGAATAAGTGATGATCGTACTTTGTTGGAAGAAATAGATCATTATTACGCAACGGAAATAATATAAAACTAATATCAATATGAATCTTTCCACCTCGAAATGTATAAGAATTATTTTGCTAAAAATCTAAGACACTTTTTAGCTCAATATTTCATACTTTAATACCTTCATTTCATGTCGGCAGACAAGAAAATCGCCTCATCGGTCGCGCACATTTCACCAACGGATATAGAAAGCACATCATTTTGAGTACGAGTATTCGCCTGCAAGTTGGCCGCGTGCAAGCTGCGAGAAGCGGCGAGAAGCTGCAATGATAAAATCTAGGATTAATGATTCCTGTTAATCTGCTTTAATCTGAGCAGCGCGCCGCCGCTAGCTGCGTCTAGCGGGGAGATACATCCTGTTCACTAATTACCGCAGCGGGGGTGTGCTCGCGGGGTGCACGCTGCCAATACAATATGGATGCGGTCCCTTATACCCTTTTACTTTAAAATTCTTTAATTGGCTACAGAATGATTTTTGATTACACTAAAAAAAAAGACAGTCCACTTACTTCACCACTGTATCAAGAATGTCATTTAGCTTCTTGTACCACTTCTCACTCTGTAACAAATAAAATAAAAAAAAACTTAAAATTCAATTCAAAGGAAAAAGGGAAAACAAGCACTTGAATAAACACTATTAGACCTTCAACAAGTCCAATAATAGCTAATCAATGCCATTTTCCAGTAAATATGCTTACTAGCGCTCAAATTCAAAATGCAATTTTAAAGTCAAAAGTGGTCTTGAACCTTGTCAGAGCAATTTTCCATCCAGAGTGCATGTCTAATTGTGTTCAAATTCATAGTCATTCAGGGTGTAATTCTGTAGTCAAAAGCAGTTTGAAAGTCGGATGATTGACTAGTCATCGCAATTTTCCAATGTGCATGTCTAATTGTGTTTAAATTCATAGTAATTCAGGGTTCAATTCTCAAGTCAAAAGCAGCTTGAAAGTCGGATGATTGCCTAGTCATCGCAATTTTCCAGTGTGCATGTCGAATTGTGTTCAAATTCATAGTCATTCAGGGTGTAATTCTGTAGTTGAAAGCAGTTTGAAAGTCGGATGATTGATTAGTCATTGCAATTTTCCAGTGTGCATGTCTAATTGTGTTCAAATTCATAGTCATTCAGGGTTCAATTCTCAAGTCAAAAGCAGCTTGAAAGTCCGATGATTGCCTAGTCATCGCAATTTTCCAGTGTGCATGTCAAATTGTGTTCAAATTCATAGTCATTCAGGGTGTAATTCTGTAGTTGAAAGCAGTTTGAAAGTCGGATGATTGACTAGTCATCGCAATTTTCCAGTGTGCATGTCGAATTGTGTTCAAATTCATAGTCATTCAGGGTTCAATTCTCAAGTCGAAAGCAGTTTGAAAGTCGGATGATTGCCTAGTCATCGCAATTTTCCAGTGTGCATGTCTAATTGTGTTCAAATTCATAGTCATTCAGGGTGTAATTCTGTAGTTGAAAGCAGTTTGAAAGTCGGATGATTGACTAGTCATCGCAATTTTCCAGTGTGCATGTCGAATTGTGTTCAAATTCATAGTCATTCAGGGTTCAATTCTCAAGTCGAAAGCAGTTTGAAAGTCGGATGATTGCCTAGTCATCGCAATTTTCCAGTGTGCATGTCTAATTGTGTTCAAATTCATAGTCATTCAGGGTTCAATTCTCAAGTCAAAAGCAGCTTGAAAGTCGGATGATTGCCTAGTCATCGCAATTTTCCAGTGTGCATGTCGAATTGTGTTCAAATTCATAGTCATTCAGGGTGTAATTCTGTAGTCAAAAGCAGTTTGAAAGTCGGATGATTGATTAGTCATTGCAATTTTCCAGTGTGCATGTCTAATTGTGTTCAAATTCATAGTCATTCAGGGTTCAATTCTCAAGTCAAAAGCAGCTTGAAAGTCCGATGATTGCCTAGTCATCGCAATTTTCCAGTGTGCATGTCAAATTGTGTTCAAATTCATAGTCATTCAGGGTGTAATTCTGTAGTTGAAAGCAGTTTGAAAGTCGGATGATTGACTAGTCATCGCAATTTTCCAGTGTGCATGTCGAATTGTGTTCAAATTCATAGTCATTCAGGGTTCAATTCTCAAGTCGAAAGCAGTTTGAAAGTCGGATGATTGACTAGTCAAAAAAATTTTCCAGTGTGCTTGTCTAATTGTGCTCAAATTCATAGTCAGTCAGGATGCAATTTGTAAGTCGAAAGTAGCTTGAAAGTGGGATGATCGACTAGTCGAAGCAATTTTCCAGTGTGCATGTCTAATTATGTTCAAATTCATAGTCATTCCGAATGCAATTCTGAAGTAGCAGTTTGAAAGTCAGATGATCGACTAGTCAATTTTCTAGTGTGCATGACTAACTGCATACAAATTGCACTCGTTCAAGATGAATTTGTAAATTCATAATTAAGAAAATGAAAAGAGCTGGCAACCTACCCGCTGTTCTGCCGAAGCTGCGAGTTGATCAAGAGATGAATTCTGAAACATGTTGAGGATAGCAAGTCTTTTCTCTCTCTCCTCTTCCACGGTGCCTCCATCTATGACAGTCATTGGCGTCAAGACCTTCTTCAAAGACTCAAAGGTCACAAGCTCCTGAGGATGTTTCTGCGTGTCGACAATCGGATACATACAATGAGAATACATTTTATGTTTGACCAGTGACCTTTGACCTCATGACCACCTAATCAGATTAGATCATTGTCAATCCCATATCCATCCTTTGATCAAGTTTAAGGTTGATCCGCCAAATGGTTCATTAGGTATCATGAGAACAAACACGAACGGACGGACGGATGGTAGGCCAAACCAAAACACAATGGCCCATATTCTGAAGTGAGGTCCAACTTTGGCCATGGTCTCTGTGTTTGAACTATAGGAAGCCAGAAATGTAAAAAATTTCCAGACATTGTATGTTTCTTACGTTTACTGTGCTCTTTCCTAACCTGTGAATGGTGAAGAAAGCTATCGTATCTATCCTTCCGAAACAGTAAAGAATGACTTGAGAGAAAAAAATAACTGATACATAGAAATAATACCGTTAGAGATTAATGCCACTATGAGCTATCCATAGGTAAACCACAACATTAAACCAGAGTTTATATCAAACCCGACTTCAGAATACGGACCTATAGAAAAAAATAACTGATACATAGAAATAATACCGTTAGAGATTAATGCCACTATGAGCTATCCATAGGTAAACCACAACATTAAACCAGAGTTTATATTTAACCCGACTTCAGAATAAGGACCTATGCCTCCAGAAAACCCAATGGGGTGGGTGGAGGCACAAACAGGTGTATTCCCTATCCATGAATACGATGGCAAACATGCATATTTCTACACGAAATGTTGCCTACTTGAAACGTAACAACTAACATTATACCGTATTTTATATCATATCATAAATTGTAAATATTAGGAAATCACATTTCTTTTAAATCACAGGGGATACCCAATTTGAAAAGTGATTTTATACAAACAAAGGAAAACATGTGCAGATACATGATTTTGATCAGGCATCATGCATTAGAATAGTATAAACACGATTAAAATCGTGAAATACTTCGATAAAAGATGCATTCATTTCATATCAGCAACAAAGTATGCGTTTTAGGACATGTGCATTCATATGATAAAGTAAGAAGCTGGAATAGTGATAAACGCTTTAAGGAGAATTATCAAAATTTAAAGTGATTGGTTAACATTGGTTTGACGTTAAAAAAATCTGAGCTAGAAGGTCACTCTTGTCACCTGTGTCTGTGATATGTTCCAAAAATGAAGCCCAGAAAAAATTGCGTTCGAAAATGATTATTTAGTGCTTCGAAAATTGAAATATAAAGTGACCGGAAACACCATCTTAATTTCATCCCATACACTTATGTGTACTATTTAGGTATCTATAAGAAGCCTATTTACAAAATCGGGGTTCGCCTTGTAGTTTTAGCTTTTCATTCTCAATAATGGTTGTTTTCAGTGTTTATTAGTTCAAATACATGCACTTGTACACATTTTTCATCTTGGTTTGAGAATTTTTTAAATCGGCTGCTCACAAAGTTAAACAATACCTTTAAGAGGGGCTTTGAGAATATATATAATATCTGTTGGGTATTTCATAGGCAGTTTATAAGTTATGCAAAAGTTTTTACACGCAGGCACTGGACTGTTGTTGGTTGCCAAATCAAAACTTATAAACAGCTTTATGAAATTGACGAATCCCATTATAAATCATTTGATTAATCAGTTGTTGATGAAAAATAATTTTTAATGACGTTAATTCTTTGTTGAGAACAAGCACAATATTTTACGAATATAAGGATCTGTATCAAAATATTGAAAAAAAAAGAAGGGATATTTAACTTATGACAAGAGCTGGTCACTAGTTGTTCATAAAGTCAGGCGGAACTTACAAACAGCTTTGTGAAATCGCCCCCTGAATAACTTACCCTAATTCCTGTTGGGGAAGACTGAGCCGATTCCAGTTCAATGTTAACAGACCCTACATCGGCTCCGCTCCTGGGACGATACTCAACTACAGAGACAAGAGAATTGACGAATACAACTACAGTTTACATGTACAACATGGCTGGGTACCAGTGAGGGAAAGACGCTGGTGGGGCTCCAATTATGGGGGCTTGTGAGCATGGTCAATATGTGCAAATAATTCACGGTATGGGTCACGGCCGCCCCAAATGATTTAGGGTTCAAAGGGTTAAGGTCATAAAAATGTTTAAATGAAAAACTCAAACAAAGAGGGTGTTTAAATGAAAGATATATCTGACATTTCACTATACACAGGAAATAAGAACACTGCTGAAGGTTCATATATACAGGGCTTGTTCCAAAATAAATGCAGATTGCATGAAGGGAATTTAGATAACAACTTAGATACAACTGAGCACACAAAGTTGGTATCAAGAAAGTAGTTTTATAAAGGGACCATGGAAGCGATGGGGGGTCAGGGTGGGGTGAGAGACCCCCCCCCTTCCCCCCGTGTACAAAAATGACCATAGAATTGTAATTTTTTTTGCATGGTCAGCCCCCCCCACCACTTTGAAAACCGTTCTGTGGCCCGTTATACACACCTGATGGTTCGTGTATGAATGGAGTGTTAAGACGAGAGATGTCATGACCACTGCTTCTTAATCCATCACTGATGGCATCTTTCTGGAAGAGGACACTCGCCGGTAGAGGCTGAGATGGAAGTTTCCTGTCAGAGAATATTACAAATGTATGTTACTCTACAAAATACTTACAAATTTCAATACAAAGTTGATGTAATTAACGTCTACAGACTTAAGCATAGGTTGACAGTCAAGAGATACACATCTATCAACGAAAAAAATACCTCTGCTGCTGCTGCTAATACTAAACTACTAATTAGCAACATCACCATTTCACCGTCATCACAATCACAACCACCATCAATACCACCACCACCATCACTACCACCACTACAACCATCACCATCACTACCATCACAAAACCATCACTACCATCACCACCAACACCACCATCACCATCACTACCACCACTACAACCATTACCATCACCATCACTACCACCACCACCACCATCACCATCACCACTACAACCATTACCATCACCATCACTACCACCATCACCACCATCACCACCACTATCACCACCATCACCACCACCACCACCATCACCACCACTATCACCACCATTACCACCACCACCCCAACTACATACTTCTGATTGTGACAATCACTAGATGATTTTCTTACCTCTGATTATTTTCCACATTAAATGGAGGAAGAAGGTAAGGGGCTGTCTTCTGCCTTGTATCAATTACCTGAAAGATAAACAAATCAAACATGAGGGAAGTACACAAAGGGTGTGTCCAATGTCAGTTTCCAAATGAATCATGATTGAAAACATTATTACAAAACGCAGATGTATATGTATCAATTACTTGAAAGACATATAAATCAAACATAAGGTCCATGTACTGTAAGTACACATAGGCTGTCTTCAATGTCAGTTTCCAAATGAATCATGATTGAAAAGTGATTACAAAACGCTTACGTAATTATATCAATAACCTGAAAGACAAACAAATCAAACAGGAGGTAAGTACACATAGGATGTGTTCAATGTCGGTCTCCAAATGAATCATGATTGAAAACATGATTACAAAACGCAACATAATGAGAAACTAAGGGTGTGTTCAATGTCCTCCATTCCCGGTCATGAAAGTAAACGTCTTTCAAATCATGATTCAGAGGAAAAGTCAAATGTCGAGAAATGTACCTTTGTTAACGCAATCAGCTTGGATTTTACGACCTTCAGCATTGCGAATGTGACATTAAACAAAATTTGAGTTTTAAAACGTCTTTGAATTTGCTCTCGCAATGGAAGCCTACACAGAGAGGTGCCATAATTCTTGTGATGGGTCAAACTGCGCAAGCAGGAAATTTAAAGGCGATCTACATATAATCAGCTCAAATTCAACACTGAACAGTGCACCACTCATTGTGTTTGTGTTTTGTAACTGAGTTTTCAATGATTCATGTTGCTGTTTAAATTTGAAAATCAGCATTGAACACAGTACGTTAAAGGCAAGTGCACTGTACAAATGCATTAATAGAACCTAAATAAAAATGGATAAAGACAAATAGCTTTATTTCTTACAAAACAAAAATATAGTTAAAGATGTGGAATAGGAGAAAAACGTTTAAATCTAATAGCAGGGAAATGTCTGTTTTACTTGTGTCTACATTTAAAATCATTTGGTATTGATCACTGACAATACTCGTGTTAATACTTTATTGAATACATATTCAATCTCAAGTTCCATCTTCCGATAAGGAAGTTATAATAAATTACAATACACATGAATAGATGAGAATATAGACAAACATCTAAGTGTTCAAAAGTGCATTTCTTTACAAAAATATGATGTAAGCATACTCATATATATGTCAACATGAACATTATGGTTTGTGTGAACAAAAAAAAGAACAAGAAAAGAAAAAGAAATAAGTTTGTCCATAATTTTTTTCAAGGATTAATAAGTTATTAATGATTCTTGGTTTGCAGAATAAGTTTTTCCATTTCATTTTGAGTATTTTGATATTACTGTCATGAATATTTGTATCAATTAACCTGAAATTATTAAAAAAAAACAGGCATTCTTAGTTAATTGATCAGGGTAAGGTCACATTCTACAAATGAAAAGATCATACAGGCTAAGAAGTCTTCGGATATTTCAGCGTACAAGACAGTAACAAATAGAATGGGAGAGCAGACTGAACTTACCGACCATACATGTTGCCCGAGTGCTGGTATAGCAGTGAGTTGACTGATAAGGTTCAAGTATCTTGCTACTAGAGCATGAACTGCACACCGATGGATCGGTCCCAGTTTACAGTCATTATCACAGACCATGTCCTGAAAAAAGGAGGTATTATTAGGTGCTTTCAAACCGTCTCGATCATAAGAATCCCTGTCAAATTACGAGAACTTTTTTAGGCTAAAAAATACCCATTAATTATTTCTGCATATCACACCGCCAAGAAACATACCCTTCGGGATAAGTTCCTGAAGTTACGAGCATGCGCAGTATGGTCTAATAAGCAGGCAAGGCGTGAGATTCAAAATCACTATACTAGCTCAGCAGCCACCCGCGGCGCCCGCGCCCATCTACACGCTGGGCTAAAAGTTCCCGTAAATTGTTTTCACATTGCCAAAATACCAGCGACCTAGGAAAGATCCTGCGAAAGTTCTCGTAATTTTGAAAAGTACCTACTACATGTATTTAGTGTGTATTTTCTTTCAGGGAGATTACATGTAATTTGCTTTCACATTGTCAATATTACCTGGTATTTTCTGATCAGGGTATATTTCCCGAGCAGAAAATACCTGGATCTGACAAAATTTGAGGCAGTCTGAAACCACCAATTGAGCCCATTCTTTAATAAATTAGTCAACTGTTTATGCAATTTAATTAGATTTTAAAACAGTGTAGGAATTAATGATTATGCATTAACAGAATCACTTCATGTGGTTAAAGATATCAAGATGCTTACCTGCAATGCTAAGGAAACCTTGACGAGGTCAACCAGGATGTCATCTGTTCCAAACTCAACACACAGCAGAGCCAGGGTGGTGAAGATACCAACATAGTTCTCTGATTTATTCGCACTGCATCGCAGATTCTCGTAGATATGCCATTGAATGTCTGCTCCATTCTGGTTAAAAAAAAAACATATTTTGAAAATCTAATGCCAGTTGCGGTAACAGTCAATGAATTAGTTCGAACAAAGTGCAATCAAATTACCACAATGAATTATTTTTTTTAAAAGTGCTATTATATGATTCTGGTAGAAAATTGTGTAATTGCTGAGAAATGGTCAAAGTTGGCACGGCATTAAAGCCAGATGCCAGGTCTTTCCCAGTCAACAATAACACATTGTCCTACATGTGCTTATCTGTGTTGGTGATCATTAGTGTGATCATTTTTCAGCCTTCAGACTCAGATTTCGGTTTAGTGAACGAGATCTAGATTCTAGCTTTACTATGATTTAGTAATAAAAACCATTAATTTTAAAGACTTTCTCATGAAAGAATCATCTGCTGCTCCTGCAAGTATTTAGATTAAAAGTCAATGTTGAAATACAAGTAGTGAGAGAATTGGCACTATGGATAGGTAATACTAAGTCAGCTGGAATGAAAATAACTTTATTAATTGATGATAGATCTTGAATTTAAAAACTCACGTGACATCTGCTTGTTTGAGAGAAATTCGTTCAGAATTGGCTAAATTATGTAAAATACAAACATTGATATTTTACCTTTCTGAGGAATGATATATCTTGCCTGGATGGCTTCTCTACTCTCAGATTCAGCTCAGAGATGTTTCTAGGAATGGCAATGTTCCTCCTCAATTTGTTGGTGTTGTCATGGCGATCGATCAATGTTTGGAGAATTTCCTGCACAGTGTAGCGAATGTCTGTGGATTGAAAGATTATTATTATCATTATTTGTCTTCGTCTTCTCCCTTTTTCCTGTTTTTCCCTCGTCACACTTTTTCTTCCTCCTATCTCTCTTCATCAAGTTCACTCTTTCTATCTCCCCTCTATCCTCTCTTCATTTCAGTCGTAAGGGTGTGTGCTGCATCTATTTCAATTTTCTTTTCTGCAATCACCAATGTATAATCGTTATATGTAAATTTGATTGTTCATGTTGTCCATGAGTTCATTGGACAGGATATTTCATGAGGTGAAAGATGTAATGATTGATCCATTCAACTTGGCTATACCTCATGGAAAGGATCATTTCATTCTTCACCAAAGCATATATGAAGTATTCTGTCCATTAAAAGATGAAAAAAACATTATTTGTTTTATATGATACCTAAAAATAGATCCTTGTTATTTGCCATTTATGTATTTAGATGCAAACATGCATGTTAGCTAAGCAAGCGCTGCCTGTTGACTATCACATAAACATGCATGTAACAATAACCCACACTCAACACAAGTGTTTTACGTGTCGTGCCAGTGGTATCGGCACACGCATTCAATGGACAAAATCGTATGGATCCAAAATTGCACGAATGACGACATCTTCGTAAAATGGGCTGAATGAAACACCAAACAACCAATCAAATGACAAGGAGCCATCTAGGTGTCATATAATAAAAACTAATGCACAGCTATTAACAATGTTATCATGATATATAAAGTAATATCCAAGTAATTTTATATAAAATCTCACCAGGGTCTTGAACAACGGACATGTTGAGTAACGGCTGCATAAAGGATGCTGGGAAGGTTGATGCCATGGAAACGGTCACATATTTTGTACCAACCTAAAATTACAGAGATTATTCATTAACGATTTAACTCTACATGTAAACATTCCTCAAATCTCAATTTCAATTTCAACAAGGTGTTGCTAGCATTATACATTCAATTCCAAAGCAAGACCAAGTCTCAAAATCAATGACAAGTCCTTTGATTAAAATGCAAATTTGTAGTTGATCTGAGTTCAATTACCACTGAATATTCTTACAATGGCAAATTACACTTGATTACTGGACATACATGTACATGTGATTTCCAATCAAACGTAACTTTTTTGCAATACCCCATGAGGCTCGTTTGCGGTAATTTGACCCCAACTGTATTTATGAAAAAAAATGCCATGCGATTATCCAAGGTATACATGGAAATTTAGTGTGAGTTTTTCACGTGTATGCCCTCACCTCCTCCTCACACCATAAAAATCCTACCATAAAAATAGTCCTACCAACCTAGCATCTGACCATTCTTATCAAATTTATTGATTACTTCATCAAAAAAATCATTTTTTTTCGTAGGTTCTTTCAATTGCAATTTGAGTATGACTTGAATCTGTTTTAACTTTTTGTAAGATGGGGCCCAGGGGGTGTTTCACAAAGATTTAAAGGTCAAGTCCACCTCAGAAAAATGTTGGTTTGAATCAATAGAGAAAAATCAGACAAGCACAATGCTGAAAATTTCATCAAAATCGGATGTAAGATAAGAAAGTTATGACATTTCAAAGTTTCGCTCATTTTTAACAAAATAGTTATATGAACGTGCCAGTTACATCCAAATGAGAGAGTCGATGATGTCACTCACTCACTATTTCTTTTGTTTTTTATTGTTTGAATTATACAATATTTCAATTTTTTTACGAATTTGACAATTAGGACCTCCTTGCCTGAAGCACAAAATATTAAAATAATTCCACGTGTTCAGGGAGGAATGAAACTTCATTTCACATGACAATGATATGAAAATTAAAATATTTCATATCATAAAATACAAAAGAAATAGTGAGTGAGTGAAGTCATCAGTTCCTCATTTGCATACCGACCGGGATGGGCATGTAACTGTTTTCTGAAATAATGCCATAACTTTCTTATTTTACATCCGATTTTGATGAAATTTTCAGTGTTATGCTTGTTGAATTTTTCTCTTTTTATTCAAATCAAGATTTTGTTAGGGTGAACTTGTCCTTTAAGCGTGCATAAAAGTTGAACTTAAATTCATAGTTGCATTTGTCAAATCAAGCTCAGAGGATATACACTACTGTGTATTACTGAGATTGTGCGTTAAATAGCATGAGCACGTCGGCACTAGGCAAGATTTTAATTCACACCTAAATCTTTTTGAAACCCCTGGGGGGCATTTCACAAAATTTAAGTATGACTTAGAGCCGCACTTAAATGTCCAGTTGCGTGTGATACAAAATGCATGACTGCATTGGTCAGATCATGCGAAGAGGACGCGCACCGCTACGTATTGACCAATAAGATTGCGCGTTGCATATCATGTACGCATTTAAGTGCGACTCTAAGTCATCTTTGTGAAACACCCCCCCTGGTCACGATAATATAAAAATGAATTTTCTCACCTCCAATAAACTCTTCAATAGAATACTCTGCAGCAAGATATCACCTTCACTGAAATTCAAGCACAAAATCACATAATTCATCATGAAACAGCTGTAAAATGCCCTACATGGAAGTTGCCCACAATATATTTCATATTTGTTCATCCTATTATCAACAATCCCGATTCCTAGACTCATAGCAGGTCTCTTGATTGCTAAACCAAAATAAATAACCTCTGTGAAGTTACATGTTTCAAAGTGAAAACACGCAGTTTACTTCTGGTTGGAATAGTCTACTAACTATTGCTCTCTTACAGACCTCCCAGACATGCCGGCGACTATTACACAACAGCCGAGTGAAAGACTTGAATCCCTAATCTCTGTTCTGAGATTAGCCTTGATTTCCCCATAATTTGTCAATCAAAGGTCGCTTTAAAGGAATGGTCCGGGCTGAAAGTATGTATAGCTTAATGAATAGAGTAGAATTCACTGAGCAAAATGCCAAATATTAGGTTTCGACAATTTTTTTCCTCAAAGAACTAAAAAAATTGGATTGACAACTGACATAGTGCATTAGATATTTATTGCTGCAACTTATTTCATTATAAGGGAGACATATTATTCACACAAGTATGAAATAATGAAAAAATTATGATTTTATGTAATAACATACGAAAACGGAAAGTGGAGATGTGACATCATCAGCCCACCCAATGAATATTCATGACGACCGTTTTCACTAAATATTGCTGAACTTTAAACTTCAATAACTTTATTGTTTCTTATCCATTTTGCTCAGTGAATTCTACTCTATGTATTACAATATAAATATTTTCAGTGCGGACCATCCCTTTAAGATTGCTTACCCCTTGGAGTAGATGGCTGAATCTCTTCCAAGATGTTCTTGGCTACCTGTAGGCCTTGGGAGGGGGATCTTTCCCATGATAAACATCATAATCTCTATCTTCTGATAGTCGGGTAAGATACTGGCAAACGCACCTGTCATTATTTGAAAAAATAAAACCACATCGTTGACGGCTGTTAAAACCTTGCATCTCAAATCTAAAAAATTCTGAGGACAGAAAAACCAGAGTCCCGTCTTACAAAGAGTTACGATTGATTTGATCAATCTCAACAGTATTGAAAACCATCCATACCATAGTTTTTTCTGCAAGAAAACCTCACATCTCAAAATAGAAAAATCTGAGTCCCGTCTTACAAAGAGTTATAATTGATTTAATCAATCTCAACTGTATGGAAAACCATCCATACCATATTTTTCCTCCAAGAAATTCGCAAAATCCCATTAGTAAACAAAAAGAATCACACTAACTCTTCAAGAGAACAATAAATGTATGAATATACATCATATCTAGAAAATATTTTGCACAAATTTGCATTTTAGAAGTTGACGTTGTTGGTCATCCATAGTTGTGGTTGATCGGATTGATCGCAACTCTTTGTAAGATGGAGCCCAGAACTTGAGAGTTACCGGTATGACATACAGTGGCAACCTCTTTTTGCTGAGATGGAGAACTATTTAGCAATTACGAGACCGTTTTCAGGCGATACAAAGTTGTCATCTTTGGCATATGTCTAAAATACAGGTTTTTCTGAGATGCCCTAAAAGTACTTAATGTTTGTAACCTAGGATACCTTCTGTGTATAAGCAGAAAGGTACCAGGTATACAAATATGTAAGAGATAACAAAATAATGTGGGAATACAAGAGAGTTACATACTACAACACAGCTGCAAAGTTTCTGGAGTTCAGATACCTGATAGTTAAACTTCAATAACTTTAAGAAACATTTCAATTTTCCTGCCATAACTATATATATCTGCTATCAAGGATTTCCAAAATCAAAGTATCAAGCAGGAGAGCGTTTCACCATCATTTGCCACAAGACAAGTTGTCGATCCGACTGATTTCACCTCGTTTCGATTTGGCTGACATCCACAGTCCCTGTGGTACTGTCTGATAAATAACACTTTTCGGCTATATAATCGGTTCCACCACATTCGCTCGGGAAAAAATTGCTCCGCTGAGAGTTCCACTCACTAATGAACCGACCAATTTTAACCCAGGATTTAACACTATACCCTATCCTAAACCCAACATAAAACACTATTGCAACCCTAACCCTCATGCTGCATATTTAGACAAAATAAAGCCCAAAGAAATTGTCGCAAGAGCAAATGTCGGGTCACCATATAACCTGACAAGTCCTTCTATGAAAAGCTCTCCTGGGGAGAGTTTCATCAACATTTTCATCCGACAAGTTGTCAGATCTGACATCTTTCTCTGATGTTGATTGGCTGAGAGGTTCTTTTACTATGGTAACTGTCGGATAAAATGGGACTTGTCAGATAAAATGTCCTTTCATGAAACGCTCCCCTGAAGTCCCTTACCTATTGTATCGATGATCGCTTCTTCAAAGAGAGCTTCCTGTCTCTCATCAACGTCTTGTTTGGCCTGTCTGTTTGGCTTCGGTGACGGGGTATGGCCGGAGAGTCTCTTATCCACCGATGATCTCAAATGACGAAGAAGGGTGTTGAACACTTCCAGCACGGACGTCCCTGTCAGTGAAACAACATGACTAATTAGTTAATTAACTAAATAATTAATTAGTTAGTTAAATAATTAATTAATTAATTCTATCAAAAAGTATATACATTCTCATTCTGATAGAATGATATACCTCTTCCTAGTGTACAGCCACTAAAAGCGTATCACTAAGGCCCGAATTCACAAAGGTGGTTTGGAAAACCCACAGTTGAATCCATGGTTTATGCAGATTTTATGTATAAATTACGCTTAATTTAGCGCATATCAGTCGTGTGTATAAAAAATGACTAATGCCGATGCGCGCTTATGTTACAGTGCGCCAAATTGAAGCCTGTTACCATGGTTAGTTACGCTTGTTTATTCATGAGTCCACTGTTTTGAAGAGTGGACTCATGAATAATAACAGTGGACTCATGAATAAAATAGCATGGATAACCACAGCAACAGGAGTCAATTGGCGCACTGTGACAAAAGCGTGCATCAGCATTGGACATTTTTTAATATACGCGGTAAAATAAGTTTAATTTATAAAGGAAATCTGCATAAACCATGGACTCAACCGTGGGTTTTAAAAAACCCCTTTGTGAATTCGGGCCAATGACCCTAAAGTCTCTATTCCTGAGATAACTGATTGAGGGGGTAGCAGGTAGACCACTACGCTGGGGTTTCCCCCTACTCTTATACCAATAGAGCAGTGGGTACTAAACATGCAAAGGTGGTGTCTCTCCTCTACATAGGGCCTCCATTTAACGTCCTATCTGAGGGACAGAGTATTTTCCTTTGTAACATAGTCGGCGTCTATGGGACAGAAGAGAGACATTTACACACAATGCAGGCTTCAGTCCTCCGCCCGGGGGGACTCAAACCCGCGACCTTCGGTTCGACGGGCAGACGCTTGACCTGCTGAGCCAAGTTTACTCTCAAATTATTATTCTTTAATATACAAACAGCGAATAGGCATGAGTGCGATGGTGCGAGATTTCGCATGAGGTGAAAGAAAGATGCTCTGTTCAGCGAGGTATTAGCTGAGTTGAAGAATGTTTTTTTCACCGAATGCGAAATCTCGCACCATTGCACGAATAAGAATATTCGCTATTTGTGTTGTACAACGCCTCAGACTTTAGCGAAAATATCAGGGAAAAGGGAGTTTTTTCTTGCAGTATCTATGAAAAGGGAGCAAAAAAATTGAAAGCAAAAAGCAAATCCCACAAGCGCACATGACCTCGGGCAGCATTGCTCGTGTAGCCAGCAAGCTATGCGCATATTTAACCTTCATTTACTGAGCGCAATGAATTGAATCGTATTGTGACGTCACCTCCCAAAGCCGTGCAATGGTACATTTTGGATGGTACGTCTTGCGTGCAACGGTACAAATGTTTGACATTCAGCCTCCCATTTGCGCTCATGTACAGCAAACTAAGTAGGCGTTGTACAATTATTACTATTATTATTACTATTATTTTGTTTTGCTTCCGCTATGAATGTGAGACAAAAAGTCATCAACCTAACACACATGAAAATAAACATTCCTACTCGTCTTCCGTTTTTATCAGTTGGTGGAAGATAAAAATAATAATAAAAATAATAACAGAGTTCTTGTATAGAGCATATCACATTATGACATAACGTCCCTATGTGCTTCCAAAGGACTTGGATATTATAACCCCAGCTTTAGCCCCGCAGCCTTTTACAGCGTGGTGGCATTTCAAGGAATAAATTCCTGCCAGGTACCCATTCACCTCACCTGGGTTGAGTGCAGCACAATATGGATGAATTCCTTGCTGAAGGAAATCACGCCATGGCTGGGATTCGAACCAACGACCCTCTGTTTCAAAGTCAGAAGACTAAATCCCCTGGGCCACAACGCTCCAAATACAGTGTATTGTGTACTATCCGATTATAGGCATGCAAAAGTTAAGAATGTCTTTAAATTGAAAATCTGGGCTCTTTAAACAGGTTTTCAATTAATCCCTAAATTCTACGACCAACCAAAATCATTCTTGTGTGCGCACTTTGTTCAAAACACTGACCGAGCACCAATCAGAGCACCCTTTCATATTTGTAATTCATCACTAACCTTTATGTAACGGTAAAGTACCAATTCGTCTATTGCCAACTCGTCCACTCATCACTGTGGTCTACCTTCATTTAGTTGAATGTCATTCCATCCATCAACATTTTGTATATCAATCATTTGGTCCAATGACCATTTGGTCCAACCATCACTTTGTCAAATCACCAGTTCATCTATGAACATTTCGTCCTATAACCAGTTGGTCTAATATCTGTTTTATTTTCATTAATTTTACCCAATTGACACTAAGATCAATTAGATCTAGTGGGATTTGGACTTCTATAATGACGAAATGATGAATGGACGAAATAGAAATTAGACCATGTGGATTATAGTGGACCAACTGATGTTAGACCAAATGATAGTAGGCGAGTTGGTAATTGGACGAATTGGTATTAGACCAACTGATCACAAGCCTATGTGACAGGATCCCGATTATTAATATTAGGATAAGATACTGACCTACTGCTCCGTCGGCTGCTATGGCAACCGTCTCTTTGAGAACCTCTACGATGCTACGCTTGATGCGAGGAGAATTATTCATGTTCTCATCCAAATGGAGCAGAAGATAGTGAGGTGCCACATACAGATACTGGGACTGAAAAGAAACAACATACACGTAGGATGTCACATTAAATAGTATGTGGTGGTTCCTTGAGAAGAAATATTATTCAAAGATTTGACTGGTAGTTTGAAAGAGGGTGCTTTATTTGAATAATAATAGTACTTAAATTTTAAACAGCGCAAAAAATTACATTACGTCTCTTAGCACTCTATCAAGTAGCATGAGAAAGAGAGAGAGAAAGAAAGAAAAGGAAAAACAATCATATTGAACCTAAATACATTATTATATATAACCTAAATACATCATAATACATTATTAGTATACTGTTTTGTAGGCAGGATCAATCTTAAATTACAAACTTTATCTTATTCCCAATTCATTTAACCAAATTTGATCCAGATGCAGCTAAACAAATGGTGAATTATTAAAATCTTTCTTGAAAGGGTGCTGATCGGTATAAAGGAAAGACAACTGAGATTTGGTAGATCACAAAAGACGATATCAGCTTATACTCAGAAATAATTCACAAGGTACCTTTCAAAATATCAGAACTTTTAATGTACAGGTGGCTGTTGTCATAAAGCTGCTTGTAACTTACGGCAATTCCATAAAATAATCAACCTTCTCGTACATCCAACCCCCATTTTTCTCAAGTTTTACTTCACGTCATAAGCTGAGCAAGTCATGGTCATTTGACAGCATTACAGACTGTCCAAAAAATTACAAATCAGAGACAGAAAATTTCATGAATGTCTCACAAACATGGGATCAGACATACAAATTTTATGAAATTGCCCCTTATGCACCACTGTAAATCAATTCTTATGAAAATCAAGGGATACATATATCATTCTCCACAGGGTCACGAGATGTTCTTACAGTCATGTGTGACTTTAATATGCAACAGTTCCTGGGTTAGAATTTGTACAAAACATTGGATCGCAAACAGATCTGTTTCTGTTTGTGGTAACTCCCGTGAGAACTCGGCAGGGCAGCATTTTTGCTGGTAAACGCCATGCTGGCATGCAACCAATTACCTAGGAAACATTCTACGTCTAGGTTAATCAGCCATGGTAGCTGACCTTATGATTGTGTACCTTGCAGAGGGTATGGATTTACCTGCATGGAATACATGATGACCTTGAAGACCTTCACTGCAAAGTCAGTGGGAAGCCAGATCTCATGAAGGTCAAGATGTCTAAAACATGAAAATACAACAAGACAATTCATTATAACAATCTATATTAAGATTATTAATTCATTTACAGAGAACGGAATATTTCCCTTTTCTGTCTGATCATGCATCTTGTTGTATGCTCCGGTGTGTCACATTTTTAAATCCTCTTTCTGTCCAAGTGAAAAATCATGGTCCAGCACAGCTGATGGAGGGGAATAATGCACTAAGTGTAAAAAAAACTTGACCTTTTGATTTGGCAGAATCTTGATCTTGGATATAACAACTTGGCACGCAACAATTCAGTACGTTGAAAATCCTGCTCAAGTACACCATATGAATACGACAAATGTATACAACCATACTTTGTACAATGCTTTTAGTTTTAGAGATCATACAAGTCCTTCCTTGACTACATTAAAAGATTAATGAAAGTAGTTGCAGTAAATACACATTTCACGAGAAAGTCAGTAAGACCAAGGTTAAGTATTACTATACCATCGTGGATCTAGATCTGAGAAATCTTGAAATCTACGCTGAAAAATGTTCACACTGAAGATCACCAACACGGATAAGTGCACGTGGGACAGTGTATTATTATTGCTTTGAATGTCGGCCCAATGCTAAAACCGAATCCTGTGCTTATTTGTTAATTTCTCAGCAATTACACAATTTCTTCCAGAATGCTTTAGCACACATTTTTTTATTAATACAAACAGACAATTTGGTTGTCATTTCATTGGATTCTGTTACGAACTCATTTTTAAATTGTTACAACAACTGGCATTTATCTTCAAGTATATGATGCAGTTCAGGATGGATTCATAAGATATAAAAGACAGATATGGTGTCAATCTAAAGTGAGCTCAAATAGAATCTAGGAAAATTATGATTTCAGTATTTGTAAGTATAAATAAAAGATACATGTACGAGCCATACATGTATTATTTTCCTAGAAAATGTGTAACTTCTGAGAAAAAAGCACGGCATTCTAGCCAAATGCTGGGTCTTTTTCTAAGCAATAAGAATACACTGTCCCACATATGCGTATCTGTGTTGGTGACCTTCACTGTGATCATTTCCAGCTTAGACTTCAAGATTGTAATAGAGATGCAAATAAACCAGGGCCCCGTCTTAGAAAGAGTTACGATTGATCCAATCAATCGTAACTCTATGGAAATCCATCACTGCCATATTTTTCTCTACAGGAAATTGCAAATGTCCTTTGTAAACAAAGGAGAACGCATCAAATTGTCAAGAAATCGATGGATTCATGGATTTACATGTACATTCATATCTAGAAAATCTTTTGAACAAACATACATTTCATATGTTGACTTTGCTGGCTTTCCATAGTTGCGATTGATCAGATCAATCACAACTCTTTGTAAGTCGGGCCCCAAGATCTAGATCTGTGATGTAATGATGACAACCAAAATCAACTTCAATTTTTGTAAAGACTTGTTCATGAAATCATTGTTCACTGCAACTATACATGTAGTTACCTTGATTTAAATCAAACATTCAACTTAAATAATGCATTGATTCGCATACTTCTTATCTATCACCTACCTGAGGACTGGTTTGAGCACAGAATGGATGTTATTGTAAGCGGCGCTACACATGACATTCCTCAGGCAAGTCTCAGCAAGGGCAGCGGGTCTCTCTTCTACGTTGTCCGATACAGGTGACTCATGGCTACAATTCAATCACATCAGGTTAAATTTTACATATACGCAAAAAAGAAACGACGCAGATTGATTAAACTAGGCTACAGTCATGCAGTGTAAAAATTGATTGCTTGGTGAATTGTTAGATTAACAGATATTCAAGCAAGCGTGAAGTTTACAAATTCAGAAAGATTGAACGTACATGTAAAATAAGAGTTCTAGCATATAGGAATTTCACACACACACATAAAAAAAAATTATATGCAAATGACTTGACAATGACTATATATGCAGATGAGGAAATCTATGGCATCTCCTAAAAATTATTTTGTTTTTATAATATTTAATTTTTTTCTCATTATAATGTATAAACTTATTTAAACCCTCAATAACTGTAAAATTGCCATAATTGTAGTTGCATGCTGTGATTTAATTAAGACCTTCCTCACATTCAAGTATATTGAAATATTCAACATATTTCATAAAAATGTACTGAAATACAAAAAAGTAGTATGTGACATCCTTGGTCATTAGTTGTTTGCTGGCATGAAATAAATCAAGGTGGTTCACGAACCCAAGTCTCGCCTGATTTCATGATTGATCAATGAAATGAGCAATACAATCTTTTGACCCCTTGATGACCTTTGACCTTACCATCCTCAAGAATAAATGTGTGGTATTACACAATGATCATTTGAACCAAGTGGGATACAAATTGATGCAGATATCAAGAAATGAGAATAAGTTGTTAACACAATTTGAAACAGGATGGACATGACCTCATATCGTTTGACCTTTTGACCCCTTGATAACCATTGACCCCATCATTCTCATGGGGTCACATGTGGTATTTCCCAAGGACCATATATTGTATGTACCAAGTATGAATACAACTGATGCAGAAATGAAGAAATGAGAGCAAGTTGAACGAAACAAATTTTGGAACAGACCAACGGACTAACAGGAAAAGTGATTAGTAGGTCTGAAGACAAAAAAAGTAAGAATTATACACAGGAGATACCTGTGGAATTGGTATAGCATTCCTGATGTCAAGGCATTTGGACGTTTTTCAGATCAAAATGATACATTCGTTTAATCAGATAGTCATGATGGTGTTTGTTATTTAACAAATCATCCTCACCTCAAAATCTTGTCTCATATCATGAACGAACAATGGAAATATGTTAGTCAACAAAAATTAAATATATGGCCGCCGAGAAACCGGATCACGGGGTGAGCTGGCTCCTACAAAAAACTAGTATTATAGGTCAATTATACCACCAATGACTCTGACAGCTTCACTTTTTTTAACCAATTTTAACTATCATCATCATGAACTACAAACTACGTTCTCAGAAAGAAGCTAAAGATGGCAATCTTGGCCCCAAAAGACGAGACTCTTCTAATACCAATCCCAACGAAAAACAGGGTGTGGCTGAATCATCACCGCAACTGTCCGGCACTCTGCCGACAAACGCGAACAGCATCCCGGGCCCGGGCGCCATGCCGGTAATGACGGAAATGAGGAAGCTCTTCTCGGAATTCACCGAAAAAATCGACGGAAAACTTGATTATGTCCTACTTGTCCTACTTTACTTTTAATTACATATGATTAAGATTTATATCATTCCCAACCATTACAAGCTTGCTTTCTAATAAGTCCCTCATTTTCATTTTCACATGCAACTGTAATCAATAATTTGTCTAATTATCAATATGTGTTTGGAACAAAAAGAATTATATATACTACGACTATTTCCTACGAATTTGTTAATCAATTATTGAAGTAGCCTTATGACACTTATTCTGTCATGTACTTGTCATACATATGTATATAAGTTTGTTATGTTTATTATCAGAAAATGGAGGTGAAATAAACTAAACTGAACTGAAACAATATTCATACGCCAATCTGGCCACCCATCGTGCGAATGCTGTGAAAATTGGCATGATCATAGTGTGGGATGTGATCTATAAGGCTGTATGGTTGATTTTCTGAAATGATGATAAGACTTTTTTCTTAATATGAATGAATTGTGCTAATTTGTGCATAAATCATACTTTTTGCTCTAATTCACTAGAAAAGCTCCTAGAATGTTAATTTTTAGAGTTAATATTTTTGATACCATTGCTAACAATTACAAATGAAAAAAAAAATGGTTTGAAAATGAATTTCTTATGTATTTTTAATGTTTTTTTAATATATTATGTGTTTCATTGTTTTTCAACCTTTTGTTTTTCCTTGTTTTTTGGCCAAATTTATGGCAGAACCTTTTTGAAGCATAATTATGCTAAAATCAATTAATTTTGTCTGATGAAAGTAAAAATAATCCTTATGAATAAGATGGGAAAACTCAATATACATTGACTTTGTACACGTAATCACGTTTTGGAGCAATTTTGGGTCTGGCATGCACTTACATAATGTTGCGCAATTATTCAACTGCATACTACGGCATCATAAATTTGATCTCAAAAGATGCGCAAGACTTTGAAGTAAAAAGTCAGCGAGTGGCATAGTCGAAAAATTCCGCACAGTGGAATGGTCATGGAAAATGTCGAGGGAGGGTTGATTCAACCCCACCCCCAGCAGTTTTAGGGTAAAAAACGCATGACTGTTCATGTGATAGAATCTGTATCACCATTTCAAAAACATTGATATTTTAAGCTTGGCTACCTTGGGTCATTAGTTGTTTGTTGGCATGCAAGTTCCTTGTACCTTTCAAACCCCTCATGCATATTGAACAGAAGCGACGGAACAATCTTCTCCATGTGTTGTTTCTCCCATATCTTCACCTGGAGCTCATCGCTAACGGTCTTCCTGATCACGCCCTGGATCCCCTTCAGTCCAGCAATCCGAATTCTATTGAGATACAACAGAGCCCTGTCTTACAAAGAGTTAGGTTTGATCCATTCAATGGTAACTCTATGGAAATCCATCAGTGTCATAACTTTTTTCTACAGGAAATGTGCACAATGTCCTTTTTAAACAAAGAACACACCAAATTGTCGAGAAATCAATGAATTTGTGAATATACATTCATATCTAGAAAATCTTTGGAACAAACATGCATTTTATAAGACTTTGCTGGCTTTCCATAGTTGCGATCGATAGAATCAATCGCAATTCTTTGTAAGATGGGGCCCAGAAATGACGTAAATAACGTTTAATGAGCATACACTTTGTTATATATTTAAAAAAGAACATCATACAAAATATCAGCTGATTTTTGTAAGGATTCACTTGATCGAGGGGAATAGTAAATAGCCAGTGAAATTGGATGTACAAAAATTTGAATGACTAAATGTTGACAACTTTCAAAAGTTAAATTTTGTCCAAATTACCTCTTGCCCTTTAACATACCATAACCTCCAATATTGCTGGCGTCCATTCCCAGCTCCTGCCTACATAAGAAATTCGGCACCACTTGAATTTTCGGAAACCCATTTCCGCCCTTTTTCCACTGGTACCCAAACCATGGCTAAAAAGTGAAACCCATGACTCGGTCCTAATAATGATAATAAACTCACTTTCTCCGGACACTCATATTCTCATTGTTATTATGACACATAGAGCTGAACTTGGAGATGAAGAAATCATATCGTCTATGGTAAGATGGCGTATCCTCCTCAATGTTAGCAAACTTCACAAACTAGAAGAAGAACATACAGAAATGGCAGTGGTAATCTCCTCAAATTGGCAACAGCAACAGGAAAAAAAACTTAATGAAATATTGCCAATTTTTTTTTTTTTAAATAATTAATGATAATGTCATATTTTACCCAGGGTAGCCACTTCAGTTCTAAAAACTTGTCTCACAGCAGGCCCTGCTTAAACCTAAATCTCCCGGGGTATTTTGAATCTTGTCATTCCCGGGGGGGGGGGCCATTATGGCCCCCCTTAAGATCTCGGCCGCCGATCGCGCGAGTGACGCAAAAATTTGCACGCTGGTAGTGTGCGATGTAATCTACAAGGCTGTATGGTAAAATTTTCCAAAATAATGAGATTTTATTTTATATGAATTAATTATGCTAATTCACTAAATAAAGCTCCTAGAATGCTAATTTTTGGTAAAATTTTTCTTTGTAGCATTCTTAACAATCGTAATTCAAAAAAAAATTGGTTTGGAAATAAATTTCTTATGTATTTTATTGTTTTATGAATTTCTTATGTATTTCTTTGTTTTTTTACTTTTTGTTTTTTATTGTTTTTTCAATGGAAATTGTTCCAGACATAATTCTGATCATAAACAAGGCAAAATTAATTAAGTTTAATCAGTAAAAGTAGAAATAATGATACATTTATGAATTTTGGCTAAATACGCAATTTGCATTGGATTTGTACATGAAATCACGTTTATGAGCAATTTTGGGTCTGACATGCACTTGCATAATGTTGCGTAATGTCGTAACCGCGTACCCGGGCGTCACAACTTTGGTCTCAAAATTTGCGCGAGACTTGAATGTAAAAAGTCAGTGAGCTGCGAGGTGAAAAAATTTCGCGCAGCAGATATATCACGAAAATTGTTGAGGGGGAGAATTAGGGTTAACATGATAGTGTTATTATTACCCCTTCTTTAGCACCTTCTTTGATCGGACGCTCGAGCATTCAAGGAATTTCTTCCTACCGGTTACCCATACACCTCACATGGGTCGAGTGCAGCACAATGGGGTAAATTTCTTGCTGAAGGAAAGCACGCCGTGGCTTGGATTTGAATCCACGTCCCTCTGAATGAAAGACAAGAGTCATAAACTCTAAACCATGACGCCCCCATCAATCACGTTATCAATATTATTCTTATTTTATCATTATTCATTTGTTAAAGGCCTGGGGAGCGTTTCATGAAAGGACTAGTCGGACATTTTATCCGACAAGTCCTGTAATATCCGACAGTTACCATAGTAACAGTGCCTCTTAGCCAATCAGAATCAAAGAAAGTTGTCAGATCTGACAACTTGTCGGACAAAAATAATGATGAAACACTCCCCAGGTCACACCGCCCGAGCGTTGTTGGAGCGGAGAGAAAAAAATCATCACCGCTCGCTACCATTCACCATTTTCCATTTCGATTGTTTTCTTTTCTCGATGTTTTCCCCAATTTTGTAAGCGAAATTCAACCCCCTCTCCTTACCGCTCCAACAACGCTCGGGCGGTGTGACCAGGCCTTTAATGACAATACAAAGAACACAACAATTCAGAGAACAAAGGATTACCAATAATAAATATTAAGTTTTGGAATGCCAGGGTCAGAAATGGTAAATAACTGTTACAATAAGCCTTCTGCCCCACTTCCAGTAATAAGAAACATACATAGAATGATATTCAATCTATTAAAATCTACCCAACTTTGAATTGTTGCCAATTCAGAATGTGTTGTGTTTAGCTGAAAGTAAATTACTTAATTAATGGCAACTGGAAATGGTCTTGCTTTTACATTATTTTCTTTCTAAGACACCATATGTGTGATTGGTAGCATTTAAAATACAGAAAAAAAATATAATAAAGAAATTTCCACCATACAGTTGACGCCAGTTGAGTCAATTATTGTAAACATATGAAACATGGGGTATAATTGGTTAAATTAAGTAGTAAATATGGAAAAACCATACATGTAGTAAAGCAAGAGTATTTTGTAGCGAGCATTATTTCATGTACTGTACTGGTAATGCACAAAATGGACTAAATCCATCTCAAACAGATGGATAAAAAAAGGAAGTTTGCGCACCATTATCAATTTATCTGATTTTTTTTTGGGGGGGAAGACAGATTGTTGTACATCATGCACAAGAATGTCTCATCCAAATCAAATACAAAAAGCTATACAGTATTACTTTTTAATGAATATCATGTTCTAATTACTGTAAGCATACAAGTATGTACTTACAGATTGTGTACCATAAACCTGTAGCTCGATGTTGTTAGATTCCAGAAGTTTGTGGACCATTTTCAAGAAGCTTTCTACAAAGAGATTCAGACTCTGTGCATGACATGCCAATAGAAGTTGGTCTAAAGCTTGCATGGAAATCAACACATACCTGGAGAGAGAGAAAGAAAACGAGAAAAATATCAAGAGATGGATATGGGATGACTATCAAGGATGTAAAAACAGAGAAATAACATTGGAGGTGGCATAATTCTGTGTCACACCTTTCCATATCTGTGACTGCAAAGAAATATGAAACCTCACTAGTGTGTAAATTCGATGAAATTGAGCCAGATTCATCACCAGGTCATCAGTACACAGGCTAGAAGTCCAGTCCGAGCTCGAGTCACAAACCTTCGATCTGAATCCGGCTAAAACAGAATCGAGGAGTCACACATCGTTGATGTCCTCTGCCTCTTGATGCTCAAATTGTACAACCTCTGTCAAACACCTCGAAAGATCACTGACCACTCCACATTTTTTCTTATTGAACCCTTTGATTGTTGTCTGCTGTTGTTATCATGAGTTTAAGGTGCGTATCATTCAGAAATGAATGTTTATGAAAATGATTATTTTGTCTTATTTTTGTGGTTATGAAATTTGATGCATTATGGATCAGCGCTGCTTTAAGACAATTTGTATGAGATCGTGAAAGGTGGCTCATCAGATATCATTGATCGTTTGAATAGTATTTTCTGGTCTGCATAATCCTTGTCGAACCTCTTTACAGACCACCCACCACATGCTTCTCAAGGTATGTGTTGTCAGTACATTACGTCTAATCAAAGACCACCCCCTACCCACTGTTTCTTACCCTATCCATTGTATAATGGACCTCCCCATCTAACATCCCAAGACCACTCACTACACTTTTCTTACCCTATGCGTTGTCTGTACACATCCCTGTCTAACCTCTGTGCAAGGTAGCTACCGATGCGATCAAGTTTCTCATTGTGAGATACGGCATAGAACGTCAACTTCTCCATGTTGCTTCGCACCAAACCCTCCTGAAAAAAAAAAAAACGGGTCTGATCAATCACATTATTCACACTGATGACATTTACTGAATGATAATAATAATATGCAACATTTATATAGCGCTTGATACAAACGTTTCTAAGCGCTGCATACCCCAGCTTTAGCACCGCTACCCTTATCGGGAGCATCAACCATTCAAGGAATCCCTTCCTACCAGTTACCCATTTACTACACCTGGGTCGAGAGTGGCAAAATGTAGATAACTGCCTTGCCAACTTGCGGTAGGAAACAGCATTGAGAGCCCAAATCAGTATTTTGACCTAGATACATGTAAAGTAGTTGACTGGTTTCAGTCATTCTCAGGCATGGAACAAAATGAAACCCCAAAATAGAGTAAAAAGGAAAAGATGCCCTGGTTATCAACAGAATTTTCATACTCCTAATGGTGTGTAATTGAAACAAATAGGAAATGCATACAATTATGATTCAAAGCACACAGAAGTCCATGTTTGATCTAAAGAATGGACCAAATCAACTCTCCCTGATGGAATTAGTACTCAAAAAGTACTCAACAACAATTACATCATTTAAATCTAAATTAAAAAGAATGTATATAAATGAATATGCAAAATAATTTATTTCTTTTCTCCTTGCTGAAATCTCATACATTTACCACCCCACCCTCCCTGTGTGTTTGTTGATGCTGTGTGTGCATTTTTTTCATTCAATGTACTGGGAACTACTACTCACAAGTTTGTATAAACTTTCCTGCAGTTTCCAATTTTCTCTGATACTATTTGTCATTCCTGTACATATTGTATATATATATATCATTTTTTATGCTGAGAAAATAAATAAATTGAACTGAACTGAACTCTGATTAAACTGGATTAATAGTATTGTCATGTATGTTTCATTATCATTGTCTTTCTAATAACTTTGTCATTATCATTATCATCATCACTAGCTTTATTTTTAACCTTGACTTTGAACTTTGACCTCCTAAACGTACCTCAGCTGTGTCCGGATAGATGTTGTCCACAAGTCTCTTGTAGCGGGGCTTGCATGCCGCAAAACAGTTGCAGCAACCTGTAAGGAAGAAAGTGATTAAACGTTGGTTAGCAATTATCATAATTATAATGGTTTATTTTCAAACATGCCAGAAGGGGGGGGGGGGGGGGGCCAAGAGGGAATTGTCAAAGGAAATTATGATTTAAGTTGTTGATTGGGACATTTTTTGGTCCACATATTATTAGTCAGCAGGTATAATTAACCCTAAAAGGCTGGGAAAGGGGGGGGGTCCTGCCTCCCCTTGACATTTTTCGCGATATATCCACCAAGATAATTTTTTTCGAGGGCATCCTCCACCGACTTTTTACTTTCAGGTCTCACTTGTCGGTTTGTTACGACTGTCTGCGTTCGCGGAGCGTGGATGGCCGCACCCTTTCGAGAAAACTGGGGGAGCTTTTCTCGAAAGGGTAGTCAAATAAACACACCTATTCCGGACAACCAGGGGGGCTTTTCATGAAAGGCTGTGTTAAATAGATTTGTGAACCAGTCATTTCTTTGAAAATTATTCATCAACAATATAAAATAATATAATATATAATATAATATATAATATTGGCAGAGGTGCACAGAAAAGAGAATAAGGTGAACATGATATTGATATCACTGACATTTCCTGAATATCATTATGTCAAAATCTGATTAAAAAATTGATTTTTTTTTCCAAAATAAAATGTCGAAACTTTTTCTTGCTCGCTCATAACTGTAAGTACATTTTGCCTGATACATACGACATATCTGGCTCCTCAAAATGTTGGGCTCATTATGCCACTGATCATTAGGAGAAAAAAAAGACTTGCAGAGACTAGACCCAAAAAATTTCATAAAAAAATATATTTCACCTTTCTTTCTTTCCTTCTTTTTTTCTCTACGACGTGATTTTTTTTTTTTGGGGGGGGGGACGGGACGGAGGCAAGCGCCCGAATTCCCCCCCCTCATCTGCACTACCACTGAAGCAAATTACTTTGCTTTGCAAGCTGCTAGCTTGTACTAATATAATAGTTACCATGTATGGCAGAACCCGGTTGACGCGTTACAGACGCGTGCGTCGGGTAACGTTGGCGAAGTATAGGAAACAAGATGGCGGCGTAAACATTGGGCAAGTCTCTTCCGTCTTTTCACAATATTTTTCTCATTTTTTTTATGAACTCTTGTTGAAAAATAACAACAAGCACGTAGAAATGTCTGAAATGAAGTTTTATCCCATGTACATTTAGGGCTGGATCTTTTAGAAGGAAAGTAGAAATCTCGGGGGGTGAAAGTTTCAGGTTTTGGTGTCCTCCGTGTAGGTGAATGAAAAGGAAGACCTGGCTTCATTGAGAGTAAGCCTACGTCAGTAAATGATTTTTACTCTCAAGAAGCCGCCTGGCTAGGCTGACCCTGATCTGTTTGTCATCAAAATTCGCTATTTTCTAGCAATTTTTTCAGAAAAGTGGAAAAGCTGATTGTATTTAATTAAATTTATCTTTTATTATTTCTTACCTTTTCCCCTATCAAAAATCAAAATTCAGGAGTTATCGAGGAGGGTGCAAAAGTTTTTTTGGGGGAAAAAATTACAAAGTTTCATCAGTTTTTTAGTACAAATTGTTACTTTTTAGGAAATATTATAGAGAACAAAATAAAGATTACAATTATTGACATGATTGAATTCACATTTATAGTATAATCCAATGACAAAAAAGAAGGCTTCAAAATAAATGTGTCTGGACACCAGAACCCCATCCTATCAAAACTAAGTTACATTTCTCTCAAAATTTTCATGAGATTTTTAATATGTTATTGTTGGCACACTCACTCACAAGACAGAAGACTGACATGACTGAGCCTGAGCCTACATTATCAACTGAAAATTTCCTTTAAATTAAACAAAAAACATGATCATTCAGAATCAGAGCTACCAAGTCTCACGCATTATGCGTGAGACTCAAGCATTTTGGACTCTTGTTCATCCCCTCAAATCTCTGTCTCACGCAACTATCACAGCCTATCCCCATATACATTGCACACAATGTCTGTGATCTCACGTCACTCAGATTCACAGAAAATCTCACGCATAGCTGGTCTTTGAACTTGGCATCTCTGTTAATCATTACCGGTATTATCAACTGAAAATTTCCTTTAAATTAAACAAAAAACATGACCATTATTAATATAAATTGTTAGGTGCGCAGACGTGAGGCCCCCTTCATACAATAAATGAGCCACAGAGCTACCCAAAGATTTAGTTCCTGCACAATTCAAATGAGTGTATCACGGGATTGTGTCATCTCAATTGGAACATTGTACGGTATGCATTGCATGCACGGATTCCTGTGTGGGCTATGTGAGATGAATGTTGGGGAAAAAACTTACGCCCGACTTAGTTAAAAAAAACGAAACGCTGTGTGTACCGTATGTGATGTCTGTTGAAGAAATCTACATACGAATTCGTTCACGGATAGTATTGGATTTAATGGGAAAAAAATTATCGAGTTTAATATTACCTGGCATTTTGACAACAAAATTCCTGAAAATTGTTAAGACTTGTCTTCTCTGGCTTCTCCTTTTCGTTGCTACGGTGTCTTGGAATACGTACCGTACGTGAAGAAAAAAATCGTCCTGTGCACTGCATGGCGGAACCGGGGGGGGGGGGGGGGGGCTGTGCCCCTTTTGAGAGGCACAATTAAAATGTATAATGTAAAAATGGCGTTAAAGTGTCCACCCCCTCCCTTTGAATGTGAAGACCTTTTATTTCTTCCTTGTCAAAGTGGACGAAATACCCTAGCTCATTTTGGGGTTATTACTTTAAATGTGCCCCCGTTGAAAATTCTGGATCCGCCCCTGTCCTGGGAAAGTGGCGGCACCAAGGGGTAAAACAAATGAATGAAAAAAAAAAAAAAAAAACAAGACACCCCCTCACTATAGCCCCCTCCCACTTTAGAAATCCCGTGGCCGCCATGCCAGCGAAAAGGGGCGCCAAAAAGGGGATAGCAGACATGGCAGATAGGCTGTAGTGATAATTGTGGGGAAGTAAAGAGGGAATGGGAAAGGAGACTGGATAAAAACGGAAAGCAAAGAGATGATTTTAAAAAAGAAAAAAAACAGAAAGAAATAAAGGGGAAATGGAAGAAAAAAACCGCGAGGGTCGAGAGGGAAGCGAAAGAGAAAAAATAGAGAGGGAGAATATTATAGGGGGGCAATAAATCATCAACTTGAGGGACGCGAACAATTTGACAGCTAGAGAATTAAGTTAATTGGATTGAAAAATAAGGGGCACCACATATTGCCATAAATTAGGGGCGCCAATTCGAACTTTAACTTGGCGGTCAGGGAGGCAAACAATTTAATAATCTTGATTAGGGGCAATGGAAGATTTGAGGAGCGGGGCGCTTCAAATTGACTTAAAACTTTCTTTTCCTCTTTTTTTCTTTTTTTTGCTCTGCCAATAGGGGGGGGGGCCGAGGCCCCCCCCCTGGATCCGCCTATATACATATGGGGTTGCCGGAAAGAGAGGACTTATTATTAGTTGGCCAAACCTTTTATAAGAGGATCATTAAATCCAAATGAAAGCCAACAGAATGACGCTTGCAAGAATTTGAATTCATCATCATGAAGACACGAAGCTCATGATTCTATAATCTAAAATCAAATATGATACGTGACAAAGTAACTACCAATAGCGATACAGGTGTTTGTTTATTAAAACATCAGCCTAAAAGCTTATTACAATATTGGTAAAAGGCATCTTCTACGTTTCCAGGTAACAACGACAAAATGGATCATAGTTACAAAGCTCTTGCTTGTGAAATCACGTACGGGGGAGGGGGAGTGGGTGATCACAGAAGACTTGCCGAACCCGGCGATGCCTCGTTAAGGGGGCGCAAAATGGTATTAATGAGGGATACAGGAAATATAGTAGGTCGAATCGCACATATACAACCTCTCTTGGAAGCTGCATCTATCGGCGTCAAAACCTAGCTTGGCGTGTATTCAGCGTTAGCTACCGGCATCAGACATTCGGAGCACAAAATCGAACATGGGGGCTTTGAGTACCCCCCCCCCGCCCCCGTAACTTCTGAATGTTTCCATAGCGAAGACTGAATCAATGAACCACTCAACGGTTGTTAAATCAGTACGGCCACAGCTGGCTGGGAGGGCCGATATTTTAGCTCGAGCCTCGGGAGTATACGACATTAAATAACAACGTGTGACTTCGAATTGGCGTAAACAAACCTAGATCCACATGTTTCTGGTTATTTAGTTTCGAATAGAAAAAACATTAAAAACATATCGACAGATAAGATTTGAATTACTATCTGTAGTACCCCTTCTCAGCTGGATGGCCAAGACAAAGCTACATAGATATGGATAGCATCATCACGTTCTTGATAATAACTGCATTTTTGACAGGTAAATTTCTAGATCTATCAAATTAAAAAAATAATTTCCAATGAATGTACACACCTTCTTCAGATGGGTCTTACCAGTGTATGTTTATCAATATATTTTACGACTATACTTTGGGGTGCAAAATCACCTATCGAATATAAAAATTATTTTTACACCATTTTTTCCCCGCCGACCCATTGTCTCGTCATCATCATCGTCGTCGTCACGATCATCTTCTTCATCATCATCATCATCATCATCTCCATGATCATAATCGTCATCATCTACAAGATCATCATCATCTACAAGATCATCATCACCATCATCATTATCATCATCATCACCATCATCGTTATCATCATCACCGTTATCATCATTACCGTCATCATTTTCATCATCATCATCACCATCATCATTATCATCAGCAGCAGCAGCAGCATCATCATCATCACTACCACCACCACCATCACCACCATTCACCATCATCATGCACAATCATCATCACCATAATCATATTCGTTACAATCATTAGTCTTTTAGTTAATCGTTGTTCATTTTAAAATGTCAACCACCATACCCTTCTCTTTCTTTAGGAGCGATACAGGCGAGTGACTGGAACCACCAACAACAAAAGAAAACCTGTTTTAATGTCGAGTACGGTCTCCATTACACCATACCTTACTTCGTTCCTTGTAAGAAAAAGACTTACCGAGATGGTGATATCGTACAAACTATTCCCAAGCTAATATCTGGGTCAACTCAAGATGGTAACGGATGCAGAAGAAAACAAAAGAGGAAACATCATTCCAATCACATCATCTGCCGATTCCCAGGTATACGGCTTAATTATGTAGCAGTGTTGTTGCTGCGTGGATGTGTCTCCGGGCTTTGAAACACAATGTCCGGGGATCAAATCCCGGCGCAGCACCCGTGTCCTCTGGCAAGGTAGAGCTAGGATTACCAACTCTGTATTGTCCCGAAGAGAAAAACTTACTGAAGATTTTGCTATTTGTTTTGGAAACAATAATTCATGTCAGTCTTGGTTACCTCCTCAAAAGAAATATTAATTTTCTTCGAAATGCAAACAAATATACAGAATTCAAATACGAGACAAACAGATTTTAAAACAGTACCCTCCCTAATCTTGTACGTGTGTTTAACAAATATTACAAATCATAACTGAAATAATTTGAAAATTCTTAAACGTTTGATATATATACATGCTTAGCAATTGTGAATTATTTTTAATAACCATTGACTAATTGTGTTTTTAGAAGTTTTATTATGAATAATTTTATCAATCTATCATATGCATTCTCCTGTTATTCATTTATCTTTATCAATAATTTACTGTGCAAATGGATGTGTATGATTTTAATTGTCTCTGTATTTTTCTAACCATGTATTTTCAATAGATACCCTGTAAAGCATGTGTAATTCAGTTTTTACTGCGACACATGTCTATTGAATAAACCGTTAAATGAATGAGGCATTTATCGACATTTGCCCTTCTCCACCCAGGTGTACTCAATGGCTCCCCGTCAAGGAGGAATTCTGTGACTCCTCTAGCTGTCTAGCGCCCGTTCAGGGTATAACCGTGCAGGCCCGTGCTAACCAAAGCCGGTGTAATTACTATGAAGCACTTAAAACCAGTAAACGCTATGTAAATTTTCCATCAGTGGCGTACCGTGGGTCATGGCATTGGGGGGGGGGGGCACCAGCAAAAATTTTGAGTCACTAAGTGAGCGCGCGAAGCGCGCCCAGTTGCTGGGTATACTGACCTATTAGAGACATTTTAAGGACAGTGCCATCAAACGGAAATGTCTCTCACTGGTCAATTAATGCGAGCGCGAAGCGTGAGCTTAAAATTTGTTATATTCAGACCTTAAAAAAGGATATTGTAATCATGATACGTACTTGTCTCGCTAAATAATGCGAGCGCGAAGCGCGAGCTGATTTTTTTTAAATATTGACCCCCAAATAGGAAGATTTTAAGGACTATATTTTAGGAATCACTTAAGATTATACACATCTTACCGTAGTAATCTAATGCGAGTACCAATAAGCGCTTGCTTATTTTGTAAGGATTGCATCTAAACATGCACATAAAGCACTTGTAATCATGATTAACATACCCATCTCACTAATCAAATCTTGCGAGCGCGAAGCGCGAGCTGAAAATTTAGGATATTCAGAACTGAAGAGGGGCATTTTAATGCTTGTTTGTAGGAATCCACGAAGACCATACATAGTTTACTAACCAAATGATGCGAGCGCGAAGTGCGAGCTGAAAATTTTTGATATTCAGATTAGAAAAAGGGACATTTTAAGGACTGATTCTAGGAATTCATATTTCACCAATCCACTACTGCGAACGTGAGAACGGACAGGAAATGTTTTATATTAAGACCTTAAAATGGGGCAATCACTGTAAGTAGTCATGAAAAAGAAGCATACTATTGTACATAAAACAATAATATTAAACTCGAAGTGCGAGGAAATATATTTGGCAGTTTGGTGTATGTTGACTTGCAAACGGGAGGTTTTAGTATAGCATGATTATATTTCTCGGTAAACAGACAATGCAAGCAGGAACAATGAAGACATAGGCCCTGAGCAAATCATGTCTCATAAAGTTATGAAAAAAATGTTTCTTATGTAATATAACATAACATAATTATGATATAATATAACATTATAATGAACAATAATGTCTTCTTTCCCACTACGTTTCTCTTCCTTTCTCCCTCTTTTTCTCCTTTTCCCCGTCTGTTTTTTTTTGGTCAGCCGATTGGGGGGGGGGGGGGCACGTGCCCCCCATGCCCCCCCCCCCCGTAGTTACGCCACTGTTTTCCATAATACATTTTGACATCATCGTTATATGATCATGATGATACAAATCATTATCAGTTTATTATCAAATATTTCAGTTACATCCCAAATTTAGCAGGACCATTTTAGTTTTGTTTTATCACAAGCATACATTTCCATATTTAAAGATTTTATTTCATTATTGTTTCATAAATTTAGATTGCCTGGGTAATCCATGTAGTACTGGTTGGTGTGAAGAATCTCTTACCGGGTATATATGTCGCAACAACGATGGATTTTCTAACGTAGCCTCATGGATGTCGTCACCGAAAACGATTGAACCGACTTCAAATACCCAAGAAGCGACACCAAATACACTCGAACCGGCACCAAATAATCATGAAGCGGTAACCGGTTCATTGAAACCGGATCCGAATTCCACTGCTACATTCGGAATGGTTTCCAATGTTTCTCCACAAAACGTCAACGACGATGGTCAGTAATAATCATAGAAATTTGATTTGAATAAAGAAATAATACTTAGAAAGTACAAGTTAATACAGGAAAAGAAAGACAAGTAGACAGGCTGCATGGCTTTTCACAAAACAAAGGTGAATTAAGCCAATCACAGGGAAAGGGGATTTGAATAAATGGAAGAAAATCAGAGAAGCATAATCCTAGAAATTTCATCAAAATCGGATGTTAGATAAGTGAGCTATAATTTTTTTTAAATATATAGCAGACCATTTATAAAAACACTGACAGTATAAACCTATAGGTCTCACACTCACCCTTGCTTTAGTATTTTTTAGTATATACATTTTGTAACCTTTCCACACTTATAATGAACAGCATTGTTTGATTCCTCGGTGAACATGCGTTTCATAGTCTATTCAGTACTGACTTAATTGTCTGTAGTGACTATTTTAGTGAAATCCTCTGTCTTGATTGGATGATAAGTACTCGCCTCTGGTAGTTACTATGGTTACTGTCAGAGAAAGACAACTTGTCCGTGTTGAAGTCTTGCATGACACGTACTCTGGTTGCTGACTGATAACCAATCTATTAAGTTAAAATGATACTCCGGGTTGAAAAATCTTATGAGTGAAATGCTGTAAACAAATCATAAAAATCTGACAACAAATAACGAAGATGTTGAATTTGAAAGCTGACCAATATTTTTTTAGAACAGTTAATGTATTATGGTATTTTGTTTCTGCTTCTGTATGTGGTAACTCCCGTAGGAACTCGGCAGGACAGCATTTTGCTGGTAAACGCCAAGCTGGTATATAACCAGTTACCTAAGAAACGTTTTACGTCTAGGTTTATCATTCATAGTGGCTGACGTTATAGACGACAGATATCACTCTCGGGCCTTTTTATCAAAGTGGAGACAATGGCAGAGTTGGGGTTCGAACTCCCAACCTTGCGATTATGAGTCCAATGCTCTAACCACTGGACCACACGACCCGTATGGCATGTTAGGCATGTTGCCACGGATATTCATTATTGGTGGGCAAATGGCATGCCCCACTTTCATTTTTCTTGCACAATGTTCACATGTGTATATAATGATATGCCTCCCTCGTCACCAGTTCCAGCAATGACTAAGGACAAAATTTGAAAAAAAAAAAACATAATTTCATGTAGCAAAATACAAAAGAACAATTTGGGGATACGACATTATCCGATTGGTCGTTTAATATTCATGAAGATATGCATTGTGTTTCACCAAATATATGCAGATATTTATTTAAAATGTCATAACTTCATTATTCCTTGTCCAAAGTGATCAAGTTTTCAGTGGTTTGTTTATATGATATTCCTTCAAAAGTTCATATTTTTGCAGCCTGGAGTATTCCCTTTAATGGAGAAAGCATATTGCCCTATAATAGTAGCAGTATAGTAGAAGTAGTAGTAGTAGTAGTAGTAGTAGTAGTAGTAGTAGTAGTAGTAGTAGTAGTAGTAGTAGTAGTAGTAGTAGTACTACTACTACTACTACTACTACTACTACTACTACTACTACTACTACTACTACTACTTCTACTACTACTACTACTACCACTACTACTACTACTAATAATAATAATAATACTAATAATAGTAATAGTGATAATAACAATAACAATAATAATAATAGCAATAAATAATAATGATAAATCATGATACAAAAACTGAAGGGTTTCATTTAATCTATCTATTTTGTAGCTGGATGCCCAGACGACTGGTTACCGGGACTTCACAAGTGCTACCTTTTCCCGAGAACGAAAGACCCGGATTGGGACGTGGCTACAGGCTACTGTAATTCCCTTTCTGTTGTCACCCTGAAGGATGGGATGAAAAAGTACCCCTCTCTCTTTGTTCCAGAGAGCGACGACGAGGTCCAAGAATTTCGAGACATTTTAAAGATCGTGAAGGCAAAGCTGTTCTACTCCCGGAGTCTCTGGCTCAACTGCAAGAGAAACGAAGAGGAATCATTTTCCTGCTACACAAACAGACACGGGAATGTCTCCCAGTACAGAAGTACGTGAATTAAAGTGTCCTATAATAATGATGATGATGCTTTTAATGATGATGATAATGAGGATGATGATGATGCTTAAATGATGACGATGATAATGATGGTGATGATGATGATGATAAAGATAATAAAGATAATAATAATGATGATAAGATAATGATTATGAAAATAATAATGATAATACTGATGATAAATAATTAATACAAAAAATAATAATACGTCCTTATTTCACTTCATGCGTACCTTATCTAAAGTTTACAAACGCTTTACACCATTAACATAATTTTTGTTTATCCTCCTGTCTTGTTTAGAATTACCGCATCATTTTCTTTACAAATCCTATGAAGTTTTTTTTATTCATTTAAAAATTAAAAAAAATGTTCTTTTAAAAAGATCTTTGAAAAATAACTTTCTCTGAGCATTGATATATCGGAAGGGATGCAGGGCAAATGGGGGAAGTGTTCAATATTTTTTTCATAATAAGTCTGCCCCCTTATTATAATCCAGGCGAGATTTCGGAGGGGGAGGTCTCAAACCTTTCCCACAAAATAGTAACGTATTCGCCTCATTGGCGACTGAGTAGAATACTCCTCAGGGAGTGGATGATGTGCATACGTTGTGTGCGGGATGGAATCCGTTGACTGCATGGGGGTGATCAAAATCTGTAAGGGCTTAGATACGTACAACATGTACAAATGGCTAAACTGAGCGCATTAGTATTTTTATTGTACTATTAACCCTAACTAGGCCGGGCTTTTTGGCTGTTCTGTGGCCGGGGGAGGGGGTTGATTCAACCCCCCCCCCCCTGAGATCTCGGCCGCCGATCGCGCAAGCGGCGCAAAAATTTGCACGCTGGTAGTGTGCGATATAATTTACATGGCTGTATGGTAAAATTTTCCAAAATAATGAGATTTTATTTTATATGAATTAATTATTCTAATTTATGTCATACTTTTTGCTCTAATTCACTAAATAAAGCTCCTGGAATGCTATTTTTTTGTAAAAATATTCTTTGTAGAATTCTTAACAATCGTAATTGAAAAAAACTTCGTTTTGGAAATCAATTTCTTACGTATTTTTAAAGCTTCATGAATTTCTTATGTATTTCTTTGTTTTTCAACCTTTTGTTTTTCTTTTTTTTCACCATATTTCTTGTGCAACCTTTTTGAAGCATAATTATGCTAAAAGCAATTGATTTCAGCTGTTTAAAGTAAAAATAATCACATCCTTATGAATAAGATGAGAAAATTCAATTCGCATTGACTTTGTACACAAAATCACGTTTTGGAACAATTTTTGGTCTGACATGCACTTACGAAATGTTGCGTGATTGGAACCGCGTACCCGGGTGTCGTAAATTTCTCAAAAGATGTGCGAGACTTAAAAGTATAAACTCTGTGAGTGGCGCCGTCAAAAAAATTCGCGCGGCGGAATGATCGCAGAAAATGTTGAGGGGGGGGGTGATTCACCCCCGGCCATTTTAGGGTTAAGTTATACGACCAGGGGCCGGTTGCAGAAAGAGTTGCGTTTAAACGCAAATCAAAAAATCAATCGCAAGTCCCAAATGCGCGCTGTTGATTGATTGAATATCAAGTTGCGCATGATTTTTAGAGTTTGCAATTGATTGCAACTCTTTCTTCAACGGGTCCCAGCACATATTGTGCAACTGAAAATTCAATAGGATGTATAGCATGCTTTGGAGTGGACTCAACTGCCGCCTTTACCCAAATGTTTCAGACAAATATATGGATGTACGGTATATCCTATACTACAGCTGTTCACATCCAAGTATTAATTAAACATAGTACATGACTATATAGTGAAAAATTGAAAAAATAAATTAAAAACTTTAATGAAATATAAATACTTACTTTTCATATCTTTCTGTTTATTTGTCTGTTTTTTATTAGATTTTCATGAAAGAGAACTGAGTGACAAAAATCCTAGAAAATATGGCTGCGTTGTACAGCGGAGTTCGATAATGAGTTACAAATGGAGAATCTGCCCGTGTAATTTTCAGGAAGTAAATCAAACGCACATGCCTGCTACTGTCTGTCAAATACATCACTAGTGAGCCGATAGCGTCATCGGGTAACAGAATACAAAGTTTTCGCATTTACTACGGGGCAACTCTCTACATCGCATCGATTCCTTTGAAATTGGAATTAAAATCACAGTGGAAACATGAGATGCTTTTGTCGAAAGTTGGTGGACTGGGACAGCAGATCATCCGAAGATTTCCACCAGATGAACAATTGCAAATATGTCGTCGTCCGGAGTCAAGAGATTCCGTTGCAGTCCCGGTCCATAAACTTCCGACAAAAGCTTCTCAGCTCTCGGCCAACGTGATTTGACTTACATTTGAAGGATATTGATAAATGTTCAAAATCTTTCAATCTTGTGGTTGGAAAGTTCCTAAATTACAGAAACGAAATGTGTTTTTGCATGTTAATATTAGGGCTCTTGTCAATAAAATCGAGTCACTTCGTTATATTTTGTCAAACAATTCCATTGATAATCTCTGTGTTAACGAAACCTTTTGTGATAATTCAATATCTGACGAAGAGATTTCTCTTGATGGTTTGAGGGTTGAACGTAAGGATAGAACCACGTCACGGTGGAGGAGTAGCCGTTTGTGTATCTGATAAGATTTTTTGTACACGAAGGTATATGACCTTGAAAACCAAGATTTAGAGATGATATGTCTCCAAATCAATTTATCTTTCAGAAAAGTATTTTAGTCATTAGTATAATTATAGACCCCCGTCAAGCGATGTCTTTTTTTAAAAGTTTTGAACAAAGTTTGGAATTAATTTGCTCGTACAATACTTCGATTGACGAGGTAGTAATTTTAGGAGATCTGGATTGTGATTACAGTATTGAAGGATTTGTGCCTGTATCATCATAAATTAGAATATTTGATGAGCTCGTACAGTTTCGTTCAGTTAACATGGTTAATTGACACCTTTACACGTGGGCGGTGGGGTCACTCAGCCGCAGAGGGGGACACGTATGACCGTTACCACAAATGCAAGTGACCCCCTATTGCAGTCATTTTCAAGGACATTTTGTGTAATTTACCCCTCTTTTTTCACGCAAAACGAGGACAAAATTGCGGTGAAATGGTACCTTGAAACACCCCTAATTATAAGATTGTAAGGACATTTTTGCCCATTTCGCAAATTTACCCCTATTTACCGTATTTCAAGGACAGGGCATTTACACCCTTTCCTCATTAGAGGAAATTGCAATACAGGCGTCAGAGTGCTCAGTCCTTAAAGATGATCAAGAGCCATGTCATACTGATACAATAATCCAAAAGAACTTAATTTTTCTTGAAAAATAAGAAAAGTAGAATTCTTTGTAAAAATAAATGTAGAGTTGTCCATATAAAGATACAGAGCATGATGCGCGCCCTCTGCGGCTGGTGACTCAGCGACGGATTTTGCTTCCCGTAATCGTTCTCCCCTTTTTCCTGACCCCTATTTCCATCAGATCGAGGACGGTGAGCACCCCTATTTTCACTACTTCGAGGAGTGTTCTGTCCGCGGACGTTCCGTGAAATTTACCCCTTTTCCCGCCATTTTGGTAACGGTCATGCGGTCCCCAAGTCATATTGAGTGACCCCACCGGGGTCACAAGTACTTCATCTACAATAATTGATCTCGCTTTTACAACTCATTCTTCAAGAATAATCAAGCATAGTTGCATTTTCACTTCTGTTAGTGATCATTGTATGATTTATTTAATACGTAGATTACATTCTAATACCAGTATTTCTGTTCCTAAAACGATAACTTTACCGTCCAAAAGATTTTGACGAAGATCAATTATTTATACTTCTTGATTCAGCGCAATGGTGTAAATTAAAGGATATTTGTGATGTAAATGAATGCATGGAAAACAATTTTTATTCATATTTTGGACGTAGTTGCTCCTAAGAAGTCGGTAAGAGTAAAAAATCGGTCACTCCCATGGATTTCCGCTGACATCAGAAAAATGATAAGGCAACGTGACAATTGAAATTTTTGAAAATGAACAATAAGATTATTTCACAAAATGATTTTTCGCAAATGTTTTGTGTAAGGATTTATGGAATACTTACAAAATGCTCAGAAACAAGGTCAATATTTCTCTTTTTGAAAGTAAAAAAGAATATTTAAATAATGAAATAAAGAATAATGTTAATGATATGCATAAAATGTGGAAATGTCTTAAATCTGTATTGCCTACGAAACGTTCGTCCGTTCCTTCTATTATATACGACATTGAAATGTTTTTTATTCAAATAATGATATTGCTGATGCTTTTAATGATTATTTCATTCGAATTAATCCTAAATCACAACAAGAGATGAATGCACATGTTGAAAATTATCAAAATAATCATATTAATACTTTTCTGGATTTGACTTTTACAAGTGTTTTTAACTTTGAGCATATTAAAGAAGAATGCGTTGAGAAATTAATTTCAAAATAATGTTGGATATTAATAAAGCAACAGGATCTGATGATATTGATGCAATATATTTATCAAAATCTAAAGCTTTTTATCGTTTTTGAATCTTTTGCATCTGGTATTTTCCCCGATGACTGGAAGTATGCTAAGGTTTTTCCATTATTTAAAAAAGGTGACTTTAATTATGTTTCCAATTTTCGACCAATTTCTATTTTACCGACTATAAGCAAGAACTTTGAAAAATTGTCCATCAGCAGTTATATGACTATTTGATTTCCAATAATATTCTTAGCATAGCACAATTCGGTTTTCGACCGGGCCATTCCACAGCTTCAGCCCTCGGTTTTTTAACCGATTATTGTTAAATGCTATAGACAAAGGTCAAATTACAGAAGCACTTTTTATTGATTTAAGACGTGCCTTTGATACTGTAAATACGTCTATTTTGTTGAATAAATTAAAGAATATTGGTTTAAGTCTTTAGCATGGTTTCATTCGTAATAAATAACAGAAAACAATATGTTGCGATAAAAAATGCTAAATCAAGTGATCGATGTATTTCCCTTGGAGTTCCACAAGGATGTATATTAGTCCCTTACTTTTTTATTTTTTTTTATATTGATGGTATGTTGAAAGTTTTGAATCATGGAAAGTTATCAATGTACGCTAACGATTCTATATACCCTATAATGTAAGTGCTACGTCTATTCATGAAATACAAGTAAAACTTCAAAATGATTTTGATGCAATCGCTAAGTGGATCAAGTTAAATAAGCTTAGTTTAAATGTTGATAAAACGAAATATATTATCATTGGAAGTAAAAAAAAAGACTAAATGTATTAAAAGAAAGTGCAAATTCTATTAAGTACGAAAGTATTGAAATCGAAAAGTGTAATAGTTTTAAATGTCTTGGTGTTATTATTGATGAAAATTTAATTTATGATGCAATCATGTTGACTATGTAAGTAGAAACGTATTTGCAGGACTTGCCATGCTCAGAAAAGTCAAACCATATGTTGATGAAGCTTCAATGAAATTATTATATGTATGTCTTATTCAAACACAAATGGATTACTGTTGTGAAATTTGGGGGAATGGATATTTAGGTCAAATTGATAAGTTGAATAAATTGCGAAAGAGAGCAGCAAGACGTATTTTAAACTGTAATATATACCCCCCCCCTCTAATGAAATGTTTACTCGTTTAAAATGGATGCCTTTTCAGAAAAGAATAGAGTACTTCAGGTGTATATTTATTTATAAATGTCTTCATGACTTATCAGCAGACTGTTTTAAAAATGTTTTTAAAGAAATTTATCAAGTGCATAATGTAAATACTCGACAAAGTGGATTAGCTATATACCCTGGTGAAATATGAATAAATAAATAAATAAAGATATTGTGCGTTGTAGAGTGTGTACGGCTTTCAACGCAAAAATTCAAGGGCCTTAATTTGTATTCGTGTGGAAACTTCTTCTAGCTTTGGTAACTCTATTATTGAGTGAAATACGAAAAATGTAGAAATTTGTAAAATGGAAGAAAATAAATATTTATTTGATAAAAAATAATAAAATATATTCAATATTACAGATCACATAATTTCTTGCGCTATTTATTTTGATTCACTTATATGTATTATATTTAACTTCTATCTGATACTAATTAGAGATCACTGTATGTATTGGTTATAATTATATCAAAATGTTATCACAAATTTGTCGTCTGTATGTACGTAGAATGAGTAATCGAGAATGTAGAATGATCATTATCATACGTCACACCTTCCTTAAAGTTCATCGTTTGGTTCTTGGTCAATAAACACCGAAAACAATATTACGGTAGCCTCAAAGACATTAAATTGTAGTTTCCTCTTTTCGTCTTTAGCCGTTTATATCAAGTTTATTGCATTTGATGATCGACTGTACTGAGACATAATAGCGAATTTTCGCACCGACGACGCAGAACGAATTTAATTTTAAGTACAGTGTACTTAGAAATGTTTTGGAATTGCCAGTCAAAATGACAATGAACAGCTGGGAGGTTTTTGTCGAAAATTTGTCAACCAGAACTGCAGTTTTGTCCTAAATTTCGGAACTGACGAAAAATTGCAAATAATTCTGTCGCTTTTCCAGAGTCCAGGACGAGACTTTTGTTGTGATTTTTAAAATTTTCGACAAAGACTTTTGGTTGATCTTTGTCACGATGGGCATTTGACAATGCATTTTCTACGTTCTTGAAAGTGCGGTGCGAAACTCCCTTATACCACCGTCACCCCAATCAGACTAAATCGACCAATGATATGCCACTCGATTCATACAATCGCTTTTGAGTCGGTTCCGTTGGTGTTACTGTACACTCAAAAAAATACATATTGAGTAAAATTTACCCAATATTTCGTAAAAAGGGAACATGCACGTTTGATGCATTCAAAAGGTTGGGAAACGTACTGTCTACACAACAATTGGTTCAATCATCATCAAGCTCTTTCACCCAAAGCACACATTGGTCTTAAACTATCCAGAATTGGATAAGTTTTAACCAATTGTTGTGTGGACAGCACTATGCCCAACATTTTTAAGAGTGTGGGTAAGTATGCAAAATGCTCGTTTTATGTAAACTCACACATTATTCGGCTTCATTTTGCCCACCAAACGTACATGTTCCTTGTTTACCCAATATTTTTTTTTAGAGTGTAGCATAACATAGATAGTCCTGGGGCCCGTCTTATACCATGGTCACATTTGTTCTACGGCGGCCGTACGGCTAGTCGAAAACAGCCGTTTTATCCATTTTGATTCAAACCACCTATATGCAGTTGGACAAAAAAATGTTAAAACGGCTGTTTTCGACTCGCCGTACGGCCGCCGTAGAACAAATGTGACCATGGCATTATAGAGACTTGCGACTGATTCGATCAATTGTAACTATGGAAAGCCAGCAACGTCAGCATCTTATAAATGCACATTTGTTCAACATTTTTTTTCTAGATATATTGTATATTCATAAATGTATTGTTTTCTTGACAATTTGGAGTGTTCCCCTTTGTTTACAAAGGACATTTTGCAAAAAAATCCTGTAAGAAGATTATGACACTGATGGATTTCCACATGCAGAGGAAAGGCTCCCAGAAAGCAATTGGCAACCAAGGCGGCCAGGAAGAGTGCCCCAGCCACAGGGGGAGTTAAAAAGCCACATAGGTACAGGCCTGGAACTGTCGCCCTGAGATTGATTGGATCAATCGCAACTCTTTGTAAGACAGGGCTCAGGAAGCCCAATAAGAGAAAACTATTCAAATCCTTCATTATTCCCTTGCTTATTCTTTTTCATCTTTATTTGCTACTTTATATAGCTCTATTTTCTCCAGAGGAATTGACATATTTATATAAATAATCCAGGAACCAGACACACTAAACAGAAAACTATTCAAATCTTTTTTTTGCCTCACTTCTTTATTTATTTTCATATATTATATATTATTACATTATTATTATCGCCCGAATATAACTATATTCAGTTCCAGAGGAAATTAATCAACATTTAGATATAATATTTTTTAAGGAACACTCATATATTTCAAAGCTAATGTATATGATCGAAATTTTTGAATGAATAAAAGAGAAAAGCAATTTATTCAAGCTATTTTCATAATACATTCATAATATAATGTAAAACTCCGAAAAGTGTAGATTAATCGAACCACATATCTAATGTTCACCTTTTGAATGACCGAAGAGGATAAAATACTTTCACACACACACCATTCTTTCATGCCATTGTTATCAAAAGAGGAAATACAATAATTTTCAAATAAACTTTGAGCTATTAGGGTTTCTTTCCCTCATACAGGCTCAGCAATAAATAAATTCCATATCCCATTGCAAAAATTTTAGATTCACAAAGTTTTGTCGAATGTAACATACTTACAATGATAATACCAGTAAAATACCAATATGTGATATATGCTTTTGAATATTCATAAGGAGGAATTCAATCTTTATATGAGTCTATACAATCGATTAAAATATATAATATAAATAGATTTATTACTTAAATTGGAAAAGTATTTACATGTGCTCTAAAGCACTCCGAGACTTAACTTGGTATGGTAAACGCGTACAGTCGTCCGTTGGCTGATGCGATGACTATTCTGTTTCTGTTGTGGTAACTCCCGTAGGAACTCGGCAGGACAGCATTTTTTGCTGGTAAACGCCAAGCTGGTATATAGCCAATTACCTTGGAAACATTTTACGTCTAGGTTAATCAGCCATAGTGGCTGACATAATAGACGACAGATATCACTCTTGGGCCTTTTTATCAAAGTGGAGACAATGGCAGTGTTGGATTCGAACTCACAACTTTGCGATTATGAGTCACAACCTTGCGAGTACGAGTCCAATGCTCAAACCACTGGACCACACGACCCGATTCGATTGCTGACTAGTTGATATGATGATTATTTGATGTGATGACTGGTTGAAATGATGAATAAGTTGTAGTCACTGGCGGATCCAGGGGAGGGGGGCACAGCCAATCCGTGCTCCCCCTTTTAAGAGCCCTAATTAAAATTTTTAATGTAAATAAACCGCTTTTACCCAATTGTCCCCCCCCCTTTGAAAGTGAGGACATTTTGTTTTCTTTCTTTTGCTTTTCAAATTTTCTGCCAAGAAAATGACCTCCGATTTTAGGTGAACCCCCCCAAAAAAAAAAAAAAATTTGGTCAAATTTTCATCGGAAAATGTGCTCCCCTTTTAGAAAATCCTGGATCCGCCCCTAGTTGTAGTTGATGTGACAATTATTTGTAGCGTAGGATGTTTTATAGTGATAAGGCTAATCGAGAGCATATTGAAATGAAGGTGTGCATAGGCGGATTACTCTCCATTCGTTTCCCCTTCATTCATTTTTCAGAGTTCACCCCGGGACAAATGAGGGGGGGAGGGCATTTCAACTAGGGGATGTCTCCATACCCCCCCCCATCTGCCCTTGGTGCCGCCATCGAATATGTGATGTGATGACTAGTTAATATACTGACTAGTTATTTGGTTCATGAGTTGACTGGGATATGCTATGACTAGTTGGTGCATTGACTCTTTGATGTTCTGACTATTTGATATGATGACTAATTGATGCGCTGAACAAATGTGATGAATTTGTGATGTACTGAATATTTGATTTGCTGACTAATGCGATGACTAGTTGATGTGCTGACTAGTTGATGCGATGACTAGTTGGTTGCCGATTGAGTGGTGGCTGTCTCATTGGCGTTGATAATACCAAGAAGTACGTTCTTATAGTCTCCGCTGGTATCATCAGTGACCATGGTAGCTAGCGGTGTAGCGTACTTCTCCATGAACAACGCCTTTATAGAAGCCAGATCGATCTAAAACAGAGAACAGAGTTGAAGTAAACATGGTAAAAGTCATTTAAAAATATTTTTACTTAAAAGCTTAATATGGTAATTCTTTAATATTCCAATGTTAGCTTAATTGGAAAGGCATTTTGAACTGAATTTTACTGCAACTTATGTCGCATGTATAGGATTATGACTTCATGGACATCTGTATCAATTCATTGCATTCATGCCTACACCTTGGCACAAATCGAATCCACATCGATTTATCCAAGCGTGAACCACAAGGGTATCAAATTATTCTGGAGAAGATATTCTTTCAGTCAGGAGTTTTGTATAATACAATAATTCTGTATAATATAACAATAAAATAATTCTTAACATAATATTTCAATGAATTACTCGATTAGGGGGGGGGGGTTACTTTACCGTGAACGATTAAAGTACTAACCTCAGATCTGCCCACGACGATTCGAATGAGTTTATCATCATTGGTACCTAATCCCTTCATCGCGTAGTACAGAGAGTCAGCGTAGAAGAGGATCGGCTGGTGGATACTCTCGACTGTAAGATTACACGATCAAGATGAAACGTCAATGAAATCTGAAAATGAGTCACTGTCAATAAAACAAATGAATACAACTGCCTACCCGTAGATAGGAGTCCCCTAAAAATATATCAAAATATTTTATGCAAGTTTTAAATATCGAACGGGGGGATGAGCTCATGGTTTAAATACCGAAAATAGTTAAAAGGAATTTCTTTGGAAACCCTCTTTTTTATGAGATATCCTCGGATTTTTCAGAAAATTGTTGATTAGAAAGGTAATTGAAGTAGCATAGTTTTTCTTATAGGTAGAGGAAATAGAATACATGAATTGGAATCGACCACGTCACTCTCTTGATTGTTAGTGAGATTTTTTGTTGTTTTACCAAAGACCAAACTTTAAGGGCCCCACACGAATGTTAAACTTAACTTTACTGGATGTGTAATAACAAAATCAAAATGTTCATGTCATAACACATTCCCGCTTCTGCCAAAGGCAAGCAAGAATGAATAAGAAAAAAAAGAAGAAAGAGAAGAAGAAAAAGAAGAAAAAGACGAAGAAGAAGAAGGAGGAGAAGGAGAAGAAGAAGAAAAAGAAGGAGTAGGAAGAGAGGAGGAGGAGGAGGAAAGAGAAAATAATTGAAGTCATACAAGAAAGAGAATCGACGTAATGCAGTGAACTTACAAATAATACTGAAGGCAGCTTTCTGATTTTCAGCCATTTTACTACCCTTTACAACTGTTTCCAAACTCTGCTTGTTGGCCTGGAATTGCTGCAAGTCAACCAAACATATTCAATTTCAGATTCAAAGTTTATTCATGTAAACTACAGTGCATTTCAGGTTATCATAAAAAATAATACCAACATCCAAAGTAACAAAGTGTATATTATGGCCGATGAATCATCCAGAAAGTACTTCTGTTAATGTTTGATACAAAAAGGTACAGTCCCATAACAGATTTTAAAAAATAATATGTTATAAAACAGTGCATTTTTTATTATGATGGACTCGTACCTTGAACTTACTCTACTTAAGTCAAAATGAATTTCACAAAAAACTGAACTTTTCCTTAAAGACTTTGAAAGGGGAAATTAAGGAAAAGAGAAAAAAGTTCGAAAAGATGAGGCTTCGGTTGCAGAAAGAATTGAGATCGAACGCAACTTCAGTTTCAGCCAATCAAATATGCGCATTAGGGACCCGAGCATGATAGCTGCGTTTAAACACAGTCTTTACGCAACCGGCCCCAAGATGTTATTGGACATACCGCATTGGCTTGGGCGAAGGTTTGACTCAGCTGGGTGATACTGGCCTTGCCGAAGAGTTCCTCGACGCGTTCATTAGGCAGCTGCCAATCCTCTGGTTTCGTCTGTATATTTATAAAGAAAACAAATCAAATTTTTACACATGCCTTTCCAACTGCAGTTAGAATATGGTCGTTTCCTTCATTCTTTCTAACATTTTATATAATTTTTAGATGATTTTCAAGGTTTGCATGGTGGTATGAACAATTGCCGAAGTGCTTCACCGTTCACGGTAGGTACACCATGTGTAAAGTCCTGATAGGACAGAGATAAGAGTGGAAAGCGATTGAAGTGAAATGGAAAGGCGAGAAAGTGGAGGTTGGGAAGTAAAGTATTCTCTTCAATCCTGAAGACGGAAGTCAACCTGCCCGAAACGTCGAGTCTTCTCTCTTGCTCCATTGTGACCATATATTATCAGGTATTCAAAGTGTCGGGAGCTTGCGTCTTATATAAGCATAACTTTTCTTGACATTCTTGGACAGGTCCCTCAGTTCTTTGCTTAATTTTTTCAACCCCTCTTTGATGAACTCACTTTTCTATGAAAAACTGAATACAAATATAGATACGAGGTGTTGAAAATATTCATAAAAATACATAACTTACTTTGAAAAAGTAAGCAGCATCGTCAGCTGCTTGGACCATGTTTGGCAGTACCGCAGTTGAACGTTCCCCCTATAGAAAAGTGACAATACCATGAATAGTGTTACATGAAGTGATGAAAATGAATATTCATTTTTTTCAAGCAAAACATGGTTGAGAGACAACGACATATGAATGAAATATTTGTTTAAAAAAATAGGTTAAACATGCATATCGACCCCTCCCTTGAATTATCGGGTTCTTTGTAGATTTATTTGATAAGAAGAAAGGGAATAAAAGTAACATAAATCATTTCGGTTTGCTTTTCCAAGAAAAAATAAGGCCATATTTATAATTCAAATATGCCTTTCATTGAATGATTTGGAAATCTAATAATTCATTGGAGCATAGATTAAGCAGGTTGATACATAATTATAATTATCATTGCGTTGTTTTGAGATTATAAACAGTGGCGGACGCAGACCGACGTCATACAATTAAAGTATCTAGCCTATAATAGAGCCTCTTTTATCCCCGGAAAATTGGGCCAGAGAAATGCATTCGATTCGGATATCTTGGATCCGCGCCTGATTATAAACCTAATAAACTAAAGATAAACATGATCTCACGCTATTTCAACGATTCCTGGTCCGGTTAAGATGGTTAAACATCATATCATTTAGAATTTAGGATGATGCACATTAGCACACACACACACACAAAAAAAACAGAAATAGCACAAAAATTACTGTTGTTAATTTATGTTTCCTGTTGATATGAATGTGAAGAGTGTAACTTTTTTAAAAACAAGTTCAAACCAAGTTACCAATAATGCATGTAGCATTTCCATTTATTTGAAAGCAGGATAAAAGGGCATTGTATATAAAACGGGCATAGCTGCCGCGGACGGGGATCGAACCCCGGACTTGCTCATGTATAGCCAGGCGCAGGGGCGTCGATCCATTTTTCAGATTGGGGGGGCAAAATCATGAACCAATTTTCCAAAAGCGCTCGATCACACAAAACGAACAAACTCACACACATATGCCTATATATATGTGTACATATATATATATATATATATATATATGTATATATATACACACACACCCACATATATGATATATATAAACATATCTCACCAGCAGATTAATGCGAGCGCGAAGCGCGAGCTGAAAAATTTTGATATTTCGATCTGAAAAAAAATTGAGTTTAATGGACGTTTTTAATGAAGAACAAGATATATATCCAACAAAAGATTATTGCAAGTCGAAGTGGGAGTTCTTTTGAGGTTTAGAACTGAAAATGGGACCATATTCACCTATTTAATCATGGAAAGTATGGGTGTTTGTTACAGAAATGATGCGAGCGCGAAGCGCGAGCTGAAATTTTTTGATATTCCAATCTGAAAAGTGGACATTTTGAGCACGATTTTAGACGAAGAACGAGTTGTGTATCTCAATCTCGCTCGCTGATATCTGTGTAACATCACAATCTTATTTTATTTTTAGCACATGCGGAATTATTGGGGGGGCAAAACGATATGTTTGCCCCCCCAATATTTTCATTGGTGGGGCGATCGCCCCCCCTGCCCCCCCATAATCGACGCCTCTGGCCAGGCGCCTTGGACCACTCGGCCACGGGACCTCCGCAAAACTTACCACTAGGATGTTACCGATCACATTCTTGAACGCTCCCTTATCATCAGCTTTCATCACATCTTCGGTCAAGTCAGTGGTGAAAGCTAAAATGGCAAAATATATCATTTAATGTCATCATGATTATGTTTTGAATCTACTACTACACTTTACAACATTTTTTGCTTCTGATACTACACTGCGAAAACTCCGGTGTTGATTTAACACCAGCCCGGAATCTATTCTATCCACACCAGAGAAGTATTGAAACAACACTAGTTGGAATAAAACCCATGCTGTTTTAGTACTAATTGGTGTTGTATAAACACCTTTCTGGTGTTAGACCGAAATCGAACTTGTGTAATTTAATATTTCTAAGGTGTGGACATATATAGATTCTGGGCTGGTGTTAGATCAACACCGGTGTTTTTGCAGTGTAGCATTACTATTATTTGTATTGTTATTGTTATGTTCACATCTATGCCATTATATGCTATTGTTACCCTGTATCTCGTTCTTTAAGAACTTATATCCTGGATTTATATGTTTTTTACCTTTGTTTTATGATTTTTATGATTTATCAATAAAGAGGTGATTTATGAAATATATCATTATTATTACCATTATTATCATTATTATTATTACTATCATTATCATTATTATTGTTATCATTATTATCATTATCATTATCATCATCATTGTTATTATTATCATTTTTAAATGCATTCATCATCATTATTATTAATATTATTATTACTATTCTTCTTATTATTATTATCATTATTATTTTGAACAGTATTAGTAATAGTATTTCTACTGCTACTATCACTTATCCTACTACATGTTCTACTTCTACCACTATTATCACCACTACTACTACCTCTTCTACTACTTTTGATATTGTTGCCGCTTATACTGATTTTACTACAACTACTTCTCTTTGATTCCTTCATGATTTCTTCCTTATAATGTGTATTGAGATATGCTAGGAACTTTACATTTCGCATCAATATATGTAACATTTGGATAGGTATTCACAACTCATATTATTCAAGAAAAGATATGAAACACATTAATTGAAAATCATAGCTTATGTAGAAAGTAAAAAACATGTTGTGCTTACTCTCTTTATATGCAGCGGCGATAGCCATCACATCCTACATTGAAATTAATAGATGAACAGATTTGCATTAGTTAATGGTCAAGTCCACCTCAGAAAAATGTTGATTTGAATTATACAATATTTCAATTTTTACGAATTTGATGATTAGGACCTCATTGCCTAAAGCACAAAATGTTAAAATAATGGAATTACACGTGTTCAGGGAGGAATGAAACTTCATTTCACATGACAATGACGAGAAAATAAAAATATTTCATATTTCATAATAATAAAATACAAAAGAAATAGTGAGTGAGTGATGTCATCAGTTCTCTCATTTGGATGTAACTGGCTCGTTCACATAACTATTTTGTTAAAAATAAGCGAAACTTTAAAATGCCATAACTTTCCTATTTTACATCCGATTTTGATGAAATTTTCAGTGTTATGCTTGTTGAATCTTTCTCTTTTTATTCAAATCAAGTTTTTGTTGAGGTGGACTTGTCCTTTGAATATATCTACTAATAATTTTTTTCTAAGAGAATCTCAAATAAAATACTACAAATTGTTTGTTTGAACATTATGAATACAACATCGCGCGCAAAGGCCTACACCTTCCAGTTAAACAAAACCATTTATATTTCAATAACAAAATATATATCATATAATATCTGATAACGTAGTCAGTATTGATTAATCTGTACCATCATGATCACGCATGGTCATTTTATCATTGTAAATGTTTGATCCAATGGAATACAAAATTTCTGCACTGCGGATGCCAACAATCTAATTTATGGTGCTTTTATTGTTAAATCCACAATTCTCATCCTCTCCCAAACTGTTTTTAAGCTCATGAATTCAAATTTTGATATCGGCGAAGAATTCAAACCATTAATTTATAACATCTTTGGTGAAATGGGACTTATTTGGCTGTGATATTTTTGCGAAAACTAGAGTTGGACCCGTTTCATAAAAGACTTACAACTGTTGTAACTTTGCCATGGTAATATGGCTCATCAGCCAATCAGAATCAAGGTCGCCATGGTAGTTGCCATAATGGCAAAGTTACAATAGTTGCAAGTCCTTTATGAAACGGGCCCCAGAAAATAATTTTACTTACATTTGGATTTAATGGGTAGATGATCTCGAGTAAAGCCTTCTCCATGTCATCACCTCCACACTATTGAATGACAAGGAGAAAAATTAAGAGAGCGGAAAGTTATTAAAGTGTACATCGACGCTTTTATTTGCTAACCAACTTAAAACAATATCTTCAGATGAGAGAGGAAATACATGACATATATCATAGCTCACATCATGTAATATATTTGAGTATTGAGTGTAATAAATAGAGTGACATGCTATTTTTAGAAGAAATATGTATAGGCACGTGTGCAATGCTCAGTTACATTTGCTATTATTGCTTCTTTAGGTATACATAGTCAGGAACCTAGGACATAAACGAATGCCTATATATCAGGTATATGATTTCATTTGTTCTCTATTCGTTCACATATTCCTCATACCTGTCATATTGTCCTGTGAAAGTTGATGACATGAGACACTAAGGATATATATTACGAGTATCCAATAAATTTCAATAAATTCATTATATTTTCAGTGTTATGTAATAAAATACACCTAGCATTTCATTGACATTGTGGACTATAAATTGTTGCTCGATCTAGAAGTTTGATCTGGAACTAAAATATGCAACAAACACAAACGTACTAAAAATTTCTTAACAAGGGGTAAATAAAGATAAAAAAGAAAGAAAAGTGTGTCGCTGTAAATTTTACAGGCTTGAATTAATGCGGGCGTCTGATGTCGATTTGCTGGAAACTATATGCATATCAAAGAAATACAGAATAAATTGATTAACCCATGTTTGCATATGGATAAAATGCAATCTTTTTAATAAACATATGAAAAATGAAATGTTTTAATTACCAATAATTATAAGCATTTGGGGAGGGAAAATTTGATTTTTAGATAAAAAAATAAAACAGAAAAGAAAAACAATCTGTCAAAGGGAAAGCATTAAACATGGCCAACCAAAAATGTATTCATGACATTGTTTCAATGTTACAAAAACTTTGAGAGTGAACCATATTTTATTAGATCCACATGAATTTTCAGATTCGGCCACACAATTATGTGCTTCGTACTGGAGCCGCATACACTATGCTCCTTAATGGAGCCACACACTATATACTAAAAACATGCACTTTGTGTTATGTACTGGAGCTGCACACTTTGTGATCCTTACTGCAGCCGCACACACTGTGCTCCTTAATGGAAACACACACTATATACCATGATATACTGATTACACACACTTTGTGTTCCGCACTGGAGCCTCCATTATGACAGGGGTATGAGACTTACTTCGCAAATTTCTTTGATGCATCGCGCTATCATTACGGGAGGTTCGGCCATCATGGCATTGATGGTCTTTCTGTAATCCCCACTCAGTTCATCCTTCAAGCAGTCAACGAGTTCCTTTACATCAAACAGGCAAAAATCAAATAAACACGGGTAAATCTCATGAAACTTTTTTAAACAATAGATGTGACCATTCTTTAAAATTTTGCTTTTAAAGATTGGCATATACATGTGTGAATATATCTGATATTTTTTTTCAGGATTTGCCTTGATTTTCAGTGTATCTCCCTGAATGGCAAGGTAGTACAATAAATTAACGATTGTATATGCGCAAGTTCGGATCCTGGATCTCTGATTTCCGAGTAGGAAAGGCAAAAGGTTAGGCAAGCAAAAGAACATATATCAATAAGACAAAATGGATCTAAGGAGCAGAGTCCCCGTGGGTCCATCCTCTCGTATGCGGGCTTTTGACCCCCCCCCCAAAAAAAAAGAAAATTATAAACAGGGACCAATTGACACTCTATGGTAAACCAAACCATCCTTTGTTTTCAATACACAAGCATTAAGTACAAAAGATGAATGAATCTTTGCCGGGTAATCTCTTCTACAAAGACAGATGTTTTAGCAGAAAGTTCGTCGGAGACATCTTGTGCAATGTTGCCCTGTCAAATCGTTTTGAGTGCCCATCAACATTTAATTTGCCTCCTCAAAAAATGAGTTTTGAACAATGTTTTATTTTCTGTTGTAAAATGTGAAACTAATTTTCTTGTACTTTGAAATCTTACACGTCTCACGAATATTGCCTAGTCAAATCATATTGAGTGTCTACCGATACTTAATTTGTCTCTTCAAAAAATTGGTTTTAAACAATATCTTATTTTCTATCAGGGGCTGCAAAATGGTTTTCACAGGGGGCTGATAATGCAAAAATCACAATTTTATGGTCATTTTACGTTTTAGTACACGGTCTTGGAACAGCTGAAGCCCCCCCCCCCCCCTTCCGCGGCCCCTTTCTATTGTGAAATGTGAAACTAACTTTCTTGTACTTAAGCTTGAAAGCTGAGACTTCTTGTGCAATGTTGCCCCGTCAAATCGTATCGAGTGCCTACCAACACTGAATTTGCCTCTTCAAAATATGGGTTTAAACAATACTGTTATTTTCAATAGGAAAGTGTGAAACTAACCTTCTCGTACTTGAGCTTAAAAGCTTCCTTGATCTCCTGTCTTTGACTGTTTGATCTCTTGGTAAGGATGGCATTGATGGCTTCCTCGTCCGTACCTGTTGCCAACAGAAAAAATAATATTTAAGGAAATTAGTTTGACAAGTGGCAAATCTACACACTGTAAAAAACGTGATTTTACAGAAAAAAGAAGATTTTGCAGAAAGAAATAACAGAATCATTCTGTAAATTCACAAAATAGGATTTTTTCTTGAATTTAACAGAATAGGTCTGTTTAAAAAGGGGAAAGGGTGTTTTATTTAAGAAAATTTGTAAGATTCCATCCACCGTATACACTGAAATACCAATTTTCTGTAAGATTATCTGGTAATATTACAAGTGTTCTCGAGACTCTGCTGCAGGAACTTTTTTTATTTTAAGGATAAATTTTCCTTATATGTAGCAGTGTAGCAGTGTAGCAGCAATTATTTAACGGCTTTTATCATTCCAAAGTGAAGCACCTGAATAAAAGTCGTATCAAAATTATCACCGAACGCGGGATATTTCCGGTACCTTTCCCGATCCTAATATTTTGTTTCTGCAAAAACAGGAGGAACGCCAGTAAAGGGATACTAATCAGGATTCCAGTTAAAGTCACGTGCAGAAAAGGCGCCAACTTCTCCCCATATCATTTGTAATCTACGGTAAATGAATCAGCCGAAAGCTTACCAAATCCGGCCATAGCTTCGTAAAGAGCCGTGGCGTCTGCATCCTTGTCGAAAGGGTTAGCAGGGGTGATAGTTCCCTGTAAAATGAAATATAAAGCAACAAAATCAATGTTACGTCGAAGGACAACATCTTTTAATCCTAACCAAATTAGTATAGGCCTACATAGATGCAAAGGAAGAACCAGGCATGGTGGCTCAGCGGTAGAGCGTCCGCCTCATGAACGGGAGGTCGTGGGTTCGATCCTCGGCCGAGTCATACCAAAGACTTATAAAAATGGGACCTTCTGCCTTCTTGCTAGGCGCTCAGCATTTAGATTGGAGAAGGGTAATAATAACATGTTATGTTATGCAGGGCCCGCTGGTAGAGCAGTTTCCTAACTGAAGTGGCTACCCTAGGTAAATAAAACGTTATTATCATCATTATAAACGTTTGAGTAAAATGGATGACTAGCAACAGACAAAAATACCTGTGAGGTGATTTAAGTTTGAAAATCCATCTATATTTTATTGCTCGAAATAGACATGAAATGAAATACTCCGAAAATTTGCTTTGCCCAATTGATAATTGGCCCGGCAGCCGCTGTGCAGAGCCAGATCGACGAGGCTCCTTTTGGTCTGACGCGGCCGGGGTTTGAACTATATACCGACCTCCCGGTTGTGAGACGGACGATCTACCCACTCAGTCAACACACCAGTATACAAAAAAGTTGAAAATGAAATTAAGAGAGGATAAACAACAGCGGGAGAAAGAAATAAAGATGCATGGGAGGGGAAGAAAAAGGCTAAGTGGAAACAATGGCACTTGAAAGATTATGATAATGAAAAATCATATTTGAAACATTGACTGCGTGGATGGCAGTGGGGGAAACAAACATTGATATATATTTGTGAAATGAAACACGTATCACATAAGAAAACATAAAGTTATCAGCACACTCAATCCTCTTTCGAATTCATCTTACCGAAACGGTGGCCATTTTTAGTAGTCAGTCCGACTCCTACTAATCTGAAGGAAGAAATAACAGCTACTGCCAAATGCAATCTCTTGACGATTTAGTAAGATATTTTTATTCGTAGCAATAAGACTAGAAAGTAAAAGCCCTTCTTGTTGTCAAATATGATACCTGCATATTTTGATGTTCCATAATGTTTGATATCTTTGAGGTCGGTAATTAATTTGTTATACAACAACAATAGTTGATCCATTCCAAAAGTACCTCAAACGTTAATGTGGATGATTTGGTAAAACTTCATAAAAAAATAGAACACAAAATCAATCATCATAGTTATAGTGAACGGCCCGAATTCTGAAATCTGGTTTAACTTAGAACATATTATTATCATCTATACTGGAAGGCCAATAGTGTCAAAATATAGTTTATACTGCATGTTTCTTTTGATTTTTCTCTGCTATTTCTTGATCTTTCCCAGGCAATTAAGAATGATTTCAGAGTCAAATGAACAGATACATTGAATCTCTGTACCGTTTGAGATTTTTGTCACTTATTTCTATTGGTTATCCATAGTTAAACCACAAATTTAGACAAGCGTTTGAATTATACCGACTTCAGAATAAGGGCCATTGAATTTCAATAGGGGGAGGGGGAGGCAGAGACAGTGAAAGTATTTATTTTCAATTAAAAATCCTGGGGTCGTTTCATACAGCTGTTCCTAAGTAAAGAGCGACTTTAGGAACAACTAGTGATCCTATCTTGTATCGATATTTACCATTAAATGTTCACTGGTGAGTATTTAGCGCGTAGAAAGGATCACTGTCGTTTTTAAAGTCGCTCTTAACTTACGAACAGCTTTATGAAACACCTACCAGAAGGGGTTGTGATATGATTACAATGAAATGAAATGAAAAGAGCTATATAGTTATGCGAATGTAAATGAACACTTTCATTGTTTTGTTGATAGAGATCCTGCAATAACCGACAATGCTTACATAATCTTGCTTGAAATGGCTCTTCACCGTGGGATCAAGTCAATTTATAAATTCATACTAATAATTGGGTTTAATTAGTTCGATGACCTTTTGTTTTTCTCACGTGCACCGAAAAACAGTAATTGAGATAAACAATATTACATTAACCTCCCATAACAATTAAGTACAAGCGGCATCCTCTTATGTTTGCCCAGAAGATATTGCCAAACAATAAAAATATAAGAGAAGGTAAAACAAAATAATTATGAACAAAATAAAACGATATTCATGAACATAAAAGTCACGAGATACGGATCGCGTAACAGATGTTCATGCTATACGTCAGTCTGCAATTGAATAGAATATACCAGCAGAATAATTGCAGTTAGCTCGCCCATGAATATTCCCAGGTTTTAATGGTACCACAAGAAATTCGAATTCGACATAAATCATGTGTTTCGCTCAAGATGTGATGCTTTGTGATACCTATTGCAATTACATTCAAGTAAAGAATCATTGACCCAGGAAAATTCGATACACTAATAGATCACATTACAAATTGACAGCGATCAAACATTGCCCAAGCATGCCAAGTTGACTCTACGAATCCAAAAGTTTCAACACCAACAGGAAAGGGGGGGGGGGAAGAGTGAAAGAATAGAAAAGGGGAAATATTTTATAATGTTATGAGTTTTATTCCATTGAAATGCATCACAAAATATTATTTTTGCATTAAAAATGTCTTTTTCTCACTCGATCGCAGCGATTTAGGAACTTTGTCCCTCTTTGCACGGTGACCAACTGAACACATTTCACTTTTTACCGAAAGCCAAAAGTAAACAAATAACAGAGGCAACTGCATGTATAGTACAGATATCATTACTAGTGATCTCCAGTTTTAATCAAAAACTGGAAACTCTACCATATATTAAAATTGACTTCCATAAGGGAGTATCATGCGTCAACAATTTTCCGATTTTCTTAAACCTAAAATTTACATTATCTTTGTGAATGATAATGTTGCTAATGCTTGTTTAAAGGTATTGTTTAACTTTGTGAGCAGCTGATTTAAAAAATTCTCAAAACAAGATAAAACATGTATACAAATGCATGTATTAGAAGTAATAAACCCTGAAAACAATAATTATTGAGAATAAAAAGCTAAAACTACAAAGCAAACCCCGATTTTGTAAATAGGCGTCTTATAGACACCTAAATAGTACACATAAGTGTATGGGATGAAATTAAGATGGTGTTTCCGGTCACTTTATGTTTCAATTTTTGAAGCACTACATAATTATTTTCGAACGCAATTTTTTCTGCATGGGCTTCATTTTTGTAACATATCACAGACACAGGTGACAAGTGTGACCTTCTAGCTCAGATTTTTTAAAAGTCAAACCAATGTTAACCAATCACTTTAATTGTCAATCTGGGAGGCATTTTGGTGAAGCCAGCCAACATTGGCAAATTCTAATCCTCTGACAATTATGAACCAGCGGCCGGCGACCGCATCAGACCAAAATACGTTGAAAACATGAAAAAGATGGGAGTTGCTGCTACCCTGTTTTTTTTTTGCGTTCAACAATTAAAGGAATATAGCCTCGTCGATCTGGCGCTGCACAGCGGCTGCCGGGCACACGATCAATTGGGCAAAACAAATTTTCGGAGTCATTAATTTCTGATGTCTATTTCGAACAACAAAAATATGGATTACCATCTTCCAGTTAAAGATTCATTTTTTTTCCTGGGGGTAGATTCGCCACTGTAACAGTCGGAGGACATTACTTCTTGGCCAATCAATACTAAGGATTTCAAGAAAGTTGACAAAGCTGTCGATGTTTATGCAGATTTTTTGTTTCAAATTAAAATTAACTCGGTGCTCACGAACCTTATCATCATGAAATACACTTACATTCTGTTTTCATAATTTTGAAACATTAGGTATTTAAGGTACAAGGAATGACTGATGAAAACTTTGTGAAAATCTTACTTTCTTATAACTACCAGCCGATAGCGTTTGGGGAGTATTTTAGCCGTTCTTTTATGGAACACATTTTGCCCATAAGTTTCAAACTGCGCCAAATCCCCTGTTTAAATGACCCATCAACAATTTAGGATATTTTTTTATTATTGTGAATTTCATTTTACAGTATGGTTATTCTTAGGTTACCATCGCGACAATACTGCCGCCAGTTAAGTCATAAATCACTGATATCTTATCCTTAGAAGAGGGTTGGTTATTGTATTTCCAACTATTTTCTTAAAATTATACAAGGTCTTCTAAATAAAAATACGGAATTTTGATAACTCACTGAAAATGATTTACAAGCAAAACTTCCAATGGCAATCACTCGCTTTTAAAGGATTATAAGGATAGCACAATTTCGGATTTTGCACTGTAAAAACTCCGGCGTTGATTTAACATCAGTCCTGTATCTATATATGTCCACAACAGTTTGGAATTAATCCGATGCCGTTTTAATACTAATTGGTGTTGTTCAAACACCTATTTGGTGCTAGACCAAAACGAAGCTGGTGTTGTTTAACACTTCTTTGGTGTGGACATATATAGATTCCGGGCTGGTGTTAAATCAACACCAGAGTTTTTGCAGTGTGGTTTGCCCGGTAGAATAATGTAAGAACACAGTCAACACAATATTGAACAACATGTATACATTTCATGTTACAGGATGTGATCTCAGATCTGTTCCTACAGATTTTAAAAGAGCTTAAGCAAACGTTTCAAAAATCAAAACAATAATGTATAACTCTTAAGCAATATATGTTAAATATTAGAATTCGAATATTGCTGTTGGAAGTTTACGGATTTGGTTTAATCGATAAGTTTTAATTGATCAATTCATATAGTAAACAACGTTTTTCAAAGCGTTTTTTTTTGCTGTGCATGTTCTCACATACCATGCATAACAAGCAGTATTGCCGTATATGAATAAATGGAAAATGACTTTGGCAAAAACATAGTGTTAAGAGTATCCAATAATGCCAATAGCAATTAGTGTCTTACCAAAGGACAATTATTTTGGGCTGAGTTGCAAACAAAATGGATAATACTTAACACATCGAATACTTATAAGATTTACTATTTTCACTTTAATTATTTGTGTCATATCAAAATTAATCATTATCTTAATCATCACCATCTTCACCGTCACCACCACCATCGTCATTATCATCAGCATTATCAATATCATCATCATTAACATAAATTTATCATCATTATCATTATCATCACCATCATCATCATCATAATCATCATCATGATTATTATCATCACCACCACCGCCACCACCATAGTCATCATCATCTTCATCATCACCATCATCATCACCATCATCATCATCATAATCTTCTTTGTCAATGCAAAATCATCATCATTATCATCGACAGCATCATCATCGTCAAAATCACGATCATCATGATCATCATGACATCAACTTCTTTATATTTTGTTTGGTGATTGATTAATGCTTACGGTTGCGCTTGCTCCTGCATTTCCCGATGACGTTGATTCGTTCTGACCCATACTGAATACAAGGTTTTCAACTATTCCAGATGCTTAAAAGGAGTTGAAGAAAACAAACACATCATGATGATAAAATCATAAGACATTATGATAATGACAGGGTACATAAATATAATATCAAGTGCTCGCATCCATTCTGCAGAGAGCTCAAGCCACCCCACAAAAGTTTTATTTCAATGAAAAGATAATTATGAATAAAAATATAATAAACATGATAAATAAGGCTGAAAATTTAGTCAAAATCAGAAGTAAAATAAGAAAGATTTGAAATTGTGAGGTTCCGCTTTATAATATAAGTATGCAAATTTTTTTGTGTGTTTTTGTTTAATATTATTGAATTACACAATGTTTAATTTTTGCAGAGACACGTATATTATATAGTGTTAAAGCTTTTCAAGGAATGAATAATCATGTAAGGTTCCAAATTTAATAGACACCTGAAAAAAAGATTACTCGTCAATGACCACGTTTTAGGTTTTGGACTGGTATGAACAAGGCGTATTACCGGTGACACGATATTATGCTCCTGTGACATTTGTCCCGAGGCCCGTTGCAGAAAGAGTTGCAATCAATCGCGACTCTAAAAATCATGCGCAAGTCCCGAATGCGCGTTGTTGATTGGTTGAAAATCAAATTGCGCGTGATATTTAGAGTTGCGATTGATTGCAACTCTTTCTGCAACGGGCTCCAGGTCTTTTATTTCTCAGAGGGAATAGGGTTAGAGTTAGGATTGCAATAAAGTTTTTGGTTCAGACTAATGTAAAGATTAGTATTAAGGTTTATTTAGTTTTGGAGGTTGGGTGTATGTTTGGCTTAACGTGCAGATTTTCCATCGGAGCAATTGTCGTCGGAGCAAATGTCGTGGACCCAATTACCAACTCAATAAGTACAGTCACACCGACGAATCCGTATCCAGGGTCCAGAAACACAAAGGTTAGACATCAATCGTACGCTTGATTGTCACGATTGATTGTACATTGTAGTCAATGCAATCAATCGTAGACAAATGTTTTACGATCATTGCTAACCTTTGTGTTACGGGCCCCAGATCTGTTTGGTTATTTTCAAATTTAGCAAATTATCGGTCGGTTTAATAGAGTCAATTTCGTTGGTGTGGATGAGGCATCATTATATTACAAATGAAATCCTTTCGTTAAAATCGTAGCCTTTCTGTAATAATGCCATCAGCGAGAAGGGTTATATATTGAAAAAAAAACAAGATAAAGGAATGGAATTTTAGCATCGATTAGTACATCGTTTGTTAATACGAAGCAATAATGAGCTGCTATTATGTTCTCTTCTGATTAGTCATGCTTACAGTTTTTTGTTTGACCGTGCAGTCCTGTACCATATTGGAATCTAACCTGGAAAAAATTGAGTGACAACCTAATGCTACAGTCAAACACACACACACACGCCCCAACCCCCCCCCCCCCCCCACCACTCCAACACACAAAACGACATTTGGTAATGAACTAGCTTTTGTCGGTCTACCGGGGTGGGTTCTGCCAGTGTATTTGAAGAATAACCTCATATTTAAAAATGCGTGTGGAAGAGCCGTGGTGTAGTGGTTCTGAGTCTCACCTTGTAAACAGAGGGTCGTGTGTTCGAATCCCACCGCACCGCGGTCTAGCGTCCTTAGACGCCACTCTCGACCCAGGTGCTAAATGGGTACCCGGTAGGATGCGAAAGATATTGTTTGGTTGGTTTTGCCAGCGCCATAATGATCGAGGCTGCGATGAATGCAAGGAATGCTCCCCAGGGAGTGGAAATTGTGCCCTTTTCGTGCGGGATTGAAATGAATCCAATGACCGGGGTAACGCGCTTAGAGCCATTCTGTGAAAAGCGCTTAAAATGGCTATTATTATCATTAATGCACAACATCTATGAAAAACGTCATAAACTCAATATAATCTAATTATTTGTGGTTCCACCGAGGAGTAATATTTATTAAATCAAGCTAACTTTATGGGGTTTATTGAACTTCTGTGCATAAGTGTCCAAAAAATGTTTCTCATCGAAAGAAACGGTCACGGAGGAATAACGGATAAACAATTCCCTCCTCAAGAATGAAACAAGCCAAAAAAACAAAACAAAAAAAAAACAAAAAAACCCGGAAGCTCAAATACAAAACGTTTTGGCATTTACCTTTCTTTTATAAGGAAACCGATCCCCTCCCACAAGAAAGCAACTGGTCATTTCTTTTTTGGGGGGGCGGGGGATTGACTATCCCAAGGAGGGGGGGGGGGGTCATGGGCACCTCGCCCCTGATTTTGTTTACGGCCTGCATCTTCCTGAATTGTTATTCAATATAAACGACATCTGTTCCGCACATGAATGTGCAATCAAAATTTATGAATGTCTGACAAAAAAGTGTATGTATATCCACAATAAGATATCACCTCCCCACGTAAACAAATTTAATGAGCAGTTTCAAGGCACAAAAATACACTTAATACGGGTTAATCAATAATATTGCCCATGTACATACCGAAGATGTGCCACTTTCCTGGAAGACCACTTTTTGAAGGAAACAGTTTGAGGCTTCTCGCTCGGAATCAGCTGCACAACTAAATGGTATAAACGAACAAATACAAAGAGTTTTCGTGGGGCTGTCACATGACCAGCACGTTTGCATTCCCATCTAATTTGTGGACAAACTTATGCTGGTTAATAGAAATATTTTGGCGGCGTAATATAGTTTCAATATCTACACACTCTTTTCTGATTTCCCAAAGTTTTATTTTCATCTTTTTTATATATTCTGTATCGATGGGTTTTATTATGCAAGGATTAACAGAAAATTATACCGTCTAACAAGCTTAAAGTTATTGCATTTAATTCATTCCATCAAAATAGACATTGCGAATATCGACATGATAAATTCTCTATTACATTTCCACTGAACCACCAAGACTAACATTACCCCATCCCACCACCACCATTAGCACATCAATTCTCACCATTACCACCACTACAACCATCACATCACCACCACCACCAACAGCACCAGCAGTGACTTCTCCACCACAGACACAAACAAATCATCATCATCATCATAATCATCATCGTCATCATCATCATCATCCTCCTCATCATCATCATCATCCTCATCATCATCATCATCGTCATCATCCTCATCATCATCATCATCATCATCATCATCATCATCACATCATCATCATCATCATCCTCATCATCATCATCATCATCATCATCATCAGCCTCATCATCATCCTCATCATCATCATCATCATCATCATCATCATCATCATCATCATCATCATCGTCATCATCATCATCGTCGTCATTATCATCATCATCATCATCATCATCATCACCATCATCACCATCATCACCATCATTATCGTCATTATCTTCTTCATCATAATCATCATCATCATCATACAACATCATCATCATCACCTTCTTCTTCTCCTTCTCCTCCTCCTCCTCCTTCATCATCATCATCGTCGTCGTCATCCTCATCATCACCATCGCCACCACCACCACCACCATCATAAATTTATTTTTGGTTTCGTCGATATGATAATTACGGGTCCAGACTCCAGATGGCCATGCCTCGGTGTGCTTTCTATAATAAGTAATTTCAATCAATTCCAACATCACACTTTAATCACATGACAAGATGCACCCAGCCGTCCTTCTTATCACGTGAGAAAATGCACTGTGTGGTGCTCCTTCTTCAACATCAATGCACATGAAACGCTAATAAACTTGGCCTCTAAAGAATTCATGTTAAGTTTCTATTACATTCGAGCGGGAGTACCCTTTTAAAAAAATAAGAACAATAAAAATGATGAAAATTTCACCAAAGGAAATGAGAAGGAAAACTGTATGTATAGGGATTGCCAAGTTTGCATTGATTAGCAATTACGTGAGCCTAGATAATAACTTTTTAAAATTACGTTTACTTACTTATTTAGATTTTCTATTTTCCTCAGAGCAACGGTAAGCATGTAAGGATATAATTGACAACCATACTTGCCAGTGGATTGCAAAAATGACGCTTATGATGATATTTTGCCTCTGCCAAGGTTACTGAACCAATGAATATATTAACCATAGGAGAATCATATCCATGGAAACTGTTGGTTAAAAAAGCTCGTTTTTGTGTGTTTTTTGTTTACAAATTTGACTTGAGGACTCAAATGTTAAATCGTTTGTCATAATTATATTTCTTACGATGTGTGGTGAAAGCAAATGTGTCTTATAAAGGGTCAAATTGGGAGGTACATTATACAGTCAAACCGTCTCAGCAGTCACTTGTCTATAGTGAAAAATTGCCTTTTTTCATGGCCACCAAAATTCTCTCCCATTCGGAAAGAATGTGTTTCATAGAACCTGTCTATTAAGGTCCCCTTTCTCCCGCCTCCTCCTCCTCCGTCTTCTTTTTCTTCTTCTTCTTCTTTTTCTCTCCTTCTTTCTCTTCTTCTCATCCTTCCTATTCTTAACGGGTCACTATACAAATCCTGTCCAGTATGGATGCAAGATCTGACCCTGTCTTACAAACATCTATTATGCATGTTTGTTAAAAAAATCTAGATATGAATGTATATTCATGAATGCACTGATTTCTCGACAATTTGGTGTGTTCTCGTTTGTTTACAAAGGACATTTTGCAAATTTTCTGAAGAAAGAATTATGACACTGATGGATTTCCATAGAGTTACGATTGATTGGATCAATCGTAACTCTTTGTAATACGGGGCCCAGATCTTTGGGATCAAGGAAGGAACGTTTTTGTCGCGGTCCCTGTCAGGAATTTCACCCTGCGAATCCTTCTACCATACTACACATTTTCTACTACCTTTCTCTTGTGACCACCCTTTTCTGTTCACTTGGTGGACTTAATAGACAAGTTTGGTTGTACTCTCACGTCCCTGGTTGTACAAGGCTTGCATGTAAAGTACATAACACATACAAAATCTTCAGCCAGTGGGAACGAGCCCTTCTTTGATTTCTTCCAAAATGATGCATTAGGTCACGTGGTACACATTACTTATGGAGTGTGAAATTGAATAATACCATGCAAATCAACAGCATATATCCATTTAACCTCTGTATTTCTGCATATCATTTTTTTTGCGTCGGCAAACTGTTTTATTTTACTGCCATCAGCACGGCATAATGTGTCCGTGTTCTTATGTACCAACATTGTAACATGATCTTGCAATATCAAAAAGAAAACTGATGGAAATTACTCAATCAAATCGAGGTAAACGCCATTATTTTTCAGAGTAATGTTACCTAACAGAAATTAATTCGAATCATTTCAGAACAGTCTCTTTACACAATTACAAAGTAAATAGACTTAATGAAATTGAGTAAAATTGTACAAATTAGTAAGGGAATTAGAAAATAATCAATTTCATAAATTGTGTAAATATGAGAAGTGGCGGGGCTGTTTTCGCACGAAAATCCCTATTCGCCCTACATGTAGATTCACGTGCACCATATGTTTTAATCTAATTACCTAAACCATATGGACCCTACCACATGCCTAAGCTATTGCATGGCCATGGGAAGTGGGGGTGCATAAGCACCCAAAAATTCATTGGGGTGCTACGTGTACTATTCTCGACAGCACGTACCCCTGAAATTCTGGTAGGTGTTATAGAATATAACCAAAATGACCTATAGTTTGTAGTGAATCCTCTTTTTTCTCTCTTAGAATGTCTCTGGACCGAAATGACCTTCACTTTGTAGTGAAACCCTTTATGGGGGGAGGGGGGGGGGGGGCTTGTCATAAATTTACATTAGCACCCCCAGTCAAGAAAAAATCGTTCCCAGGGCCCTGAAATATCGGTTCTAGGGAAGGGGACTTCTTTCTATTTTGAGATTGTTGTGACAGAATGCACTCGCAGCGGAGTGCCTGGGGGGCGGTGAGGCAAGTTCCTATTTTAGGATGAGAGGTAAGAAATCATCATGCAAAGGTACATGTATAAATTAAAAAATTATGAATGAACACAATTATGTACTACCGTGCTGTGCATTTTATTTTAATAGGTTGATTCATGCAGCTTCATTTTATCCCAAAATATTATGACTATAATTATATTCGTCATAAGTGAATATTCTACATATTTTCTTCTGCATTTTTCATTGGTTTATTTGCAGTTCAAATACATGATATACATACATACACACACACCCTCTCTCTCACACACACACACACACACACCCATATCTGCATATAGCCTCTATTTCCCACATCCGATTTTCCCTGTATAAAGAACATAATTCCCCACCATGCCCACCGCGTGTTCACACTGTGGAACACAATGATTTAGATTTCAGGGATAAACAAAATGGAATTCTCTCAACGTGAATTTAAAGGGTACTTCGAATTATATTTCATACAAAAATGAATCAAAGAGCAAAATACTTGACACTTATTGATATATTGAAATTATGCTAAATGGTATACAAATATTGAATGTTTATGGGTGAAATTGACAGAATACTTTATGAGGTGAAAGATTAAATGATCCTTTCAACGAGGCTGAAATGGATCATTCATTTCATCTTTCACCAAAGAAAGAACATGAAAGAACATTCATTATTTGGTTTATACGACACCTAAAAATAATATTTTTTTCAAATGAAATGTGTGAATTTCGATGCAAAATAGGTTCATATGCAGCGCGAGCTCGGTGTGTTCATCATTATCGCGTACATAGAACATGCGCAATATTTTGTGGTGCCTGCTGTCTCGGTGCGCGCGTGCAATGGACAAAATCGTATGGATCCAATTTTGCACGGTTGATGACGTCATTGTAAAATGAGCTGAATGATCGATATAGACCAACCAATCAAATGACAAATATCTATCTAGATGTCATATGATTCTGATTATTTCTTTAATGTTCGTTAATTCTTGATTTTTCACATGGATTTGTTGTTATATTTCCATTGTTATTTATTTCATATCATTTTGTACCTAATTTCATTGCATTGTTATTGTATTCCATCATTTTGTATGTCGAGGGTTGCTTGTTTACAAGTTTTTAACTTTTTGTTAGCAATCCTGGTATTTCAGGCAAGACGTTGTTTATATCCATTATTGTATCTTAATTTGTTCTTATACCAAATAAATGTTAATCTGACGGTCATTCTGTTAAATGTGAGCATTTGACGGTGTAAATCCCTTCTTCACACTGTCCACACTATGAACACACTGTAGGTGTTCACAGAGTTCCAGTATTTTAACATGGCTGTGGTGAACATATCTTCACATAGTCCACCTAGTCCACCATGTGAACAACAGTCACACTGCAGAGGTATCCACAGTGTGAAATTATCTCCACACTGTTAAATTTGTACCTTTTAAAAGTGTGTATCACATTTTCACTTAGTCGACCAGGTGAACACACCGGACAGTCACACTGTCTAGGTAACCACAGTGTGAAACTATCTCTACTACGACAGTGAGTAACTCTTTCTATTATTATCTCCTTACTGTTAAATTTGGGCATTTTAACAATGTGTTTTACACTTCCCCATGGTCCACTATATGAACACGCTGTAAATAGTCACACTGTCGAGGTGTTCACAGTGTGAAACTATCTCGATTATTACAGTGTGTAACTATATATATCATTATCTCCATACTATTAAATTTGAGCATTTTAAAATGAGTATCATATTTTCACTTAGTCGGCCATGTGAACACACTGAACAGACACACTGTCAAGGTGTCCACAGTCTGAAACTATCTCGATTATTACAGTGTGTAACTACATATATCATTATCTCCACACTATTAAATGTTGGCATTTTGAGTGTGTATTACATTTCCTCATAGTCCACTATATGGACACGCTGTGAACAATCACTCCGTCTGGGTGTCCACAGTATGAAATTATATCCACATTGTTAAGTTTGCAAATTTTATCAGTGATTATCTCGTCTTCACACAATCCACTATTTGATCACGCTCACGGAACACTCACACTGTGTATATGTAAATTAACAGTGGGAATTTGCAGATGTGAACATCTCCATATGGTCAATCTTGTGAACACACAGTCAACTGTCTATGTGAACACACTTCACAAACTATGTGACACAGTGTTGTTTTTAAGCAGAGTTGTATGTTATTTCCTCAACTGTACTTCCTATTCTACAAGAAGAAGTAATACATGTTCAAATGAAGCACATCAGATCTTTTATTTTCACTTTCTTTTTTTATTCCTTTTTCAAACTCAAATTAGTCATTAATCAGCGTATTTTAGTTACCGAAATTCATAACTTTAACGTAAATTTTTTCTTTACTCATTGGGTGAAATTATATCACACGGCATAGAAATAAATTATTAACAGAAGTTATCACAATATTACCTCATTGCATTTATATTGTTAATTATACCAATGCATACATGACATATCTTATTATTTCAAAAATAATAGCCTAAGGTAGCCCCTATGTGAAAACAACAGACTACATGAAATAGAACAATAGAATTATCCACGGTTTTATCATCGAGTTATTAAAAAAAGACAAAACGGACGATCAGACAACAATATGAACACGGCTATATGAAAATGGCTTAGAAATCATATACATGTAGGAAAAGAATAGACTGATTTTAAATAGAACAAGAAGAAAGAGAGAGAGAGGGCGAGACTGAGAAGGGAAAAGGGGAGGGGGTGGCGAGCAAAAGAGCGAAGATGTAGAAAACGGTTTCAATCCAATTCTTTTCAATTCAACGTCATTTGAGAACATAAAATCATTAAACGTTTTTGGAAATGCTGTAGTTCTTATCATTCTGATATCAGTCGCAATAGGAGTCCAATAAAATAACAAAGTTTTTCATTTGGATAAAAATATATATACAAGTAAGAATCCAACAGAGATATGCGTAGTGTCGACACTGAACAGGGATGTGATGCATTTATATTTATTACCATAGAATTCATGAATATTCAGAAACACAGACCTTATCTCGAGCACACCCACAAAACATGCCTATACACACCACATATTATCTACGTACATATTTTAGCGATGTATTCATATAAGAATATAATTTACAAATTAAGGCTTTCTGGGAGTGTCCATCTTTTTTCTATTGGGGTAAAGATGCTGGACTCTGGTAAAGGCTTCTAATGGTGAAGAGGATGATTCTAATGGTCAAGACGATGATGGGGGTGTGGTCAGCGATCTAGCTGGCCAGAGCGATCAATGCTCTCTTGAAATCACCAGAAACATCGTCCTCGATGAACTCGACCAGGGTTTGACCGTACATCGTTTGGAAGGCGTCTGCGATGCTACCAAGATCGATCTGCGCAAATAAGCAATAAAAGAAACTGTCCCATTTATTGACTGTACATATTATCTCACTGCCTACTTTGTATTTATTATTACCATTGCTATTGTTTTTTACTGCTATCAAATTATTTTAGGTGTACCAGTATTTTTCTGGGTGATTTCACGGGACGTCGACTTCCATAAAGCACAAAATTAATAAAATTATGCAAAGAACCTATCAGAAGTGCACCGACATTTGGGAACCGCACAACAATTCATAGTTCGATATTATTATTATGGACGAACTCAGATAAAGGACTTTCAACAACAAAAATCGAAAAAAAATATCGCATTATTCATGAGTTCACTCTACTATTATTTTGTATGATGATCGGGGATATCATCTGCTTCGTCTTCTTCTAATTCTTTTTGTTTTGCTTCCGTAGCTGTGATGTTTCAGATCTTAAGCCGTGACAAAGACGCTGCGCCTACACTCTTAAAATTCTTGGGCTACATAAGGTCCACACGACAATTTGTTAAAACTTTATCCAATTCTGGATAGTTTTAAACCAATAATGTGTGCTTTGGGTGAAAACTATATAGTATTGGTTGAAAACTACCCAGAGTTGGATAAATTCTTTAACCAATTGTTGCATAGACAGTATGTTGCATAACATTTTGAGGGCATAAGTCCCCCATAAAAAACCAACAATGATTTCATTTCAATAGACACTGCCCCCTATTTAGCGCCATCCCTACTTAAATACAATAACACTCATTATTAAAGCCTTCTAGACATGCTAGATCTGTCAGTGCCACTGTATACTCACCTCAGCCCTTGTAGCAATCACCCTCCCGAGGCAGCGTTCATCTGTACCGAGTCCCTTCATCGCTTTGTAGAGAAGCTCTGCGAAATACTCATGTGGGTTCCTGATGTAGTTCACTATACAAACACATAATATAGGGAAATTATAGAGAAACTGAGATGGAACATGCTAATATTAAAGGTATTTGTAAAATGCACGTATTCACGATGATAGCTGAATATATTTACATAACTGTTCTTAACATACGTGCAAGGTGGGTGGATTGGTGGGTGGGTCGGGTTATTAGTTATAAAGTATCATATAAATATGTAATATATCATTATCGTTTATAGAAGTTTTATCCATTTAGGATTTCATATAATTGTATATTATGTATTCAATCATTTACTAATTCATATATTTTCTGGGTGATCCAACCTTACAAGCATACTGCTTCCATGGGCATCCAATTTCCCTAATATGTATATATAAAACGAAGTATTTTGCATCTATTTTAAAGTATGATACGTCACTTGTGTAATGCCTCATTTCTATACTTTGTAATGTTTGTATATTCTTGATTTTGCATGTGTTTTAATCATGTTAATGGAAAATAAATGAATTCAATTCAATTCAGGTGCTCCTATTACCAAGGCTAACAAGGCTAAACTGATGATAGTGCTCACACCTTTTAGAAGGCATTACTACGTATCGGTTCCGATTGCCCTCACCTGTGTTGAGTGCAACACACAGTGGACAGATATCTTACAGAAGGAAATTACGCCATGGCTGGGATTCGATCCCACCAACCTCTGTTTCAGAGTCGGTAGACTAATCCACTGGGCCACCACGCTCCACATGTCATGTCAACCTCCGCCAAACATTTCCATTCAGGGGCAACTAAATGCTATTTATGAAGTGGAACGCAGTTGCTCTTGGTTAGATATCAGAGGTCACATAGAGAATCACCTCAGATACGTTCTTTATCCTTTCTTCCTCTTCCCATTTTCCGACTTTTTTTCTTCATTTTTTGAAGAAAAAAAATCATAAAAAGCCGTCGCCCCTTTCCAAGTTTACAGTGCGTTGAATGATATTGAATCTTTTAAACATATATAGTTTCATTGGATTCTAAGTATTTAGCTTACCGATGTTAAGGTAACCTTGCTCGAGGTCTCCCGACATCTCGCTTTTGATAGACTCGATCATAGTCTTGCCAGCAGCCTGTCAAAATGTTAATATAATAAATAATAATAATAATAATATTGTACTTATATAGCGCATAATATTGGTAATCTCTATGCGCTTAACAAAAGAATTATCCATTACAAACGAGATCAAATTATTAATATGGTTTTCAATGAAAAATAAAATACTATTTTATATTATAATATAAATATTATAAATGTCATGATGTTAATGTATGAATAAAAATCATTTCATTCCATCACATTTCTACTTCAAGTTTTGTAAAAATGGTTACAAAGTAAACTACAAAAATGATAAATGAGAGCAAAAAAAAGATATGCTAATTTTGTTAAAAGTGGGGTTGGTGGCACATGATATTCAACCATTCCATGTCAAAGAAACAGAAAAAAAGAAAATTAGAAAGAAAGAAAGGGATCAAGTCTAACTGTCAACAGGTCAAAGTGGTATATAACTCATTATGACTTAAACAGGAGCTTCTTAATCGTCAAAACCACAAAATATAATTATTCCTGGCTCTTTTATTATCAATAAGCCAGATGAAACGATTTTAAACATGTTCTTATTCAGCCCCCTTTTTTGTTGTAAATATGACAGAATGAAATGCACGTGTGGCATCATCGCTTTTATTACTTTCATACCATTACTGATGAAACGTAAAAAATCATTATTATCAATAAGCCAGATGAAACGAATTTAAACATGTTTTTATTCAGCCCCCTTTTTTGTTGTAAATATGACAGAATGAAATGCACGTGTGGCATCATCGCTTTTATTACTTTCATACCACTCCTGATGAAACGTAAAAAATCATTATTATCAATAAGCCAGATGAAACGAATTTAAACATGTTTTTATTCAGCCCCCTTTTTTGTTGTAAATATGACAGAATGAAATGCACGTGTGGCATCATCGCTTTTATTACTTTCATACCACTCCTGATGAAACGTAAAAAATCATTATTATCAATAAGCCAGATGAAACGAATTTAAACATGTTTTTATTCAGCCCCCTTTTTTGTTGTAAATATGACAGAATGAAATGCACGTGTGGCATCATCGCTTTTATTACTTTCATACCACTCCTGATGAAACGTAAAAAATCATTATTATCAATAAGCCAGATGAAACGATTTTAAACATGTTCTTATTCAGCCCCCTTTTTTGTTGTAAATATGACAGAATGAAATGCACGTGTGGCATCATCGCTATTATTACTTTCATACCACTCCTGATGAAACGTAAAAAATTATTATTATTAATAAGCCAGATGAAACGAATTTAAACATGTTTTTATTCAGCCCCCTTTTTTGTTGTAAATATGACAGAATGAAATGCACGTGTGGCATCATTGCTTTTATTACTTTCATACCACTCCTGATGAAACGTAAAAAATCATTATTATCAATAAGCCAGATGAAACGATTTTAAACATGTTCTTATTCAGCCCCCTTTTTTGTTGTAAATATGACAGAATGAAATGCACGTGTGGCATCATCGCTTTTATTACTTTCATACCACTCCTGATGAAACGTAAAAAATCATTATTATCAATAAGCCAGATGAAACGATTTTAAACATGTTTTTATTCAGCCCCCTTTTTTGTTGTAAATATGACAGAATGAAATGCACGTGTGGCATCATCGCTTTTATTACTTTCATACCACTCCTGATGAAACGTAAAAAATCATTATTATCAATAAGCCAGATGAAACGATTTTAAACATGTTTTTATTCAGCCCCTTTTTTGTTGTAAATATGACAGAATGAAATGCACGTGTGGCATCATCGCTTTTATTACTTTCATTCCACTCCTGATGAAACGTAAAAAATCATTATTATCAATAAGCCAGATGGAACGATTTTAAAAATGTTTTTATTCAGCCCCTTTTTTGTTGTAAATATGACAGAATGAAATGCACGTGTGGCATCATCGCTTTTATTACTTTCACACCACTCCTGATGAAACGTAAAAAATCATTATTATCAATAAGCCAGATGAAACGATTTTAAACATGTTTTTATTCAGCCCCTTTTTTGTTGTAAATATGACAGAATGAAATGCACGTGTGGCATCATCGCTTTTCTTACTTTCATACCATTACTGATGAAACGTAAAAAATCATTATTATCAATAAGCCAGATGAAACGATTTTAAAAATGTTTTTATTCAGCCCCCTTTTTTGTTGTAAATATGACAGAATGAAATGCACGTGTGGCATCATTGCTTTTATTACTTTCATACCACTCCTGATGAAACGTAAAAAATCATTATTATCAATAAGTAAGATGAAACAATTTTAAACATGTTTTTATTCAGCACCCTTTTTTGTTGTAAATATGACAGAATGAAATGCACGTGTGGCATCATCGCTTTTATTACTTTCATACCACTCCTGATGAAACGTAAAAAATCATTATTATCAATAAGCCAGATGGAACGATTTTAAACATGTTTTTATTCAGCCCCTTTTTTGTTGTAAATATGACAGAATGAAATGCACGTGTGGCATCATCGCTTTTCTTACTTTCATACCATTACTGATGAAACGTAAAAAATCATTATTATCAATAAGCCAGATGAAACGATTTTAAACATGTTTTTATTCAACCCCTTTTTTGTTGTAAATATGACAGAATGAAATGCACGTGTGGCATCATCGCTTTTATTACTTTCATTCCATTCCTGATGAAACGTAAAAAATCATTATTATCAATAAGTAAGATGAAACGATTTTAAACATGTTTTTATTCAGCCCCCTTTTTTGTTGTAAATATGACAGAATGAAATGCACGTGTGGCATCATCGCTTTTATTACTTTCATACCATTCCTGATGAAACGTAAAAAATCATTATTATCAATAAGCCAGATGAAACGATTTTAAACATGTTTTTATTCAGCCCCCTTTTTTGTTGTAAATATGACAGAATGAAATGCACGTGTGGCATCATCGCTTTTATTACTTTCACACCACTCCTGATGAAACGTAAAAAATCATTATTATCAATAAGCCAGATGAAACGATTTTAAACATGTTTTTATTCAGCCCCCTTTTTTGTTGTAAATATGACAGAATGAAATGCACGTGTGGCATCATCGCTTTTATTACTTTCATACCATTCCTGATGAAACGTAAAAAATCATTATTATCAATAAGCCAGATGAAACGATTTTAAACATGTTTTTATTCAGCCCCCTTTTTTGTTGTAAATATGACAGAATGAAATGCACGTGTGGCATCATCGCTTTTATTACTTTCATACCACTCCTGATGAAACGTAAAAAATCATTATTATCAATAAGCCAGATGGAACGATTTTAAACATGTTTTTATTCAGCCCCCTTTTTTGTTGTAAATATGACAGAATGAAATGCACGTGTGGCATCATCGCTTTTATTACTTTCATACCATTCCTGATGAAACGTAAAAAATCATTATTATCAATAAGCGAGATGGAACGATTTTAAACATGTTTTTATTCAGCACCCTTTTTTGTTGTAAATATGACAGAATGAAATGCACGTGTGGCATCATCGCTTTTATTACTTTCATACCATTCCTGATGAAACGTAAAAAATTATTATTATCAATAAGTAAGATGAAACGATTTTAAACATGTTTTATTCAGCACCCTTTTTTGTTGTAAATATGACAGAATGAAATGCACGTGTGGCATCATCGCTTTTATTACTTTCATACCACTCCTGATGAAACGTAAAAAATCATTATTATCAATAAGCCAGATGGAACGATTTTAAAAATGTTTTTATTCAGCCCCCTTTTTTGTTGTAAATATGACAGAATGAAATGCACGTGTGGCATCATCGCTTTTCTTACTTTCATACCATTACTGATGAAACGTAAAAAATCATTATTATCAATAAGTAAGATGAAACAATTTTAAACATGTTTTTATTCAGCCCCCTTTTTTGTTGTAAATATGACAGAATGAAATGCACGTGTGGCATCATCGCTTTTATTACTTTCATACCACTCCTGATGAAACGTAAAAAATCATTATTATCAATAAGTAAGATGAAACGATTTTAAACATGTTTTTATTCAGCCCCCTTTTTTGTTGTAAATATGACAGAATGAAATGCACGTGTGGCATCATCGCTTTTATTACTTTCATACCACTCCTGATGAAACGTAAAAATCATTATTATCAATAAGCCAGATGGAACGATTTTAAACATGTTTTTATTCAGCCCCCTTTTTTGTTGTAAATATGACAGAATGAAATGTACGTGTGGCATCATCGCTTTTATTACTTTCACACCATTCCTGATGAAACGTAAAAAATCATTATTATCAATAAGCCAGATGAAACGATTTTAAACATGTTTTTATTCAGCCCCCTTTTTTGTTGTAAATATGACAGAATGAAATGCACGTGTGGCATCATCGCTTTTATTACTTTCATACCATTCCTGATGAAACGTAAAAAATCATTATTATCAATAAGCGAGATGGAACGATTTTAAACATGTTTTTATTCAGCACCCTTTTTTGTTGTAAATATGACAGAATGAAATGCACGTGTGGCATCATCGCTCATATTACTTTCATACCATTCCTGATGAAACGTAAAAAATTATTATTATCAATAAGTAAGATGAAACGATTTTAAACATGTTTTATTCAGCACCCTTTTTTGTTGTAAATATGACAGAATGAAATGCACGTGTGGCATCATCGCTTTTATTACTTTCATACCACTCCTGATGAAACGTAAAAAATCATTATTATCAATAAGCCAGATGGAACGATTTTAAAAATGTTTTTATTCAGCCCCCTTTTTTGTTGTAAATATGACAGAATAAAATGCACGTGTGGCATCATCGCTTTTCTTACTTTCATACCATTACTGATGAAACGTAAAAAATCATTATTATCAATAAGCGAGATGAAACGATTTTAAACATGTTTTTATTCAGCCCCCTTTTTTGTTGTAAATATGACAGAATGAAATGCACGTGTGGCATCATCGCTTTTATTACTTTCACACCATTCCTGATGAAACGTAAAAAATCATTATTATCAATAAGCCAGATGAAACGAATTTAAACATGTTTTTATTCAGCCCCCTTTTTTGTTGTAAATATGACAGAATGAAATGCACGTGTGGCATCATTGCTTTTATTACTTTCATTCCACTCCTGATGAAACGTAAAAAATCATTATTATCAATAAGCCAGATGGAACGATTTTAAACATGTTTTTATTCAGCCCCCTTTTTTGTTGTAAATATGACAGAATGAAATGCACGTGTGGCATCATCGCTTTTATTACTTTCACACCATTCCTGATGAAACGTAAAAAATCATTATTATCAATAAGCCAGATGAAACGATTTTAAACATGTTTTTATTCAGCCCCCTTTTTTGTTGTAAATATGACAGAATGAAATGCACGTGTGGCATCATCGCTTTTATTACTTTCATACCACTCCTGATGAAACGTAAAAAATCATTATTATCAATAAGCCAGATGAAACGATTTTAAACATGTTTTTATTCAGCCCCCTTTTTTGTTGTAAATATGACAGAATGAAATGCACGTGTGGCATCATCGCTTTTATTACTTTCATACCACTCCTGATGAAACGTAAAAAATCATATTAAAAAATAATCCTCTGAATTTTGTGAAAATTATCAGCTCTGATCGTACTCTTTTTATTCAATGCTCTCATTTATTGGCATGTTTAATAAAGAGAATCATAAAAGGTAGCTATTTACTCAATTCGAACAAAATTACTGAAAGGGAACAAAAAATGATTGACTTGGAATGTACTGGGCCTTTAAGTCTTTCACTCAAAATGAGCATGAAAAAAAACTTACGTTCAGTTGCAAATCAAGAGGGAAAAAAAAACAGGCCTAAAAGGCGTTATACAGAAAAATGCAAATGAAATTGAACGCAAATCACTAACAAAGTTTACTTTAATCAAAATGACTTATGCTTGATTTGGAATTGAACATAATTATCTTGACAACATCCCAATATTACTGCACTTTTACTTACAGCGGCATATGCGATGAGCACAGCTCTAATGTGTCGAATACTCTTGGCAACAAGAATCCTCTGGAATTCAGATTCGTCTGTTCCGAGCTGACCCTCCCCGGCCTAAGGAAAATATGATAGAATATTTGCGAAATAAAAGTTTTTATTTTAGGGATAAGTACTGTTCATGCAGCTGCAAACTTGAACAATGACAGCCATAGATCCTTATTTACCATTTCTGGTTGGTAAAGGTGCCTTTCCCTCGACTGACTCCTTTTTAATCAACTTTCAAACAAAGAATTGATAATCAATATAAATCGGTTATATTAATTCAGAACATCAATATATCGGTGATTCAAAAAGTAGGAAATACAATTTTTTTTTAAGTCGGAAATTTCCAACAATTAGAGAATGGACTTAATGGCTATGCATATGAAAATTTGAAGCTTGATAATAAGGGAAATATGATAACAGAAATAGCGATATAATGCCGTGTGGAATATTTGCCATAAATGTGGTATGATTGCTTAATAGTAAAGAAAAGTAACATAAAATCATGTGACTTTCGGACATAGCTATCGATTGCAATGCGTCATTTTACTCTATGTTTCATTCAATCCCTCAAATTTGACTATAGTGGGGGATTTCATAGATGGGGATCGTTCTTTTTCATTAGTGCTAGATCATGTTTATTTGACGACAGTGTAATGTTGTAACCATAGCAACAAGCGTACCTCAACGAGAGCTTGGGCATCAGCTTCAACCTTTTCAGCGTCAATCTCATCTGATTCGTCACGAGCTCCCTGAGAAAGGAAAAGGAAAAGGGAGAGAAAGATAGAGAGAATGGGAGAGAGAGAGGGAGAGAGGTCGATGAGAGAGTGGGAGAGATAAAAGAAAAGGGTAGATAATTGAATATCAATCATTTTTTTGTATCGATTCGGCTTGCAATAAAGAGTGTTAGCGGCACTAGCGGGGACAGGGGAGCAGACTGTCCCCCTTGACGAGTCACAACCCATGCAAGAGACGTATCCCCCCCCCCCCCCCTGACGAGTCACAACTGATCCCTGACGAGCCACCAGTGGCCCCCTCCTTTGAAGTTGAAGACCTTTTCTTTTTTTTTCTTTTTTGCTTGTCAATTCTTTTTCTGGTACGAAATCCTTTATTTGTGGTTGAAGACTTTTTTTGCTTGTCAATTTTTTTGGCGGACGATTTTGCCCCCACCCCCTATGGAAGATACGCTACTGGTTAGCACTGAGACACGGAAGAATTAAGCTTTTAAAGCTTACAATGCATATTTGGCTGATGTATTTCTATTTAAATTCACCTTTATTTTTGGCTATTGTCAGTAAATAAAAACTAAAAAGTATACATATCCTCCAGTCGTATTCTGAATAGCATTAACATTCCGTATTTTTTCTGTTGATATCACATGATCAACAATCATATTGCTATCGACGAAAATTACATTCTAAAAAGTAAGGGTATGAAAGTATTACAGGATGATGAAAAATTGCTATCCCCCCAAGAGTATTCAATTTACTTTCTCTGATTCTGTTCGGGTATTTTTTTTCGTTGAACAACAAAAAAATCTTCCTTAATCACCCTATATCAGAGAAAGTCACAATGGTCATGTGGTTGTGTATCCAACGTTGCATACATCACTTGTGTGTTCGTTTAAGTTTTAGTCTTAATCTTTGCATGCGTTTGAATTATCTTTTGTAAAAACAAACATTTGTACAAGTATTGAAAATAGTAATAGGATTAAGTCTAATTGGCATAAATTAAGTCAAATTTAATAAATAATTCATTCAACATCGAAATACGAATGCAACCATTTTTGCATGCATGTTATGTATGGAAGATTCCGCCGTAACTACGATGCAGTTTTTTTTCGCATGGGCCCTATAGTTTCCAAGAATGCATGGGGCATTTCCATTTGCTTGAATGCACGAAAAAAATGCACTGTCGATTAAACGTCATGCTCACGAGGATAGGTGCCGTGGCCGAGGATCGAACCCCGGAATTCCCATGTCCAGTCAGGCGCGTTAGACAGCTGCACCAAGGAAATCGATTCCACACCGGTCAAGCCCTTACGTTATTTCCAATGGCTTATCATCGGTCGGTTTCGAGTCAGTTTTGTTAATGTATCTGTGGCATTGGCGGATACGTTCATATAATGATGGCGACTGTCTGTGATGTTAAAGGGGAGGTCCGGGCTGAAGTGTTAATAACTTAATAAATAGAGTACAATTAACTGAGCAAAATGCCGAAAATTTCATCAAAATCGGATAACAAATAACAAAGTTATTGGATTTTAAACTTTAGCAATATTTTGTGAAAACAGTCGTCATGAATATTCATTAGGTGGGCTGATGATGTCACATCTCCACTTGTTCTTTTGCATTTTATTATATGAGATTAGGTTTCTTCATTTTTTTCCCTCCAAGATCTAGAAAAATTTGATTGACAACTGATTTAGTGCATTAGATATTTATTGCTGCAACTTATTTCATTATAAGGGAGGTACAATATTCACACAAGTATGAAATAATGAAAAAAATATGATTTTATGTAATAAGATAAGAAAACGGAAAGTGGAGATGTGACATCATCAGCCCACCTAATGAATATTCATGATGACTGTTTTCACAAAATATTGATAAAGTTTAAACTTCAGTAACTTTATTATTTGTTATCCGATTTTGATGAAAATTTCGGCATTTTGCTCAGTGAATTCTACTCTATGTATTAACATATAAATATTTTCAGCCCGGACCATCCCTTTAAACACGCCCCTGGTATTCTGAGTAGGATATTTTATTTGTATGGTTTAAATGTTTTAATGGACCTACCGTGCACAGTCCTACCAGCAGACGTTTGAGGTCACCGCTTGTCTCGCTCTCGAGGTCACTCTCCAGGTCGTCGCCGTATCCAGCTGAAATTATTATGCAATAAACATATTGAATATCGAGGTCGATTTTGACATTTAAATATTTCTCTTTAAGGACAATGTAAAAAAAAGTTCTTACCCTGTTCGGAAAATCACTGTGAATGTGTCCACAGTATGTCCACAGTATATTCACAGTGTGCTCACGGTATGTTCACAGTATATTCACAGTGTGTCCACAGTGTATTCACAGTGTGTCCACAGTATATTAACAGTGTGTCCACAGTATATTAACAGTGTGTCCACCGTGTGTCCACTGTGTATCCACAGTATTCACAGTATATTCACAGTGTGTTCACAGTGTATTCACAGTGTGTCCACAGTGTGTCCACAGTGTATTCACAGTGTGACCACCGTGTGTCCACAGTGCATTTACAGTGTATTAGCAGTGTGTCCACAGTGTAATCACAGTATATTCAGTGTGCTCACGGCCGGGTATGTTCACAGTATGTTAAAAAAAGACACTTTATTAATCCCTACTGGAAATATCACAGTGACACGCAGTATGTGTGTATTCACAGCTGTGTTCAAAGTGTGTTCATAAAAATTGACTTTGTGAATTCCTTACTGGAAGAATGCAATGCGAACGGTGTGTTCACAGTGTGTTCACAAAAATGCAGATATGATCCACGACGTTTAAAAAAGTGCACGTATAGTTAACAATGTAAAGATTCCACACCGTACAAAAAAATCCACAGAGACACCGTGAGTCTCTGTTCTTTCCAGCAAGAGAAACACTTTAGTAAATAAGAACAAAAACTGAACTTGTAAATTTGGAAAGTAGTATTCATATCAAATTTATCGGTGAAGATTATACACTTTATCTTAACAGCACATTTAGTGTTCATGATAAAAAAATGAGTTGGGAAACTCACACAGGTTGATCTTATGAAGATGTTGGTCTTATCCACTTCACAAAGACTAACTTTTAAATCCCAAAATAATTGTTTAACATGACATTTATTTCACTCATGCGTTCACTTCTTATGATGAAATTCTATTCTTAAAACTATGAAATTCAAATAAATTATTACTAACATTATTGTGCTTTGGATAATGTTTCCCTGCAATATTTGAAGAAAAAAAGGAAAGTAACTTGCACGATTCCATAAAGATAAAGCAAAAAAATTGTCAATTGTGATAAATGCACATGACGAAGATTTTATATAGTCTATCACAATAGACAATAGACTGGTTTACTAGAGTATTTTGTGCTCTGTTGACTTTTGTTCTTTTATTGTGATGGCGCTGTTATTTTAGTTTCGTCTAATAGACAAAGATATTCGACTTTTATCGGTCGACTCTCTGAATAACTGCGTCAATTTTGAAATGATTATTCATTGCATGGACATGAGATGGCGTGGTTGAAATAAAAGCGACAATTTCAGAATTGAGCATCAAGTAGATCCCTATAATGAATCCAGATATATCATCCTCGAGTGCTGAATTCTCACAATGGCACATATATAACAGCCATGTTAATGCAAATGATAAAACCATGATGGCCAGTGAACGGGTATGGAACCTATTTTCTTCTCATAGGTTAAGCATTAACTCTAAATGTCGCGACCGCCCCCCCCCCCCTCGGCCCCACCTCCCCCAAAGAACAATTTAATGAAAAAAATTTATATATTAAAAAACGCGAGCGGTCGGGAATGGAAATTGTGGTTAATTTATAAATAGGTAAAGATCGCCTTGTTCCAATCAGAATGATTAAAAGAAAATTTGGAAAAATATAAATAAATCTCCGCGCCTAGATGTAACCCAACTTTGTCAAGCGTTTGTTGTGGTTATATTAGTTTTCATTAATTAATCCCTTAAAATTAGAAATTCACAGGGACATTATAATTTTCATTACTGAGAATTCTCACCTTTTACGTAAGCCGCCTTGATAAGCTGTATTTGCTGTTTCATTCGGAGGAAGACAAAATGAAACGAATTATTTGTATGCACTTTATATCTCAAACATAATGACAGATCTACCGTAATCACAAACTCCCATCATACAATGAAATCCCTAAACATGGTAAAAGTAGTATTATAACTGAACGGAGCCCTATTTTGGGAGGGCCCAAGAAAAAAATAAGGAAACAAACTAAATTCATAAAACAAATATCGTCTTCGAGTGTGATTTTAAAATCATTTAGTATTTCCCGATTGCACCTTTGATACTTATTTTCATTTCAGGTACTTTGTAGAATAGATGCACACGGAAGAATAAGAGCCAAGACGAGTTAACTTATTATTACAATCGTTGAATTGAATCATATCATTGTACAATTTCGCACCATTAGCGTGAAAATGATTTAACTAGGACGCATGAAATTGTTCTTGCTTCCGAGCTCCACTGAGGAATTATACTGAACTATGGGCGGAAATCCCAGGGGGACGTGTCCCCCCTACTTAAAATAGTAGGGGGGACACAATATCAAATATACCCCCTACTTTTTTTGGCCTTTGGTGATGCTAAGAAATATGTCACTAAAAATTGGAATAAAACGTGCGTTTTGGGACGAGATGACCTTTTTTTTTTGCTTGTCAAATTTTCCAGACCTTTGTCTCCCCTACCTTTTGGGAGAGATTTCCGCCCTTGTACTGATCAATAATAATATTCATGAAAGGACTCACGGCGTTAGATCGAGCACACAATATTTCAAGAAGAACCTTCTCATCAGTACCTGCTCCCTAGAGACGAAAGAGAAAATGACAGAGAACATTGAGAGAGCTGAAGTTGAATCGGAGTTAATAATGTCAGCAATATTAATAATATAATTTCTAAAATATCAGTATTCGTGTTAACAAAGTCATAACTGATATAATAATTATGAAAACAAATAAATAGTAATGGTGATGAGAATAAAATGATAATAGTGATGGAGATGAGGATTAGGATGATGATGATGATAGATGATGATGATGGAGATGATGATGAAGGTGATGATGATGATGATGGTGATGATAATGATGATTATGATAATAATGATGATGATGATGATCACGATGATGATGATAATCATGATGATCACGATATTAGTTATCTTTAATATAAATGATAATAAAGTTGTAAAAAGTATTGAAATAATAATACTAGTAACAAGAATGGTAAAATTTTGTATTTTAGAATTTTCTCTGTCTTTCTTTTTTTGTTAACTGAAACTACTTTGATATAGGAATTATCATCTCGTTGGTCCAGTGTCACCATGCCTCATTGGAGGATCACATAAAGAGGTAAGCTTAATATTTAAAACGGGTAATAATACACGTGTATACATAGTTTTCTCTATAATCACATTCAATTACTTTAATTGAACAATTGATTATAATTTCATAAAACATGTTACTGTTTTAGATTCTTTCTGACATGATGGGTGCGACGTTAAGAGATATCCCTAATACAACTGATAAAGTGATTATAAATTTTTGTACTTACCGTTACATCTATGGATTAATCAATGTTATATTTTGTTATTATACTGGCCAGTCACGTCTTACATGTCTTACAAAGAGTTGTAATTAATCCGATCAACCGCAACTATGGAAATCCATCAATGTCATAATTTGTCATTCAAGAAAATTTGCACAATTCTTTTTGCAAACAAAGGGGAGCACACTGCACTGAAAAGACAATGATGAATGTATGAATATACATTATATATCGAAAACACTTTGAATGAATATGAGCATTTTAGACGTGGTTGCTGGCTTTCCATAGTTGTGGTTGATTGGATCAGTCGCTACACTCTGCCAGACGTGACGCAGGTGATTGCTCGAGGTTCTTACCGACATTGCATTCTTCAGGCAGGTAGCATCGAAGAGAGGAAGGGGCGTCATGATACCGATGATGATGTCCTCAAAATCTCCTTTGAGCTCGCTCTTGAGATCATCGATCAGGTCCTGGATGAATGATACGAGAGGAAGAAAGCTGCTGAAAGGTTCCGATAATCATCTTATGCTGAATTTTCTACATACTATAGAGGTTGACCGATCCCGTAGTTAAAGATGATTCCACTAAAAAAAATTATTACCAAGCTCACTAAATGTTTAATTATTTTCGGCTTGTAGTAAGCACATAAGTTCACTGTAAAAAATATTGGGTAACATTTTAACCAGCACGAGGGTAATCATGGTAATTATGTGTCCAACCAATGATGGGCAGTATTTGACCCAACGCGGGAAGCGTATTTTCCACTAAGGTTAACAGATATTAAAGCAGCAATTACCTTGGAATGGGCAAAAGTCTCATCGCAATGGAAAAAAAATAAAAATGCCCAATGTTGGTTGGACACATGGAGCATTTTACCCAATATTTTTTTGAGTGTTGGGAGATCGAATTGTCGAGAATTGAACTTACCCTTCCATAGGATGCTTTGTAGTGGTTAGCTAGCTCCTGTCTCTGGTCGTTGGTTCTGTAACACAAAATATCCAAGATAGCTTGCTCGTCCGTACCTGAAAAAAAGAAAAGAAGGTGAAATACATCTGAAAAAAACCAACTGACAAAAAACCAAGATTTGTTTGTTTTGATCAGGATCAGGAAAATGAATATCAAAGCATAAAACATAGTTATTCCAACAATATTTTGTTTTTAAATCAAGTTTGATTTTGGAACACACATGACATGGGGAAATTTAACACTAAAATCTCATCTAAATACGATGTAAAACAAGAAAATTAAGATTTTCTTTTTAAATTGGCTTAATTTTACAAATCTTTTAAGCACAAAATATGATAAATTATACCAAACAAGGGAGACGATGACGTCACACACTTACTACATGTATTTCCTTTACGACATTTTATCACATCATTAATATTTCCGTGTTTGTAGATGGAGCACGTGCATGCCAAATTGCAATTTACCCACCTCGTCAATGACTAGGAATTATTCCTCTGATGTTGTAAATATGATTCATTTGTTTACTTTATATTTATTTTGTTTCATTTGATTCTAATACCAAAGTAGGCGTATATGCCCCTATATAGATTTGAATCTTATAAATCGGTCAGATTTGCTTCACGGCGGCCGTCCGACGAGTCGAAAGCAGCCGTTTTTTAAAACATTTTTTGTAATAACTACATATAGGTGGTTTGAATGCAAGTTAATAAAACGGTTTGCTTTCGACTCGCCGAATGGCCCCCGCAGAGCAAATGTGACCGAGGTGTAAGTATGGCATACCTTCCTACTCATGTGGGCGTGTATATAGTTTCATGTTCATCGATGCCCCAGTCGCACCGGTGAAACCGACTCCAAACCGATCGATGGAATGCCATTGGTAAATAACGTGATAACTTTGATCGGTCTGGAGTCGGTTTCACAAGTGTGACTGTTATAATCCCGAGTAAGATCAAATACTTCTATCGTTGTTTCGTTTGCTCAAGTACTCGAAAGTTTGTTCGCAGTCTTTGAGTAAGGTTAATATTAAAGAAAAGTAAACAGGTACTCAACAGGTTACACGTACTTCATGACTAGTACAAAGTAAACAAACTATACCAGAAAACGATGTTTCTCTCGTTAAATTACCCAGATCCACAGCTTGGGATCCAGCGTTCGTGGTTTCTAATATTAGGCCTACACTGTTAGAAAATTTATCCTTAAAATAAAAGAAGTTCCTGCAACAGAGTCTCGAGAACACATGTAATCTTACCCGATTGTGTAATCTTACATTATATCATGTAAAATTACAGGAAATTAGTATTTGGTGTATGGAACCTCACAATTTCCTTAAAAAACACCCTTTACCCCATTTTAAACAGACCTGTTCTGTCGAATTGCAGAAAATTACTGTTTTATGAATGTACAGAATGATTCTGTTATTGCTTTCTGCAAAATCTTGTTGTTGTTTTTTTCTCTAAAATCAGGGGTTTTATCAGTGTATACAGTATCTACATATATCGATATTTTTTTATACTTGATCGTTCAACGACACGCTTTGACGCCTGAAATCATAACAACTACTTGCTATTTGCGAAAAAAACAACCACATCACATTTCTCGTTTCTAGTTTCGACCCATTTGAATAATGAATAATGTACTGTATTTTGTAATTCATTTACATATCGTTAATTGTTTTAGTTACATTTTGGCCCTTGTTTCAAACCTTGACTTGACAGGTTCCCTAACAAGTTTGTTACTAATATCCTTTACAATTCTTTTATGTATTTTAATGAACTGAAATTGAAATAGAAATCTCCGCGAATAAATAAAACTGTATTATTTCTCCCACCTCCAGCTCTTCACCGTTGCTACACTCTAAAAAATGGTTTACCCCATATAGGGTTAAATGGGGACATGCATGTATGTTGGGTAAAAGATACCAGATATTTTGTAGAGTTTTTTTGCAATGTTGCGTTGAAATTTACCCTTCAAATATGCTTTTTGTCCAATATTGAGGGGAGAAATTACCCAGCAAAGCATGTTCCCTTTATACACAAGATTGGGTAAAACTCTTACTCTCTGGTCATGCTCAAGTTGGTACCTTATTTTTTATATGCTAAACAACTGCAAGAATATTTATTAGGAGGCTGCACTCTACAAGCTCCGCTTTTTTAGCAGCCTCCTCCATTTCCAACCTGATTTGTAATAATCTTGAATATAATTTTCTGTACAGGAATATTTGAAATATGTTTGTTACTTACATATGTCAACATGTACAGAAGAAACTGTAATTGTTGAAAATGGAAATAAACGAATGAAATGAAATGAAAGAATTTAGAGTGTATTTGTCCGCTATTTTTTGTTTCCGCTTGGTCTCATTCCACGGTTCCTATACAACCAGTTTGTCTACTAACCGTTTGGTCTAATTGCTATTTTGCCCAATTATGTACCATTTCGTCTAATGATGATGACGATCCACAGCACTTATGTTGCGCCATATCTCTGTTCGAAAACATTCATAGGTGCAGGCTCATTCAATTAAGCTAATTACTACACATATATGCTGAAAGAAGGTGAGTTTTAAGAGACGATTTGAAGGGTTCATTGTTGCCAATTTTACGGAGTGGGGAAAGGGAGGAAGTTCCAGAGGAGTGGAACAATAAATGACTAAAAGGAACGGTCTCCATATCCCTTTAGGTATGTAATGTCTAATTTCTGATAGGTTTTACCAATTTCGTCTAATATCTATACTTGGTCTAACAACACAATCTATACATTTAGATGAAGACGAGGTGGGAATAGACTCCATGTAAAAAAAAATATTGTGTAAAATTTCAACAAGTATAAGGGTAATTATGTGTCCAACAACTTGAGGCAGTATTTTACCCAACGTGGGAAGCATATTGTCCATGTCCAGTATAGTTAAAAAAATAAGCAGCAATTACGTAAGAATGGGCGAAAATTTTCATCACACTGGATAAATGAAAATGCCCATAAGAAATGCCCAATGTTGGTTCGACACACCTCATGCAGCATATTTACCAATATTTTGTGCAAATGGCAATTTGGTGGGCATTTTGCTAAGTGTAGTGTGTAATAGAAAGTGATAACTTGACCAAATTGATAGTCGACCAAATAAGTTTAGGCCATGTGGTATTGGGCTATCTGAGACGTAGACCAACTGCTAGTAGACCAAGTGGGTATAGACCCATGATTTCGCCATGTAGTTGGGTAAACTGCCAACTCGTCCACTCACCACATGGTCTACCTTCATTTAGTCTAACGCAATTCCGTCCATCATCACTTTGTCGAATCACCATTTCGTGTATGGCCATTTCGTCTTATATACATTTGGTCTAATATCCATTTCATTTTCATTCATTTTGTACAATTAACACTTAGTCCAATTAGACCAAATGGTATATGGACTAAATGGCTATTGGTCCAACTGGTTATTAGCCGAAATGGTGATTGGACGAGTTGGCTATTAGACCATGTGGGTGGTGGACAAACTGATGGTAGACCAAATGATAGTAGAAGAGTTGGCAATCGGACGAATTGGCAATTGGACCTTGCATGAATAGTGGATGAACTGACGGTGGACCAAATGATAACAGACGAGTTGGCAATTGGACGAATTGGCAATTGGACCTTGCATGAATAGTGGATGAACTGACGGTGGACCAAATGAAAACAGACGAGTTGGCAATTGGACGAATTGGATATAAACCTGTAGTAGGCACTATGACTCAAGTCAAAAGGTTGAACACGACCGAGATTTGTCTGTGAGATTAAATCAGTGATTCATGTATACTCTAGGATGTAAGGGCAGTGAATCATCCGACGCTCTACAAATCAAAAAAGATTTATACAAGGTGTGAATAATACAGCCAAGATTTATATCGAAGCCAAAGAAAATTATATCGAAGCATCATCTTTGACGTCATCTTTGTTTTTTCCCTAAACATGGGAATGAATTATCATAATATCATAATAAGGTAAGAGCAGCGCCAATATAGTAACAAAAGGGGATGTTGAAGGCACTGCCCACATTTAGACGTTGACGATCATGATTTTTTTTAATGATATGAAAGGTGATCGTTTTCCTCAAAGTTTTATAATTCATAAATAAAAGATGTTCAAACGGCTGACTGGATACCTATATTCAATGTTACTTATATTAATAATAATAGGTATTTATAAAGTGCCATCTATCTAGAAATAATCCATTCCGAGGCGCATTGTTTATTATTAATATTATTATTACCCCGGATTTAGCTCGAGCTACCTTACAGCGCTCAGTGCATTCAATGAATTAATCCTGCCGGGTAACCATTCACCTCACCTGGGTTGCTTGCAGCACAGTGTGGTTAAATTTCTTACTGAAGGAAATTACACCATGACTGGGATTCGAACCCATGCCCCTCTGTTTCAGAGTCAGAAGACTAATCCACTGGGCCACAACGCTCCACATTGATAATTGACGTACATTCGTTATACATGTAAAGGAAGAGTATTGGCTTTGAGATGACATATGACGCATACCAATAAGACCGGTATCGTTTCGACACTTCGGCTGTCATCGGTGAATTTGGATTCGAAATATCACGTAATCTTGTTAACCTCTTTAAATCCCCAAAGTTTGACTTTTGGGAAGATTTTAAGAGCGTTGCCTGAGTCATGCGGCTTAACGAGGTCGCACTTTCGAGTGAAACTGCTGTCAACGACCAGGCACAAAGTTGATGCATTTGTGTGTGTGGGGGGGGGGGTGCAACGAGTTTTAATAAGTTTTAATGTGTTTAAGTATCAAGGCCAGATCTACCCCAATCATGCCAATATGATGTGAATTATGTAGCGAAAAAAGGTCCTCAAAATCGGCTGCAAAATAATAAATTCAGGACTATGTCTTTGAAATTTTCGCTCCTATTTTGCAAAGAATTTATATAAAAAACACTGCTTTTGAAAAGTTAATTATTTACCACTGACTGCTGATGGGGCGTCATGAGAAAAAAAAATGACGGAGCACAATTTTTTTAATAGTCGCGAGCTTTTAAAGAGCTTTTTTTAAGAAATGAAAACGTATATGCAACTTAGATTTTGGCATTTTAGGCAGAAAATAGAATCACATTTCAACGTTTTCTTTTTTTCTCTCTCATCCCCTTTTTCTCCTAGTCGTGGATTCGGAACTCTTTTAGAGGGGGGGGGGGGTCAAGTGCCCACCCCATCTATTCGCCAATGGAGTGTTCTAGCGATTTAAAGACGCCCTTCTTTACAGACTATATTAGTGATAATATTAAAATCCATACCAAGTCCTTTCATTGCTTTCCTAAGAACTTGCACATCCTCGTCCTTGTCGAATCCCTCGAATTCTGTGACGGTAGGCTAGGAAAAAAATAAAATCAAATCGAACGTTAAAAGGTATAAAAAAAAAGAGAGAGAGAGAAAATCGCATCTGATCAAGCATACAGTAAGTAGAATCAATCTTGTAGGCCAAGTAAGTAATAAATTATACTTTTTAATTCTTAAAATAGATTATGAATTTGGAATAAGTGTATATACTAAGTTCTGGAGAAATTCTATTGTAATGTAGATATTTGGACATGGGAAAAGTATATAACCAATGTAGTAATAATACTGTCATAGCATTGGCAACTTACAGGCTAAACTATCAAACTAGCCAGCTATTCAGTGACATCCGATAAAATGATTATTGAAGCATTTTTAAAGAGGATTCGTATTCTCTTTAAGAGTCATTTTCATTATCTTAGGTGCAGTTTTTTTTTTAGTTTTCAGAGGGAAATGGATCAATGCCATGATGCCTAACACACTGCCAAATATATATATATTTGATGGTTGTATGAGATCACATTTAACCACACCTTTCCTCTTATTCTTACAGGGCCTTTGAACGATTTAAAAAATAGGGGGTGCTGGGGGGTTTTGTTCCAAAAAAAAAAAATCCAAGAGGATAGAGATTTCGGTAAGGTAAAAAAAATGACAAGCAAAAAGGCCTCAGCAACCCCGCTTCCCAGGACCATGTGTTCTTCAAGTTTATCGCATGAACGTATTTAGAAGCAAAATGCGTTGACCAGTTGATGATCACGTGACTATCACGATAAATAATACCTGTTGTAAACTCATATTCCTAAGTAGTTAATCAACAAGTAGGCTTTATAAGAGTACGTTGAGAGGAAGATTCTGCAGTAAATCTGCCTCCCACACCATCAAGACATGGACTTTGGCCTCTTGCTAATTAAGACAAAATCGACAGGAATTCAAGCAAATAGAAAGGTGGTTTCCAAGCCGAAACCCCCCGTTTGGTATTAGGGATATAAGTGGGTATATAATTAACCATGATGCGGAACATAAATTATACATGTAACGTAACTATAGCCAGATCCCTTCGCAAAGTATATGCCTATATGTATACCCATTGAACAATTATGTTTTATTTCAGGCGATATTGATTCGGAAATGCGGTGCATGAATTCGTGCTCCAAATATTCATTTATTGATTGCGCCAATTGATGAAATATAACTGACAGCATGTTCATATTATATTACGAGTTCCTTTCGAAATGATAAGCTACAATCTATCCATACAGGCTGAACATGGGCAATAGCTTATTTCTTTTTATCAATATTCAATGGTATGATGCCATTTTGCTGGGTAGATATTGCAGTGCCGCATAGCGCGTTCACACAGTGGACTATATGAATATGGGTAATAATATTGACACTGCTGAAATGCTCAAATTTGACAATGTGAAGAAGATTTCAACCCATGTTTCATACTGTGGATAAACTGTGAGCACAGTGTGGCAGGTACACATTGTGGTAAACTGTGTTCTTTAAAGCAGGGTCCAAAACTCTTCAACCAGAGGCTCCTTTTGGCTAAATCCAGACTATAAAATACTGAAATAATTTCATATGATATATATCACGCCTATATATTCATCTTGAAAGTCGGCAACTGAACAATAGGTTGAATATTTCGATATTATCATGCTTTACCTCCATTATAATATAAGTTCGTGCTTTTTGTGTTTTTTTTACTTGAATATATTAATTCATTTTGTTCAAATGCACCCTCATAGGTTTTCCCTGGAGTTTTCATTAAACTGCTAAGGTATGGCAAGCTATCTTATACTATTCAATCCTGTTTCCAAATAAGAATGATTAATTCTTTTTAGAAAAATGATAGCAGGAATGTCCTTTAGACAAATTAAAATATATATCTGAAAGTAAAATTGTATCCTATTACGCACTCACCCTGTTTTCCATATTGTCAGTCTTTGTCTTCGAAGAAAGAAGCGAAGGAAATTCACCCTGTTGACGGTCTGCGAGGGATGATGCGTGTAGCCCGGTTGTGCGCTGTCGGTACTTGGGTAGGAGTTTACAAGCTAGCTAATAATTTGCTCGATACGCCGTACCTTTATTGACACACGTATGGGAAATGCGTGCATGACGTCACAATGGGGGAGGGGTTCGATGCAATGAGGTAAGGCTAGATGTATCCATAGATTCTGGATGTAAATGGGCACCCATCACTATATATATATATATGTGTGTGTGTGTGTGTGAGTGGGTGTGTGTGTGCGTGTGTGTGTGTGAAGTTATGCATGTACAACAGCTTTGGCAACTCTTTTTTATTTAAATATTTTGTGAAAGAAATGGATGAAGAGAACAATGGTAGGCGTAGCTCAAATCAAGATTCCATAGAGCTATCTACCCTTTGGAAAAATTGGTGATGCCGAAAAAATGTCTCTGCCGGGAATCGAACCGGGGCCCCCAGCTTTGAACGCCGGTGCCTTTACCACTACTAGACCACAGAGACGGGTTAGTGGCAAGGGCGACCCCGATCAGATTGACCGTCAGATAGACAGATTTTCGACATTATATATATATATATATATATATATATATATATATATATAGTGCGTCCCACAAAAAACGAAACCGAAAGTTAGCGATGATTTATCATAACTTAATCATAAATACAATCGACAAATTGCCTACCAATGTAAAGCTTAGAATCTCCTCTTTTCTCTGCAATTACTCTACTTATGCCTCATTCACGCATGATCGAGAAAAAAGAATTTGAAGAAAGGATACCAAAAACTCATTTGGCGGGGGTATCTGAATTTCAAAAGGAAAATTACAGACCTAAAAAGTTTAATATCTGCTCTTTTATTCGATACCTTAATCACTGAAAATGGTAAAACAAAGTAAAACAAAGAAGTAAAACAAAGTTCTGTTCCCTCGAAACAATACTTGAATTTCCATAATATCATTAAATAAACGTGTTTTCACCGGTTTCTTACAAAAGCTATCGCAGAGACTTAATGCATGACTGATCATCGACCAAACGGAGTGTCGAGTGATTCTGGACCCTAGCCTGCAAAACCTCTTCATTTTATGAAATTATTGAAATTCAAGCCTTATATCAAATATGTTTTTCTTGACCATCTTTTATGGTATCAAATTAAAAAGGAGATATTGAACTTTTTAAAAGTGTTGTTTCCTTTTTTGGAACCCAGATACAGCCCGCCAAGAGACTTTTTTGGGGTATCCCCCAGTGTTGTAGTGCCTTGATGCTCGGCCTTGGCCTTAAGGCGCCTTAAGGCCTATTTTTTCAAAGCCTTGGCCTTGAACATTCAGGCCTTGGCCTTGAGAGGGCCTTGGCCTTGAGGATTTTGAGCCTTGAAATTTCAAGGCATTTTCAAGGCATTTTCAAGGCTTTTTCAAGGCATTTTGTATTTTGTACTTTTCATTTGTTTTATACAAGTAATTATAAATGTTTCAATTGTCCTGTACATTTAATGACACTAAATACTACCAGTCAGCAGCAGCAGAAGCAGTATGTTTTCTTAGCAGTGCCATCAATTGCAATTATCATCACATAATTATGTAACAAAGAGAAGTGATGAAAATTAATATTATTTATTGGTAATATGACGTAATCATGACTAATAAGGATAATGACAATATCAATAATAATGATAATAATTACGATTAGGATTATAGTCAGTGGCGTAACTACAGGGGGGCATGGGGGCACGTGCCCCCCCCCCATCGGCTGACTAAAAAAAGGAGGAAAAGAGGGAGAAAGGAAGAGAAACGTAGTGGGAAAGAAGACAATGTTCATTATAATGTTATAATTATGTTATGTTACATTACATAAGAAACATTTTTTTCATATAAATGAAACATAATTTGCTCAGGGCATATGTCTTCATTGTTCCTGGTGCTCCCATTGTCTGTTTACCGAGATATATAATCCTGTTATACTAAAACCTCCCGTTTTCAAGTCAATATACACCAAACTACCAAATATATTTCCTCGCACTTCGAGTTATTCTTTTACATGTACAAAAGTATGCTTCTTTTTCATGAATACTGTAAGTGATTGTCCCATTTTAAGGTCTTAATATAAAACATTTCCTGTCCGTGCTTACGTTCGCAGTAGTGGATTGGTGAAAGATGTCTGCTCTCCATCAATTCCTAGAATGAGTCCTTAAAATGTTCCTTTTTCTGTTTTCTGATCTGAATATCAAAAATTTTCAGCTCGCGCTTCGCGCTCGCATCATTTGGTTAGTGAACTATGTAAGTCCTTCTTGAATTCCTACAAACAAGCCTTAAAATGCCCCTCTTCAGGTCTGAATTTCCTAAATTTTCAGCTCGCGCTTCACGCTCGCAAGATTTGATTAGTGAGATGGGTATGCTAATTGTTAATCATGATTACAAGTGCTTTATGTGCATGTTTAGATGTAATTCTAACAAAATCAGCAAGCGCTTATTGGCACTCCCATTAGATGACTATGGTGAGATGTGTATAATCTTAATAGATAAAAGATTCCTAAAATATAGTCCTTAAAATCTTCCTGTTTGGGGTCAATATCTACAAAAATTTCAGTTCGCGCTTCGCATTTAGACAGGTACGTATCATGATTACAAAAGATTGATTGTAATGTCCCTTTTTAGGTTTGAATATCAAAAATTTTAAGCTCGCGCTTCGCGCTCGCATTATTTGACTAGTGAGATACATGTCCGTTTATTGGCACTGTCCTTATAAAAATATCTCTATTAGTTCAGAATACCTGGCAACTGGGAGCGCTTTGCGCGCTCACTAGGCAATTCCAAGTTTTTGCTGGTGCCCCCCAATGCCGTGACCCACGGTACGCCACTGATTATAGTGATTTTATGACAGGAATAATTCTGACAGATCTGACTACAATTTTGACAACAATTTTCATACTCTAAAAATAGCTTACTCTAAAGAATGATAACAAGGTTGATTTCTATTCCATTAGGTTTTCCTTCTCTTATTTTCTTTGACCAACAAGAATGTTTTAAGTCTTAATGATATTCTGAAAAGATTCGGTAAACTTGAACACAAACTTCAATTTCGTCATTTCCAAATGGGCTATGGCATCAATGGCATGATGAGACAAAAATTTTGAGGGGCCAAGCATGGCATACAGAGCAAAATTTTAGGTTTCAAAATCAACAAATTTTGGATTGTGCTTGCATAAATTATTGTTAAGTAAGGTTCGCATTCAATTTACACAAAAAAATGCTTAGAATGTCTAGTTTTTAGATCGGAATATTACAAATTTTTGAGCTCGCGCTTTGCGCTCGCATTTTTTTGATTGGTGAGTTATGTATCCTATTTATGAGTCACTAAATGCAGTCCAGAACAGCTTCCTTTTCTGGTCACTAAAAATTTCTGCTTGTGTTTTGTGCTCGCGTTAATTTGTTTAGTAAGATGCACACCTTTTTCATGATTACAAAAACAGCTCAAAATATTTAAATTTCATTTCTTATTACAACATCTCGCAAGGATGCCCTTTTAACAGTGATTGGCACCATTAAATTGACCCAAAATCGAGTTTTACAACTTCAAAATTGATTTTTTTTTCAAAACCACTTGCTCGCTATGCTTTATATAGCGGGAAATTAAAGCCTAAATCAAAATATCTGTCTTATCAATTAGAAATCACTTAAAAAAGCTTTGCTGAACTGCACCAAAATTCTCATTTTGACTTATACTGTAAGTGCATTTTTGGCTTTGACCTCCCCCCCAAAAAAAATACATTCTGCCTCCCCTGTCCCAGGTAGAGGAGAAAGACATGTTGAGAATGGGCATGCCATGATCAGATCACCTTGGTAATAATAATTATTGCAATGTGAATCGCCTAGAACAATAATGAATTGTACAAATGTAACTATATGTTTATTTTAATTTGATGTCTAAATCTACATGATCTATCATAAAATTATTTTCGTTTTAAATGTACAAGGGTAAAAATTTTTGCTCGCTCACACCTTTTATACATTTGGTCCTGTGTGTCATGTATGCCGCCTAAGCATTGTTGTCCTTTTTTTCCCATATATTGTATAATTGAAATGCCTTGGCCTTGGCCTTGGCCTTGAGGTTTTCAGGCCTTGGCCTTGGCCTTGGGTTTCCATGCCTTGGCCTCAGCCTTGGTTATTGAAGCCTTGGCCTTGGGTATTAAAGCCTTGGCCTTGGCCTTAGCCTTGGAGGTTTGAGCCTTGACTACAACACTGGTTTCCCCTCTTCAAATTGTTTTTGCTCACTTATGCGTGAATAACAAATAATCTATTTGTCATTCTAAGATTCTAAGCTTTAAATTGGTAGGTCATTTGTCTAATGCATTTGTGATTAAGGTATGATAAATAATCGATAAATCTCGGTTTCGTTTTTTGTGGGACGCACTGTATATACACACACATACAATCCTACACACACAAACACACAGCAAAAACTGTGGTGCTAGCCAATGTACATAGGGGACCACACCAGTTATTTTACACCGATGTTAAACTGACAGTGTTAGTTTAACATCTATAGGTGTTATTACAACACCTTTGGTTGTTACATTTACACTCTTTGGTGTTATGTTCAATTTTAAGGTGTTATTTTAGCACCTCAGGGTATGGTTCTCTATTAAAACCGACTGGTGTCAGTATTAACGCCACAGTTTTTATAGTGCACGTACACTCAAGCAACACTTTATATCCTTTCTTTTTCACAGTCACGCAAACTTACACGCGCTCACCCACACGGGACCCACACACACACTCTCAAAACGAGCCACACTAATCCACGTACTCTCACACCCCAATCTACACTGCAAAAACTCCGGTGTTGATTTAACACCAGCCCGGAATCTGTATATATGTCCACGCCAGAGAAGTATTGAAACAACACCAGTTTGGAATCAAACCGATGCTGTTTTAATACTAATTGGTGTTGTATAAACACCTATCTGGTGTTAGACCAAAACGAAACTAGTGTTGTTTAACACTTCTCTGGTGTGGACATATACAGATTCCGGGTTGGTGTTAAATCAACACCAGTGTTTCGCAGTTTATATAATTTTCTTGTCTATCCCCTTTCTACCCCCCCCCCCCCCTTCTTTCTAAAAACAATACTTATGGTCCTGTCACTGAGTTAAAGCTAGTTATGGTGAGACCCAACTTTTTTTCCAACCGTGAAATCGAAGAGAAATGAATAAACCATTAGAAAAAATAGATTGATTTTTTTCAATTTATTATCATTTCAATCAAAAAAATAACACATCGATGCATTTATCACAGTCACGTTTAGGCTTGCATATCGCCATATTTTAAATTAAAGTAAAGCACTTAGATAGTAAGAAGAAGACAAATAAAGAATTTTAAAAGAAGTTAGCGCAGATTTAAATTTTGAAAAAAAATGGTAAGTTTGTAAGCAGGTGTTAGGCTTAGGTTTCATTTTAGGTTTCTTTTTTCCTCAATACACTGTGAGAGATGAGGAAACATGTCAATCTTATTCAAAGCTTTTATCAAAGATTATACAGAAACATAAAAAATATAACTAAAAATAAGAAATCGCCATTATGTACTTCTTGGTTCTTCTCAGACACATAAAACAGAGGGTGTCGAAAGAATAACAAAACAGATAGACGTAAAAAGACAAAGACGATGAACAAAAGATTACTTTACAATGGTTTCTATAAACTGCTGAATATTCTCCTTTTTCTAAATTTTTGTATCCCATATGAAATATTCAAAATTTTCACCAAAGGTTTGAAAATGAAATACCAATGTTAAGTTTAAGTATTGCTTTAAAAAGTCAACACTGTTATCTAAAATATTTTATCAAAAACCAGCATGTATGTAATTCATTTTTTTTTCTTGTGTGTGTGTATATATTGCATGTTTTTAATGCTAAATCCATGACCAGTAATTGATTTTTTAAACGGCATGAAAGTTACAATTAAATGTTAATAATTTAGCATAAATGTAATCATCAAGTGATAATTCATTTGTTTTGTTAAAAAGTTTCCAGTCACTTGATTTCAATAACTTCGCATACTATACATATTAATACCCCCCCCCCCGCTTTTCCTGTTTTCCCGACATATCCACATCATATGCACTATTTCGACGTCGACTGCGCCTTCGAAATAGACAACGGTGTCGGTCTATTCCTCGTCGTTTTCACCGTGGAGGATAGCGAGCAGCATCTTCTTGAAGTCGCCTGAGCAGTCGTCCTCGATGAAGGCGTGGAGGGTCTGGCCGTACTTGGCAAAGAATGCGATCTTGATACGCTTAAGGTCAATCTGCATAGTCAAAACAAAATTTAAAGCATTTAAAAAGTTGATACCTCATATATAAATCATAAAATGCATAAGTGTATAGTGTTCATTATACTTTTTTCATCTGTAAAATAATTATGGAATCATGGTTTTCTTTTTGATAACATACACTTATTGTGTTTTTCTTTTAAATTATCATTGAATTTGATATTTCAAATTCGCTAAAGGCATGCATTAATTTAATGGATCAAAGCACTAGATTTATTATTTCCCCGGTCATCCCCCGGTTATCGGATTATTCCCCCGGTCATCGGATTCCATCAGAATGTTCCCACACACAACATATACACATTCTCCACTCCCTGGGGAATATTCCAACCAACTGCCAATGAGGCCCACACAATGACTTTCTCATCTTACAAGCTACAATGACTTTATCCTCCTACAGGATTTTAGCACCTGGGTGGAGAGTGGCAAAGTGTGGATTAATGCCTTGCCGATGTTTAGGACGGTATATATAGGCCGCGCTGGAAAGTGTTTTTGATAAGTCAGAAAAGTATCTTACCTCTGATCTAGAGATGACGATCCTGATGAGTTTGTCTTCGTCAGTGCCAGCTCCTTTCATGGAGTCGTAGAGACGCTCAGCGAAGTATTGGCCTACTTCACGAGCACGGCTGACTGTTAAGAAAATGGGGGGAAAATTGAGAAATCGTAAGTTTCGATAAGAAAGCAAATTTACTACATCAGACAGTGGAGTACTGTTCCAAGATTCCCGCGCTGTGATCTGCGCATGAGCAGCTGTTACGCGTTTCAAGGAATAAAGTCCTATCAGGTCTTTATTTCCTTCATTTATGAATAAAGCAAACGCATGTAGTAGGATTCGAACCCACGACCCTCTGACAAAAACACAATTTCAACGAACAATATTATTGCTTGGTTTGGTGTCGGTTTCGTCTATTAAACTGTAGCTTAGTGTGCGTAAGTAGATGTCAACAGACAAGTAATGACTGGGGTAGAAAACATAAGGGGAGGTACAAGGTTGGTAAATGTTTAGAATGAATAAAAAAAAATAAGTGACATACCAATAGCTAGATAGCCATCTTGAAGGTCACCCATGCACTCGCCTCGGATCGAATCTTCAATGTCACAACCCGCAATCTGAAAATTAGATTTTTCAGTCTACTCTTTAGTATAATTCAAAGTCAATATCCTTTCTCTGTATTTTCAATCTTACATCAATATAGCCAATGCAAACATTGCTCTGATATTCATGACATCCTTCTTCAATATCACCAGCACCATCACCGCCACCGCCATCATCATCATCCTCATCATCACCATCATCATCATCACCATCATCATCATTATCATCTTCATCATCATCATCATCATTATCGTCATCATTACAGTTATCACCATCATCATCCTCGTCGTCATCCGTCATCATCGTCGTCATCATAATCCGTATTACCATGATTACGATCATCATGACTGGTTATCGTAAGTTTTTACGATCATGACGATCATCATCGTCGTCGCCACCATCATTATAATCATCATCACAACATTCCCTCCACCACCACCACCATCGCTGCCGCCGCCACAACCATCAATTCGTCACCATCGTCATTACTGGCATCGTCAGGTAAATATCAGCTCAACTTACTCCGTTGTACGCGAGGAATGTTGCCCTAAGTTGAGGGAAGCTTCTCGTTGCTAGGATACGGTTGAAAACATTCTCATCTGTGCCCCACCTATCTTCACCAGCCTGTGTTGTGAAGATAAATGGCCAAAGACAATTCACAAATCAAGTTTATTTTAAATAACCACCTTCTATATCCTTTGAACTTTGGGGGAAAACACCACAAATCTGAAGAATCCTAAGGATAAATAGCGTGAAAGTTAAGTCCATCCAGCAAATTTGAGCACTAAAAAAAGAAGAAAAAAAATCAATTATAATAATGAAAATTTCATCGGGTAAAAATAAGAAAGAGATAATGTATTATCATAACCATTCATTGTTATTGTAATTATAGCTGTCATAATTATTTTTGTAACCATTGTCTTGACATTTTTTTAATTGTTATTTCATTGTTTCCTATCATTGCACTTTTTATTCGTCACAAAAACATTCAAAGTATGCAAAACATTCGTTGCATCTCTGTACTCAAAACAATTAACTTGTATCTCGGCTCATGATATTTATTTTTACAAATAATAATAATGATGATAATCATCATCATCATCATCATCGTCATCATCATGATTTTTATTATCATCATCATTATCATAATGACCTAGGTACTTACATCGAAGAGCTCTTGTGCATCCTCTACTGCCTTATCTTCATCAACCTCCTCTCCAGATTCATCACGACCACCCTAAGAGAGAGAGAGAGAGAGAGAAAGAGAGAAAGAGAGGGGGGGGGGCCCGGGGAGAGATATTGAGAGGGAAAATGAATAGAGAGGGGAAGAGAGGAGACGGAAGAAGTAGAAAGGGGAGAGAAAGAAAGAGAAATAACAGTTACTGAACGCTTGTGGTGCGGACTATTTTACTGCAGGCCTGGGGCGCCTTTTAATGAAAGGACTTGTCGGACATTTTATCCGACAAGTCCTGTTTTATCCAACAGTTACCATCGTAACAGTGCCTCTTAGCCAATCAGAACCAAGGAAAGGTGTCAGATCTGACAATTTGTCGCACAAAAATGTTGATAAAACACTCCCCACGTGCAGACCAAAAAATCCTGAGTTCTGACATGTCTGAAAATGGTATTAGGAAAAGGTTACGGAACCCCCGAAAATGGACATTTCATTCACTGGCTCTTTCTCTAGGGTGTAAAATTGACAACTCTAAAGTAAAATTGAAACAGTTACTAATTTGTCGCTTCTCAATATCTATTAAGTGGTACGTACTGCACAGATACACTGCATCAGGTACTTGAAGTTCCCGGATGTTTCGCTTTCCAAATCTTCAGCAAGATCTCTGTCGAATTCTGTACAAGATATAAAACAGAAAGAGAGAAAAACCATTGAAATATAGATAACCTATTTTTCAATAAATTATCTTTAAGTCATCGGAAGAGCATGATGAGATTATGATTTTTTTTCAAAATATACTACTTTTTTTAGGGTTTCATAATTTCTATACTATCATGACTATGGTGGCTGACACTCGATTTTTCACAAAATATTTCTTAAGCTCTCTCTAAATCTACCTGCTGATGAACAAAATGTTTTATTAATTTCACATTTGATTCATTATCGCCATTTGATATGGAAAAATGCGCACTGTTTGTGTAATAATTTCTTTCAATTTTAATTCTTGTCAGTGGCAGAATTTAGACAGGATAAACTTCCTTCACTGTTATATATGTATATGAAGTTAGATTAATGATAATGAGATCTCACCTATTTGGTATGCCATCTTGATAGCTTCGATTTCCTGCAAAGATATGATTATGATTAGTGTTAGTAGAAACGCACTCTCTCTTATGATAATTATGATCTCCACGTGCTTTTTTTTCTCGTCAGGACTTCCGCCGGAGACAAAAGAGGGAGCACTATGATTATGATGGATTTGTATGATGTTTTTTTTTTGTATAGTTTATTTATTAAGCCAACGCTATCAAAAGTTTGGTTCTTTTCAACTTTTTTTATTTGATTGCTCAACATAGCAAAACGGCTCATATGATATACATAAAATTGGAAGTGACACTCGATCAAGCTCATTGACTGAAATGATCACTGTCCCAGAACAGACTAGAATACCTCTTTTGGTGCTCCGTTCTCGATATTAAACAGGCAGTGAAATACTGCCATCTAGTGACAAGCAGAAGCACAGTAATCATGATGGTGTTCAACTTTACCGTCCCCAACTGACCTCCCCATTTTACTTATTCACGCCTATTCGTCCCAATCTGTCTATTTGTTTGTATATCTATCTTACTGCCTGCCTGTCTGTCTGTCTTTGTATCTCTGTCCTTCTACCCAATTTCATCATTCTTCTATCGCTCGATCCAGGGGCGGATCCAGGATTTTTAAAGGGCATTTTTGTACAGAAAGATTTTGACAAGTAAAAAAAAGAGTTAAGAAAAAAATTTCTTTACCTCTCGGTTGCCCTCTTTTTACACACTATCTTTTAACTTCTTAAACTCACCTACCATTTACCCTCCTCCCACATTATGTCATCTTCGCTATTCTCCCTTTGTTAAACAAAGTACAATTAAAATGAAATCCTTACCTCATTAACCCTCGTGCACATAATCTCGATGATGGTATCTTCATCAGTTCCAAGACCCTAAGATTGAATAAGATTTAACAAAAAATGTATATATGTATAATCATGTAGCGGATGGATATATCTTATCAGTACCATCGTCAACAAACATTAAATGTCATATTTATCCTCGTCAGCCTCGCAATTATCATCATCATCATCATCACCACCACCACCACCACACCATCTGATCATTATCAAAATCCTCCTCCTCATCATCATTATCATCCTCACAATCGTCATCATCATCATCATCATCACCATCATCATCATCATCATCGCCACCAGCATCATCATCATCATCATCACCACCTTCATCATCATCACCACCATCATCACCATCGTCGCCATCATCTTCATTAGCATCATCATCATCATTATCACCACCACCATCACCACCATCATCATCATCACCACCACCACCACCACCATCATCATCATCACCACCACCACCAACATCATCATCATCACCACCACCACCACCACCACCACCATCATCACCACCACCACCACCACCATCATCATCATCACCACCACCACCAACATCATCATCATCACCACCACCACCATCATCATCATCACCACCACCACCACCACCATCATCATCATCACCACCACCACCACCATCATCATCATTACCACCACCACCAACATCATCATCATCACCACCACCACCACCACCATCATCATCATCACCACCACCATCATCACCACCACCACCACCATCATCATCACCACCACCACCACCATCATCACCACCACCACCACCACCATCATCATCATCACCACCACCACCACCAACATCATCATCATCACCACCACCATCATCATCATCACCACCACCACCATCATCATCATCCCCACCACCACCACCATCATCATCATCATCACCACCACCATCATCATCATCACCACCACCACCACCATCATCATCATCACCACCACCACCACCATCATCATCACCACCACCACCATCATCATCACCACCACCACCACCATCATCACCACCACCACCACCCTATATAATATCACCTAACCTTCATAGCAGCTCTTAATGTCTTGGCATCATACATTGGGGGTGAATCCATCAAAGCTTCCACGGTCTTCTCCAAGTTACCTCTGACCTCATCACGGAGCTCCTCCTTCAAGTCCTGCATAAAGTAACCATGACAACGTAATCTTACAACCGTTAATTTGGCATTGCATTATACATGTTATAGGGGAGGACGGGTACGCGGTTTTTTTTTCTCTCTCTCTCTCTCTGAAAACGTCACTGATGGAAGTACTGGGGATATATTGTAGGTACATATAACCATTGGTACTAAAATTATGGCAATGGGATTCTGTGATGAGTGATGGTGGGCAATGCATGTACAGTATTTGTAGAATGTATACATTATTTGTCAAAGATATTTTGCGATTCCCGGGTCAGAAGATGATATATATCAATAGTAACGAGGAACTTGGTAACACAATAGTGGCAAATGAGGAGGTGCATGGTGGTGGTGATGATGAAGGTGACGATGACGATGCTGATAATGGGGCGGGGGGGGTTCGCACAGCTGACGCAGAATGAATACGCAGCAAATGCATTGAAAAGACAAATCAAATCACATAAATCGGAGCAGCAGTTTCGTCCGACGTTTCAGAGCTGACGGAACCTTGCAAATAATCGTTTGTCCGCAATAACGGAAGAAAATGGCAGTTTCAATTCACCGATCCTCGACAAAGATTTGTTAATTGACTTGCATTTCCGATGCCTTTGCTGCGTTGTAGGATTCATTCTGCGCCGCTGTGCGAAAACTGCCTAATGATGGTGAGGACGACGACGACTATGATGACGACGATAAGGATGATGAGGATGACAAAGATGACGGTGGTGGGGATGGTGTTACATACAACAATTAAATAAGATTATGGTGTTAGTAGCATTCATTTAACCTAGAGCGGTGTTGAGAATGATAATATGGAGGTGATGATTCGACGCCATTAATTCTGAGGGAATGAAACGGTGGCAATAGAGTAGATGATGACGACGATGGTGATTAAGACGTTGAAAATGATTTTAAAGATGGGGATGAGAAGGTATACCAGACAATAATTGCATCCTACCTTTCCGAAGCAAGCCCTATATTTGAATGCAATCATTTGACGTTGTTCATTTGTTCGGTTGGCTAGGATCTCGATTATTGCATCTTCGTCGGTACCTAGATGAGTTTGAAATAAATTTGACGAAGTATGACCAAAAAAAAAAGAAATTTATTACTAGAAAAGTGGAATAATTTCCTGAAAGTACTGTTTGTTTCACCGTTCATCTTTCTAAATGGTTTCGAGTGATGAAAGGCAACAAATCAGGTTATCCTATTATAGAGAGGGGCAAAACGTCAGTATTATCGTCGTCGTGGTCGTCGTAGTCGTCTTGGCCTACCTTATTTCGTCATTTTTTTTCGCCATAATTATCTTTTTACATTATTATCTCCGTCATCATTGTCATCTTCATTATCATTATTTTCGTCATCTTAATCACATTCGTCATCACTATTTTCACCAGTATTATGTTCTTCATCATGTTTTGGCCATAATTACCGTCGTCATCATTATCATGATTGTCGTCATTAAGTTCGTCACCATTACCTTTATCATCATTATCTTTCTCATTATTATCTCCGTCATCATTATCATCTTCATCATAATTATCTTCGTCATCATTATCTTCGTAATTATTATCTTTGTCATCCTTATTTTCCACATATTTATTTTCTTTTTCATTTTCTTCTTCATCATTACCATATTCGTCATCATCATCTTCACCAGCATTATGTCCGTCATCATTTTCTTCCTCATCTCCGTCATCATTATCATTATCGTCGTCACTATATTCGTCACCATTATTTTGGTCATCATTATCATCTTCGTCATCAATATCTTCGTCAGCTTTAGTTTCGTCACCTTATTCTTTATCATCATTATCTTCGTCACCATCATCATCTATGTAATCATCATCTACATCAACATTATTTTCGTCATCATTTTCTTTGTCATTATTATTTTTGTCATCATTTACTTCGTCATCATTACCTTTCTCATTATTATCTCTGTCATCATTATCATCTTCATCTTGATTATCTTCGTAATCATTATTTTCCACATCTTTATTTTTTCATCATTTTATTCGTCATAATTGTTTTCGTCATCATTATCTTCACCAGCATTATGTCCGCCATCATTTTCTTCCTCATAATTATCTTCGTCATCTTTATCATTATCGACGTCATTATGATCGTCACCAGATTCTTTATCATCATTATCATCGACACCATCATCATCTATGTGATCATCATCTACATCCACATTATTTTCGTCATTATTTTCTTCGTCATTATTATATTTTTCATCATTGTATTCGTCATCATTTATACTTTCCTCATTATAATCTCCGGCATCATTATCATCTCCATCATGATTATCTCCGTCATGATTATCTTCGTCATCATTACTTTCGTCATCATTATTTTCAACATCTTTATTTTCTTCATCATTTTCTTAGTCATAATCATTTTCGTCATCATTATCTTCACCAGCATTATGTCCGTCATCATTTCCTTCCTCATTATTGTCGTCGTCATCTTTATCATTATCATCGTCATTATGTTCGTCACCATTATCTTTATCATCATTATCATTTCGTCATCACTATCTTCGTCAACTTTAGTGTCGTCCCCAATTTTCTTCATCATCGTTATCATCGACACCATCATCATCTATGTCATTATTATCTACATCAACATTATTTTCGTCATCATTTTCTTCGTCATCATTACCTTCCTCATTATTATCTTCGTCATCATTACCTTCGTCATCATCATTTTCCACATCTTTATTTTCTTCATCATTTTTTGGGCCATAATAATCTTCGTCATCATCAACATTATCGTCGTCGTTATGTTCGTCACCATTATCTTTATCATAATTAACATTTCGTCATCACTATCTTCGTCATCATTATCTTCGTCAGCATCATCACCTTTGTCATCATCATCTACATCAACATTATTTTCGTCATCATTTTCTTCGTCATTATTTTTTTTCATCATTTTCTTCGTCATCATTATCCTCCTCATTATTATCGTCGTCATCATTATCATTACCGCCGTCATTATGTTCGTCACCATTATCATTGTCGGCATCACTATCTTCGCCAGCTTTAGTTTCGTCACCAATTTTCTTCATCTTCATTATCATCGACACCATCATCATCACCTGTGTAATCATCATCTACGCAATCAACATTATGTACGTCATTTCCTTCATCAATATTATCTTTGTCATCATTTCAGCTGTGCTATCATTATTTTCATCCTAATTATTTTGGTAATTCTTATTTCCGTCATTATTATCTTCTTCATTATCATCTCTGCCATCATTATCTTCGTCATCATTATTTACTTCATTTTTTTATTTCGTAGTCATCATTATCTGTGTCATCATATGCTTTCTTCTCATCATCATGCTCATACCCCTCCTCCTAACCATCATAATAATCCCCATTACCTGCTCCACGGATCGCGTCGTCGAGGGCCACAGCGTCTGCCTCGGCGTCGAAATCCTCCCACTCTAGAATACATCCCTGGATAAAAAAAGAACAGTCACATACCCGTATCATCATCATCATGCTTGTTGCGTAATGCTAGTAGGGCCATGCAAGATTAGAATTATTTCTTCATTGAAAAGAAAAGAATCAATGTTTAAAAGAAACCCCAAGTAATATCAAACACCGAAATATGTATGCAAATCACATATAAAAATCATCAATGAGACAATAATTCAGCTTTACATTCCTCAGTGCTCCACTTATCCACTATTTCATTTTTCATTATGTATTTTGTGATGTTTGCCATTTTCTCAAAATTTCGTATTGGACCGCAGGTCGTGGAACACAAACTAAAGGACTGATAAATGAACACTGCAAAACTCCGGTCTTGATTTAACACCAGCCCGGGATCTGTATATATGTCCACACCAGAGAAGTATGGAAACAACACCAGTTTGGAATTAAACCGATGCTGTCTTAATGCTAATTGGTGTTGTATAAAGACCTATCTGGTGTTAGTGTTGCTTGGCTGGTGTTAAATCAACATCGACTTTTTTGCAGTGTATTCAGTAAGCCAGTGTACTTTGCCACAATACATCTGGTGTCATGTAAGTGACTTTTATTTCAAAAACATACTGCCAAGATCACCAGGCCTATTAAAAGTGTCTCGATCAGAAATATGGTAATATATATGTAATCAATGAAACACAATTTGTATTTTTGTATGTCCTTATGAGTTGGCATGATTGTAAATAGCGCCATGAGCGTCATGTCTGACAGAGCTGTGCGTTTGAAAAAAAAATCCACTTTTATCATTTAGTAGTACGTATGATCACAAATAGTAACCCGACTCCTGAGTTACCATACTGTCACTATGGACGTTTTGAAATGAACGTGGGTTGCACCCCACTAACCCCTAGCCCTTGTAGACAATGTTTCAACAGGGACTTTCTTGCAGATTTGAAGTACTTCCTCATGTATTAGAAATAACATTTTACCTAGTCACATAGAAGGATGTTATCATTATTGACATAGTGTCTCGACCAAGAGTTAATGTAGTTAATATTATCTATTACTTAATCAGATAAATACAAAGAGTGGGAGTGGATACAAATGTGAATTGCCTCTTTTTTTTCTTCTATTAACCCAACCTACAAAAAGCGTTTCGGAGCGGGTTTGTCCCCATATGAAGAATCCTCAAACTTGAGTTTATCCATGGACCAACTAGAAATATCAATTGTTTATCCTACTCATACCAGCTGCTTAGAAATTATCTTCACCGCACGTTCACCCCGAAACAATCAACCATCGTCGTCGTCGACACCACCGCTACCACCACAACCAACAACATCATCATTACTAGCTGCCGTTCTTTGGCAAAAGGAAGCAAGTTACAAAATTATCATTTGTTTTAAATGAGCAATGTGTGTTCGTCATAAACATAGGCGTCAATGCAACTTAAAATCATATTTCCTTCAATATCTTTCCATAGAACAATCATTTTTCTTCCCCAAAGTTTGCCTGAACGTGCAACGTACAAAGGGTGTCTCAGAAACAACAATAACTCAAATATGACTGATGCGTCACTTGCTTCCTCTTGCCAAAGGTTGGACAGTTTACCATCATCATAATCATCATCTTTGTCATCATCATCATCATCATCATCATCATCATCATCATCATCATCATCATCATCATCATCATCATCATCATCAACAACAACAGTGTGAATGATATGTGGAATATTGGGAGCCGGTGCTCTTGATTGTTTTACATCCTCTTGCTCCTCCTTCTGCTCCTCCTCATCATCATCATTATCATCATCACGTTCATCAGAACAGTCCCATCGTCCATTCCCTCTACTAAAAAAAACAAAAATACATCGTAATCTTAGCATTATTTTGTCTCATATTTCATCTTGAAAGAAATATGACGTCACTACCGCGCCACTCAAATGAATAAGTTTGTAAGATATTAATGATTTACATACCAGCAACTCGAGCCCAAGAGCTGCACGGGCCATTCGGTACTTGATGACATACTGAAAAGGAATAAAAATTAAAATTAGTGGTTGAAGTAGAACTCAATATGATCATTGTATTGATTAAGGTATTAATAATGATAAATGAAATTTGTCTAGCGCATAACAATCACAGAAGACCATATGTGCTTCATTTACTTTTGTTTTAAGATAATTATATTCACAACAATAATGACAATATGAAAATGATAATTCACTTCTGCAATGATATTGTATACATCAATACAATTAAGATGTTATATTCAATTTTGAAAAAAATCTTCTGCAGCATATTTTCATTGTTTTCAAAATATGCCTACGTAACATTACAGTAAATACTGAGATTGAGATTTAGTATAATATTGAGACTTAGTTAAAATTATTGTTTAAGCTATGATAATGATATTATTTGGGGCCAACCTCGATTAGCATCTTGCTATTATGTTAGCTCCAATTACCAAATGTTTTGTTTATATTTGATGTATTATTCCTTGTAATTGTACCTGACAGTGATATTAGGTAATAAAAAAAATCAATCCAATTCAAATACGAATGACAGAAAATAAAGAAACATCCACAAATGTCATGTACACTGCTCTGCTTTTACGATGTTATATGCCCCTCCTATATGTTTAATACATCTTTTGTGGAATACCAAAGATGCGTAAAGGGGAACATTTTTTATTTGATTTTCAACGATAAGTTACTCTATCGTTGACTGACAGTCCCCCCCCCCCCGAATTATGTCTGCTCATACACAATTAGACTTATAGCGATATAATGTACTTATCATGCTTAAGGAAAAGTGGAGATAAGGAAAGAAAATGATAATTAAACATTTTCTGAAGATTATGACAAATAATCTGTCAAAAGTTAAGTTTTTTCAATATAGAAATTCTACCATGTAACGTCCTTTCACATTTTTGGCTCATATATGCCATTGCAACATACATACATCACATATATCATGTTTATCAAAGCAAAAATTATCAGATGATGCAAGTGATTAATCGGTATCGCGTGATTGTTTCAAGTTTAGAATTAGTCTTCAGACATGTCACTGATAATTAAGCGGTAACTTTGTGGAAGTTTGAAATAATAATTTATTCCTTGTTTATGTTTGTGGCATGATGTTATGTTCAGACGGGTATATAAATTACCAAAGAGGTTTCATGACACAAATAGTTATAGGTTTTCTTCACTATTGTTATAAGCTAGTGAAATCCTAGTATTTGATTGGCTGAGAGCAAATTAGTTTGTGAAAATAACTAAAGTACACTCTTCATGAAATACTTCCAAAGAATATAGTATAGAGATCCGAAATGAAAAAAAAAATATTATGCCCCAGCACTAAAATGTTTCGTTGATAACCTTCGCAGAAAACCGCCGCGCCGCCTATATGAAGGGAAAACAATTCGTTATTCCTGTAGCTTACACATTTTTTTCTTCTTTTGACATTGACCTTATATCACGTGCTTCATTTTTTGTATTTTTGGGGAACGATATTTTATACCATGTACGATTTTTACTTGATTGGAGTTACACTATCGGACTCCAGCATATGAAAATTGAAAGCTTATTGATGTCTTATTTGTGTAATGTTTGCGAAATGGAAATCAGTGACGTACAGATGGGGGTGAGGACCCTCCCCCCCCCCCCATTTTTCACTACCAAATATAAAGAGAAAGGGAACGATGAAAAGGTGAAATATAATAATATTTACTAAATATTATGTTAAAATTTAACACAAGTTCTTTTTTTTAATGTCTAAAGGTTTGCTCGCTCGCAACTTTAATTAGTTTTGCCTGATACGCCATATCCGACCCGCTTAATTTATTTTTGGTTCATTATGCCATTGGGAAAAACCCATAGTGTAGCAAATTAATTCTTGTTTGGGCCTCGATGGAATGAAAATCACGTCTCAAGTATGTCGATCATTATTGAAAATGAACCGCTTTTAAGTAGCTTTGTTATAAATTAATCAAGATTAAGCATTGTGTACAAAACGTAATTCATTAACTGCTCTTATCGAACATATCGAAGGGAAATATGAAGGGTTGAACGTGCTGTGTGGGGAGCTTTAAAAGGAAGTATTGTGTGCTTGCGTTGTCGTGTATGTACAGGGTTGCAAAAAAGTTAGCGAACCCCACCAGAATATACTGAAAAGTGTTCAAGTTTTGCTATCTGTTAAATTTTTAATTGTGAAGTCAGGTGATAGGATATTACATTCTACACAGTCTGTTTTTCAAGGCTCGCCGGACAATTAAGTGTTGTTGTGTACATTTAACACTTAGCATGTAGGAGTGCATTTCTGGTGGAAAACCAGTGACGTAAAGAGTTTTAAAAATATATAAAAGAGGTAATTAGAAAAATATCATATCTCATCATATTTCAGTGCCTATTTATCTTTTTCTCCCTCTTTTTCCTTTTTGGAGGGGGGGGGGGCTAAACCCTCTTCTGTGCACCATTGGGTAAACCAATCAATAGTATGCACATAAATAAACTAAAAATTGACACCTTTGTCGATAAAAAAAGTAAGAAAGTTGAAACTTTGTTCCGGATCAAGTAATCATTACAATAACCATTGAGATATATCTGCAAACACATGTATATAGTGATGGCTATTGCACAATCGTATTTCAAGTTGTTAAAAGTATCGTTTTTCACAAATACTTATTTCTACATGAGTCACATATAGTCTGGGATAAGTTGACTGTGGTTTTGATGGAGATCTCACAATTGGGATTAACCATTCTTTTGTTTGTTCGTGTTTGTTAGTAGAATGGTTCTAAAACCCTTGAGAATTGAAAAGGTCCACCTATTCTAAATACAGGGGAGACGCTGCCCCTTTTTTCAGTGAAAATAAATAAAGAGAAAGGGGAAAAGGAGAAACAGAAAAATTGGAAAAGGAAAGAAGAGCCCACGAGTCACGTAATTGTTCTGCACTACTTCCTGCTATTCAATTGAGAAAAGATGACGTCATCGATGACGTTACCCCTTTTGAAATATACTGGTGCTGTCCTTGTCTGACCTTTCATGTCAGAAGATAAAGTTACTCTAATTATCTGTTATTTGGTTTTTATGGAAAAGTAAGTAATCATTCTAATTTCCCACCCATGACCAAATACTAATACCATTAAACTCCTTCAAATCAATGTAGAAATTTTATCGCTATGTGTGCTGAATATGATTTTAAAAAGGCAATCATTGAACCAGCCACATTGTCAATTTATTTTTGTCCCCACTCAGTGAGATACCAATTTATATCATAAATGCACATTTTATATAACAATTTAATTTATTGACGTCTTCCGGTGTATTTGTTTAACATGGGAAGTGATCCGAGTTTCAGATATTGTAGCATCCTAATGGCGAGGTTCGTGTCGTCCCCCTTTGAAACACCCCCCCCCCAATAAAAAGCGAAAAAAACAACATATTTGGGATCCCCTTTATTTTCTGGCTTCTGTTGTTTGCAATCCAAAATTGTTTGGTCTAATTGATGCCTCGATAGACAATAACGTTATACTCTGAATTTTCTTTTACGACTGTAATTATGATCATTGCTATTTACTTCGAAGTCGTTTGCCTTGCTAATGAGTGTGCATGTATAGGTGGGTATCCAAGCAGATAGTTTAATTCGCTCTGTTTACTCGAACAAAACCGGTAATTAAACATAATAAACATATACCCAGTCTCCCAAAGTATATGCGGGAGAGGGGTGAAAAATGAGGGGTCGTTGCACAATACGCTATACATTATAATGTACGACTGGACTATTTATTATCAATTGATGGTATTTTATTTTCCATAACGCTGTACCCTGTGAGAGAAAAGAGATTGTAGACCATAGCGCACGAGGGGAAAAAATCTACACACTAAGAAATAAAGGTTCAAAATTGAACCCCGAAAGGTTGATGCAAAATCAGCACCCTATGGGTTCAAAAAATGAACCCCTGATTTGGGGTTCAAAAATTGAACCCTGCGGTTGGGGTTCATTTTTGCACCCTGCGGGTTCAAAACTGCACTCCTAAATTTTAAATCGAATCCCTAGGGGTGCAGTTTTGAACCCGCTGGGTGTAAAAATGAACCCTAACCGCAGGGTTCAGTTTTTGAACCCCAAATCAGGGGTTCGATTTTTGAACCCATAGGTTGCTGATTTTGCATCAACCTTTCGGGGTTCAATTTTGAACCTTTATTTCTTAGTGTGTAAATAGTCACGAGCAAAGAGATCAAGCAACAAAAAAAGACCCTTTAAAATTGAAAATCTAAATTCCATCTTATTTCTTTTCTCTCGGTCATGAAACTTTCACCAAGCAGTCCTTCTGTACGTCAACGAATGACACTTTTCGTGTAGGCCTATACGTAAATGCTCAATGGTAGGAGAAATAAAGTTCGAAATTGGATGTCCTAATACAATATCAACCTTATCAACGACAAATACAACTTACTGGAGCTAAAGTGACACCCTCATTTTTCATGAACTAGGTTCATATACTTTCTAAGTTATGCTGTCATTTTCAAAACTTAACCTCAGGTTAAGATTTGGTGTTGACGCCGCCGCCGCCGCCGTCGGAAAAGCGGTGCCTATGGTCTCACTCTGCTATGCAGGTGAGACAAAAATGAAGAAATTTTGCAAAATGGAAGAAAATTAATGTTTATTTGAAATGAAAATGAAAAAATTAAAGAGCCCCAAGCCCCCCCCCCCCCCACACACTCCTGTACCCCCATGCTCAACACCAAGTCTAGATCAAGAAATATAAAACGTTATTTTCAGTGACACATCATCGATCGGCGTAGAGTCGGTTATCCCTTCGTGAAAAGGGCAACCAAGAATTCTTTGTCGAAAATTGGTGAATCAAAACAACAGTTTCGTCCTGGGGAGCGTTTCATAAATATTTTCATCTGACATCTTTTCATGATTTTGATTGGCTGAGAGGCACTGTTCCAATGGTAACTGTCGGATAAAATGGGACTTGTCGGATAAAACGTCCGACAAGTCCTTTCATGAAACCCTCCCAGGACTCAGGACAAGCGACATATTTGCAATTTTTCGTCAGCTCCAAGTTTTAGGACTGAACTGCTTCTCCGGTTTACCAATTTGCGACAAAGACCTCCCAGCTGTTCATTGTCATTTGAAGGGCATTTTCCATGTACATGTACTGGTTCTTGAATCCGGTCAGTGTCGCAGAAGCGAAAATTTCATATTAGACGAGGTGTGCGAGCAAAGAGAGGGAGGTGGATACACGACACCAAAGTATGATTCATAAATTCTATGTTTGTTTTAACTCGTATCAATCTAACCTTTATTAATCTGAAAACATATCTTGAATAGAATTGCTATGCATATTGCAAAAGAAAGAAATCCGAGTTTCTATTTGTCGATGTTGGATTTACTGTAGGCAATTGGGAAGAGTTTAAGAAAAATAGAAAGAAACTCAGAGGACGTTTTTGGTGATTTGAAAGATCGATCAATAATTGTATGTTAGGTGATTATTTGATATGATTGATTGATTGATTGATTGATTGATGGATGGATGGATGGATGTATGGATGTATTTATTGATGGATGGATGGATCGATCGATCGATTAATTGTTTGAACAACTTATATCACGGTACATTGCATTCTTACTGACCATAGTGATTAAAGGAAGTCGAATGTTGTTTGTGAATGCATCACAATATAGACCCTGCATTGATTTAATCACTTGAAAAACATCTCGTCAAACTTTTACATGTAATTGTGCAAATAAGATTGATATCTGCTTTATCAAACAACAAAAATCATCTTTGATATTATAATACTAATGATTTTTATTTGGTACCTAATCCCCTTCACGCTCCATTTGCAAATGATAATTCCCCATATTGTGACGTAAGTTGTTTTTCACTTTATGATGAGTAAACTGATTATTGAATGATGAGCTGATTGATTAAAAATGTATTTTATTGTCTTACCTCAGCAACTTCGTCGGCCATTTTGTTCTTTAATGTGGTCTGCAAAGGCTGAACCGATTCAATCGACCGTTTGGGAGTATTCGCAGGCGGCAAATAGGCAGATATCAAGAACCTCGCTATGGAACTCGCAACCTCCACACCCCACAAATACTTATCACTATCGAGATTAAAATATCTCCTAGAGTTAATCAATAACCAAAGGGGTTCATTAAGGACTGATAGTTTTCTTTGCGGGAAGGGAATACATGTATGGTGTGGTTGATAAGATGATGACGTCACAAGTGTAATTAGTCATAGTGCATTTCTCAAAAGAAATGCGAAGGACTGTGGTTGAGGATGGCATTTTTAAATGGTGGACATTGTACATAATTACTATGTATTGCTACAGTGACACCAACGAAACCGACTCCAGACCGATCAAATCTATTACATTATTATCATTATTTACAATGTACCATCACTTTGATTTTGAACTGAATGATTCATAAATATTAATACAAAACAAAAAATTTTCAATGACATAACATCTATCGGTTTGAAGTCGGTTTCGTTGGTTCGACTGTAACATAAACTTGACTATCATCATGATCATCATGATCATGATGTTAGATAAATGGATATATTAGCGTCGGACGATATTACCCCTGCTTCGGCATGGCTAACCTGATGAAGGGGTCCAGTATTCAAGGAATTCCCTCCAAGGGAGGTAGCCAATTACAGCACCTAGATGGAGAGTGGCAAATGTAGATATATGCATTGTGCTGCATTGGGATTTGAACCTCGTACTTATCACTTGCATACTTTCATTCCCCATGTATAAGAAACCAGATGCCTTTCTCTGATGGTTTTTCTTTTTATTTCGGGGATTATATATTTATACATTTAAATGTGAAAGTCACCCTGACTACTTTCAAGAGTGAAACTTTACTCACAAGCTATTAACATCGCCCATTAGTCATAATCTACAATGCTACTGGTTGACAACTCTTTTGACACCAAAGCTCTAAGGATATTCATTTATTTGAACGATTCTTTTCTTTGTCATTTGGAGAAACTAAGTAAACATAAAAACAACAAAAACATGTATTTAAAAAAAAGCGTACTCACTGTGAACATCCCGAATGTCCTGGGTCTCGTAACACAAACGTTAGCGATTGATCGTAAGCTTGATGTTTACGATTGATTGCACAGAGCAATATTTGGGATCAATCGTAGAAAAAATGTTATACGGTCATTGCTAAGTTTTGTGTTACTGGCCCCTGGTTAGCGATATTAGGGTGGACCGGAGCAGGCAAATGAATATCAATTTGAAACCAGCAAATCTGGACATAAACATTGCATGAATATGCTACATTTAATCACAAATAGTCTTTCCAAAAGAGTAATTCCTCTCTTCTTTATCATGACTTTATTAATACACCCCCTCCCTCTATCCCCTTCTCTACACCCTTTCCCCTATAGGCTTTCGCTTGTCTTGATTTGATAAAAAAATCTCTCTTTTTCTCTCTTCATTTTAGGCAGTTTTCACAAACTGCGACGCAGAACGCTTTCGGGAACAGAGAGAATATATTGGCAAATGCCCTTTATGACAATGGAGTCTTTGTCGAGGGTTGGTGAAACGAAAGAGCAGTTTCGTCCTGGACTCTGGACAACGGCATATTGATTTTGCATTTTTTTTCCGTCAGCTCCGTGACGCAGAGCGAAACTGCTGTTCCGATTTACCAATTTTCGACAACGACCTCCGAGCGTTTCAATGGGATTTGACTTGCAGTTTCAGTGCATTTGCTGCGTGCTAGGATTCGTTCCGCGTCGAGGTCCGAAACTCACTGACGTTCTCATCAGATTTTCATCTCGAGAGGGGAGAAGTAATTAGAGAACTATTTGTTATATTCTTCGGAAATCCTTTCATCTGATTGGCTCATATGCAAATGGTCAGTGAAAATTGCCAACTATTTTGTTTCATGAAACGACCCCTGATGTGTTGCATATTTTGGGGTGTGTGGAGGGTGAGGGGGGGGGCTCAAAATTACATTGAATCTGTATGAAAGATGCACATGAAGCTAAAACCAATTCAATATAACGTTTTAATTTAGTAAATATATTTGATATGGCATTAAACGATAACTCCTTATCTATTAATGTATGATCGAAAGAAAATTAAGTGAACTGCGTGGGAGTCAAGGTTGATGCTGATAACAACCATGCCAACAATATATTCAGAGTTGAACTTCGAATTTTTCTTTAAATTTGTTCCGTAAATTTTCGATAGAGGAACATTTTCAATCATTTTATTTTGTCAAAGAGGAAGTCCACCCCAATCAAAGACGACTTGGGTGTGGAACTTATTTCCTTCAAACATAATTCCTTGTGCTCCCAACATGGACAGATTTTAATATATTGTGCTAATGCATATTTAATCACTTTGTTGTAAGAACTTTCTTCTGTTTATTTCAATCATGGTTTGTAATTTGGTACAGTAAAATTTTGACCACTTATTATTATGATGGTATCATCCGATCCATGAAATAAAAAGACACTCGTACAAGATACGTTACGACAAAAACCCGGGACGAAAATGGCCAGTATTATAAGCCTACACCAACATTTAACATGAATATGTGGGCTCGGATCGGGTAAACAATCCAATCTAAATTCTTCCAGGGCAATGTCACTTTGTTTAAATTGAACTTTAGCACTATATATGCCTAGATTAGATTAGTTATTACAGCGTTAATTAGACCGAGACTAATTAACGATCAAAATTGCAAATGAATGTCGAGATAATATAGGCTTTCATAATTCATGTGCTCATACTCTATCTGTCTGTGTTGTATTATTTGGTATTCTGAGGGGTTTATTATAGTTTATTATTCATAAAACATACATGACATAAGAGCATGTATGAAATGGAATCACTGATAGTGGTAAATAATAATCATGATAAGTGAATTAAATGTCAGTATGAAATGAAAAACTGACTAAATGTTGGCTCAACTATTCACCCCCATCCTCCTCCCCTCCCCCACTCCGTGACCGGGGTCGATCCTCTGACATGGGCATAAAAAAGTGTAGACTCTGCATATGTAACCACACCCCAGCTTCGCACATTATATTCAGGGGCCCGTAACACAAAGCTTAGCAATGATCGAATAACATTTTTCTACGATTGATTCCATTGACTACAATGTACAATCAATCGTGAAAATCAAGCGTACGATTGATCGCTAACCTTTGTGTTACGGGACCCGGATCAGTAAAGTGCAATGAGCCGAAAATCTGAGGGGGGCCAAACATTGGAATGTGGGGCAACATTTCTAAGAAGTCGCGAGCGAGCGAAATGAGCGAGCATAATTTTAACATTAAAAACGGAAAGCCATTTTTGTGCTAGATTTAGACAATATCCTATCATAATCTGCCTTACTCTGTCCTTTTTTTCTCAGTTGTGCTACTTTTGGGGGTCATGGCCCCAAGCCATCCACCATCTATGCGCCAGTGGTCCAGTTTCTGGACCATTTCTTTTTTAATTGTCATCGTAATTCAAGCCGAAGATGGCGTTATCATCTAATCACAACGACACTGATAAATTAAAAGGTAGGAAAAAAACGAGAGTAGGCCTATAAAACGAGGACTGGGCCGTGTCATTCTAATGCCTGAAATTCAATTGAACACAATGACATCCTGTACCCCCCCCCCCGAAATGCCTTGGTGTCTATACAGATTAATGACACCAAACAATTGGCGACCTCGAATTATATATAATTCGAGGTTGCTTGGGCTTTCCGAAGAAGAAGTCCTAATCTGGATTCAATACGGCGCTGAGAGCGCCATCGCATTCAACTTATTACTGCTACATTATGCCAACAAGGCGTTATGGCGTGCGCCTGTAATCCAAGCTATGTGGGGGAAGTTACAAATTTATTTATTTATTTATTTATTTATGCATTTATTTATTTATTTATTTATTTATTATTTATTTATTTATTTATTTATTTATTTACTTATTTATTTATTTATTATTTATTTATTTATTTACTTATTTACTTATTTATTTATTTATTATTTACTTATTTACTTACTTATTTATTTATTTATTATTTATTTATTTACTTATTTATTTATATATCTAAACATCTTTCAACAGGATAAACCAATAATTAGCTCGCAGGCTGTTTCACATAATGGTCCTGCATAAAGAAAATATACACATAATAAAAGGAAAGATTACAAATACTTAGGAATACATGTAATTACAATTATACAACAAATTGAAGCAGAGGTTCGAGTCCTCACGTCTTTCGGATGGTGACGTTAAAGGTCGGTCCAGATGTAAAGAATCATATCTGAATGATAATAATAATAATATAGGGTATTTATATTGCGCACAGCATATCCACCTTGTTAGGTGCACAAGGCGCTCCTATACTACCCGGCTAAGCTAGCCTAAGGCGTTCATAGCGCACACAGCTTTTTAAGGAATTACTTCCTATATACCGTTACCTCACCTGGGTTGAGTGCAGCACATTGTGGATCAGTTTCTTGCTGAAGGAAATTACGCCATGGCTGGGATTCGAACCCACGACCCTCTGTTTCAAAGTCCAAAGATTAATCCACTGGGCCACAACGCTCCATGTCTGACAAAACTGAAATACACACACACACTATTCGTATTGTTCAAGTAAGTACCTGGTGTTAGCAGCTGGTGCATCATATAAGTATGTTGAAATGAAACGATTGTGACACAAAATGCAGTCTTTATAAGGTGATAAAGATCGTTTCATGCCATCGAGGTTTGAACGCAAGGTAAAATGAAAAAAAAAATCATCCGAGAAAACTAAAACATCGCTTTCAAAAGCAAGGAAAAAATCCTGAAAGTCCATTGAGAAATGAAATCGGACTATATTGAAATTGAACGATTAACACATATGTGGGTCAGTTGTCTTTATTGGCACTTGGGGAGATCGAGGTATTTCCTAAAATAAAACACTTCAGGAAAAAAAAGTTAGTGTGTGTGTCTCATTTCTATTATAGCTCATTGTATGTAATTACAGGCGCCGATCCAGACCGGAGTAGGGGAACATTTCTTGGTCGGGTTATTGTCAATTCATCCATTGCCAACTCGTCCACTCACCACATGGTCTACCTTCATTAAGTCCAATGCCACTCCGTCAATCAACATATCGTCTAACAACTTTTTAGTCCAATAACCATTTGGTCCAATCATCACTTCGTCTAATCACCAGTTCGTCTATTACAATTTCGTTTGATAACCAGTTGGTATAATACCCACTTTCTTTTCATTCATTTTGCACAATTGACACTTTAGTTTGATTAGACCAATTGCGGACTAAATGGCTATTGGACTAAATGGCTATTGGACCAACTGGTTATTAGACGGAATTGCATTAGACTAAATGAAAGTAGACCATGTGGCGAGTGGACGAACTGATGATAAACCAAATGATAGTAAACGAATTGGCATTAGACCATCTGGAAACAAAACCATTTTTCGTCCACTGCCTCTCGTAACACAAAATGTTAGCGATTAATCGCTAATTTGAAAGAGCAACTGTGATTGGTTTCTTGTCAGTCTATTGAGCAAAATGCGCATGCAACGATGATCTTGATAGGCTATTTTATTTTGCGATTAATCCCAACCCCCCCCCCCCCCCCCACCCATGATGAGGTAACTCCGAACTGGTCTTTTGCACTGAGATCAGTGGTCTATAGACGTGTAGACTGCGTCTGGAACCACGAGACTAGCAGTCAATCGGCCCATCCCACTATTCGACTGGTAACAACAATCAAGCCCAGTGATTTCGTACATACAGTGTACTTCATTCACTCTGTGCTTCCTATATCCACTGTATAGCAAGTCATTTGCTTCCGCGTACATTCTTTCAACATTTTGAGCTAAAAGTATCAGATTTAACACAAAGATGGCATCCCAAACGGTGAGTTAGCATTTTCCATACAGTTTGACTGCTTGTTAATGACTAGTGTATCAACCAGCTTGAAATATATGTGTGTAAGAATACGATGCACAAGTCTGGCTCAGTGTTTGCTGTATGTGAATGTTGTTTCCATACTTTCCTGAAATCTCAACACACCCATTCCTGGCATGAGTGAACAGCTGATCGTTGAGTGAACCCTACTGTGATATTCATTGATCGTATGTCGTCTGGTTTGATATGTTTATGAAGATGAAGATGTAAAATTTATGGAATTGAAGTGTGAAACATTCGATATTTCACACGTATGTTATGATATGGTGTGATGAACATTTTGTATTCCAAATCGTGTGTGTGTGTGAGAGAGAGAGAGAGAGATAGAGGGGGGGGGGTGAGTGTGAGGGAGGGGTGTGAGTGCGAGGGGGGGGGGGCGAGGATGAGAATGAAAAAGGGTGGGGATGAATGAAGATGGAGAGACTTAAGTCGAGGTGTGTGTTCAGTTTATCTGCATTTTAGGCAAGCTGGTTATATAGGTCACATTCGGTAAGGCATTTAAATTCTCATTACCAGGCCCTTTGGACAGGACCTTAAGTTGTCGGTCCTCTGGTTATTTTCTTACAAGCGTTCATGCTTTCTTACCAATCAGTTTAAAAAAAATCATATATCGGCAGGTAATTATATGAAGTGACATCAAAGCATTTTATGATTGAGCCAAACTCTTATTCTCATTGTTTTGTTTGTTTATGTTGGACGAGTTGTTATTTGTAATGCATAATTTTTTTGTGTGTGTGTTAGAATGCTTCGTTATACTGTTCTTACCGATTATAAATATCTACTGGCTTCATGGAATATAGTGCAAAGCAACAATTATAGATGCAGCTGAAAATGGGCCGCCACTACATTGCAATCCGGAATTTGTTCTGATTTTGAACTACGAGGAAAAATACTACAGCAATTAAACAACAGGGAAAAGCTTACTTTTTGCTTAGTGCTATAATAGTTGAGTTTAAGACCCAAAATAAATGACGACGGAACGAGGAAGGAAGCAATGTGATATAGAGCAGTTTCCAGCTACAATGCGGTCCAGATACATATGGGAAGTTCACTCTGATGATAAATTGATTTTGATAAAAGTAGAAAAAAATATTAAAGAAGGTTTAATGGAAATCCGTGAAGAATGACGGAGGTATATCAAGTTTGTATTTTGTGACGCCACAGATTGGCAGCTTCTTCATATATTATGGTGTGATATAAATTCCCAAGCGCCATTTTTCTCAAACATTGGAAGAGAATATATGCATAGACGCACATATAATATAAAATCGTTTAAACACCCCCTTCTATGTAAGAAGATATAAGTGATGCAAGTTTATTCAAACCAATCAAGTGATATAATACAAATATTTAGTACAAAGGTTAGCACTTGTGTTCATAATAAAATAATTGTATTGAGACAATTGTATTCATTTTATTTCATTGAAATTTGTGGAATTTATTACATGGTAATGGGAAAGATCCAAAGTTCCTCGCATGATGTCACAAACTAAAATATTTAAACATTCATAACTCTGATTTTTATTGATGGTTTTTATGATGTTTGGGGCAGGGGTAACTAAAAAAGAGGCCAATATACAGTAGTTTACACTGCAGTCACATTTCCCCTACGGCGGCCATACGGCTAGTCGAAAACAGCCATTATTCTCTTGTATCTCACTGATTGAATTAAAATGTCGACCATTTTCTGAGTCATCGAACCGTGTTAGTTTTAATTGAAAACCGATTCGGATTCATTGACCCTTGAGTGGGTTTTATGAATTGGACAACAATTTTACCTAAAAAAATACCCATTCCATTTGGAAGTAGTCTTGGTGCATATACCCTATCATAGATTAATCGGAATATTTTGTTTGTTTGGGGGGAAATAATATGGTGGTCAATCTATCTTAATTTGTTTAAATGAACACATGGACGATAAATACCTTAATAAATAATTTTTAATAAAGCTAAAAAGGTTTATGAACAATGAATACTGAATAAATGTTCACTGAATTAAATGAAAACGTGTTCTTTGTCTTTGTCAACTGAAATACGCACTTTCCAAAACAGGAAAAAAAATACACGAGACCAAGCGCTTGGTCGCTCCTCAACCGAACCCACCCCCCCCCCAAAAAAAAAAAAATGCACTTGCACTCTTACATTTGATAAGCTAGTATATTATTTGTAACCGCTTTCCTGGGTTGCCACACAATCAAGTTAAGCTTATATAAATTACAGTGACCCCTGCAACCTTATTGAATCGATATGTTGAAAATATCAATTTATTCATTGTTTTGAATGTCAGTTTTTTTGTTGCGTACTCTACGTGCTCTATGCAATGTATTTTCTTTGTTACGCAACCTTTTCTTCGTTAATTTGTATATCAACAAAGTTGCAGAAATCAAGAAATGAAATAAATAATTAATTAACGGGAAGTAAAATATCATATGAGCAGTTGGATACTGTTTTATCCCGATGGTGTAAGAATCCATCCATGGACTATTAGATTATGGTTTCGTTCAAACCAATCGTGGAATATTGGCTTTGAAAGGCCTGGAGATCAAATGTCTTACCAAATATGTCTGCTTAATTCAAGCCTCTGATAACAACTTTTACTGTTGTTAATTTCATATACACAGTGTCAGCATTGGCATTGTGTCAAACATTGTTGTATCTCATGTTGATCACTATTAGGGAAATAGAGGTGACAAATAGGGAGAAAGATGGGCATTTATCAGCATTACTTCGGGGAACTGCTAAGCCCAGGGCCTATGCGAAGCTGAATTTAACATGATTCTTTTTCTTTTTTCTTTAAATACGCAGCATTTTAATCTGATTGGGAAAATCTAGAATCTTCATGATCTCAGAGATGATTTTTTTTTCTGTATACCAAAATCTTGTAATTCGTCGGTAATTCGAAAATCCCTACTTACTACTTTATCAAGTGACCCGTTTCAGGATTATTGATTTAGAAAAACTACTGGTATAACCAGTGTCCTTCTTTTTCTACATGAGCATGATGAGTGATTCATCATTGTTTCTCTTTTATCCTCAGTTACAAATGAGTGAACTCGTTCGCTCATGTAAAAGTGAATTTAGAGTTGTTGTTATTGTTTTTTTTAACCCATTCTGGAGGTGATTACGAGTGACTTAGTAATGCTAGTCAATGAAAGATGATGAAAATAAAAGAAAGAAATCCCTTGAAAACATTGTTCAACAAACCACAGTTTTTTGACCTACAAGTGATAAGGAATTTGTTTATTTCATTTTTCAAATTTATTTATTTATCACATTTATTTATTTATTCATCATATTTATTCAATTATTTATTACTTTATTCATTCGTTTATTATTCATTTATTCATATATATATATATATATATACTTATTGAATTACTCATTTATTTTTATTTATTTATTTGTATCTATTAATTATTATTATCATTATTATTATTTTTTTTTTTTTGGGGGGGGGGGCAATTTGCTTTTTTTTTTAAATAATCTACAATTCCACATCCTTCCCTATTTACTTGTACCCGATTTATCCTGCTGAAAACCGGGTTTTAAGTGGCCGCATTATCATGATTATTGGGAGTTTTTGGTTAGGGAAACCGAGACCCCTTCCCACCTCACCCCAGACCAAACCCAGACGACTTGCGTTAACTTGGGGGAGACAGTCTACCCTAGATCCGGGAGCTGAATAGCAATAAATATCGGGGCACTTCCATTGACGAGTGGATACCCTGCGCGACCATGCTTGGGGCCTCAAAAAGCACCCGAAACAACTATTTTCCATAGTCTGAAAATGCACCCCTTAACAAGCATTGGCGGCGTGCGAAACCCTACCCTTAACAAGTTTTGGAAACAAAACGGTACCCTTGGCAAGTATTCCCTGAATTGACCCCCTAAACAAGTACAGTGGTATTTTAATTGTTATATCACTGACGTCGGTCGTCGGTTTTACCTTTACATGGGTTCAAAAACAGCCCCACCTCGCGCAAATCGGACTCTAATTCGAAGTTTTGGGGCAAAAAGTACATCCCTTATAAAACTTTTAGTCTTAATTTTTATACCCCCTCTTAAGCCAATCCCCACTCTTCTTTTCCAGTAAATGTGTACACAAAATGTGAAAATGACCATCAATCTCTGACTTCCTGTTTGTTTAGCGCCCCAACCCCGCCCTCAATATCATTCTGTGACCCTTGCTACTGTACTATAGATGTTGATCAATCATTCAATATTATAAAAAGTGGAATTTATGAACAAATTATGAAGTTGCGTGGGTTGTTTACCAGGGATCAAATATTTGCTTTCTTTCATGAAAGCAAATGCATATATTCTGTCATGCTTATTATTCAATGTTATGAACGTTAAATGGCTGATGGGGCGTATATAAAGGTAGTACTTGCAAACTTATTGCAATCTTCTAATCATAAATGGATATGCAGTATTCGATGATCTTTGATTTCCCACTATTGTCCAAATGTGACTTTATGTTGACTTCTTAATAAAATCCCGTTAAGTGAAGAGAAAGAAACCGTCAGCGACAAATCTGGCAATTCCACTCGTACAAAAAGTTAATTTTAATTAAGAGAAAAATCAGACGTGCTTGACGCTGAAATTTTATGTCATCAAAATCGGGTGTCAAATTTTAGTTTCGCTTGGTTTATGTTTCTGTGGTATTTTATTACATGAACTATGAAATGTTTTAAATTTGTTATTATAGCATGTCGGATTGCCGTTGTTATTAACCTGCTGTGATTTGATGAATAGTCGCGTTTTTTCATATCTGAAAAAATGACAGATTATACTGTATAATTCAAAAATAAAATACAAAAGAAATAGTGAGTGACATCGGCGACTCTGTCATTCGCATATCAATGTGTTGTGCTTATAACTATTTTGTGAAAAATAAGTGAAAATCTAAAAATGCTGTATCTTTCTAAATTTTACATCCATGATTGACGAAATTTGCAGGTTTAGGCTAGTTTGAATTTTCTATTTTTATCCAAATAAAGTTTTTATTAGGATGGACATGACCTTTTAATTTCATGGCTCGTTAACCGTTTATGACGGCGGGGGCGATGACACGTCTCTGCATGCAAGTTACATCTAGCGATACCAAGGGGAGCGTTGGATTGGCGTAGCTAGGGGAGTTGCTTCCTTTTTCCAAATATTAATTAGAAAAAATACCCTTTTTGTCCTTTTTGAAGTAACAAACGGCATATATTATTTCGTTCTTGCTTTTTACATTTATGGAAGATATAAAGGTAAGATTTAGTTTTTTACCTGATGGCATTATCTACTGAAATCCATCATTTTCCTTATCCCTCCATTTTATTAAATCCTTTATCTATTCTTGAAAGTATAACCAATCGCATTTACATGATTTAGGAGAGCTGCCAAAGATGTTGAATGTTGAAGAGACTATAGAATTAAAAAAAATAAGCTTAACCCCTGCTTGCAGTTGTCATCAATAAAGGATTATATTTCGGTATATCTTACGATATTGATACAACTATCCAATATATGAATTAAAATAAACTACCGACTGACTGTAAACTTGATGCTATACTTCTTACGCGACCTCCACACAGCTCGTCAAAACTTACTCATGATTGCAACTGGAAGGCATGGTCATGCACACCGCGCGCCCGAGCGTTGTTGGAGCGGTCGTGGGGCGGAGAGAAAAAAATCATCACCGCTTGCTACCGTTCACCATTTTCGATTTCGATTGTCTTTATTTTGTTTTCGATTTTTGTTTTTGATTTTTTAATCATTTTTGTGAGCGAAATTCGACCCCTCTCCCTACCGCTCCACGACCGCCCCAACAACGCTGGGGCGGCGTGACCAGGCCTTCAGAGCCTTCAATGAATTCCGGCCCTTCCAATGGCGCCGTTAATCTCCGTCCTTTGCGGAGGAAGAACACAGGAGAGCAATACAGGGGATAAGCAAGATCCATGATACAAGAAGGGGTTCCGCGCGAACACCCCCCCCCACCCCCGTGCACTTTTCCCCAACCTTGGAAAATAATGATGGGGAAATAACGCGCGAATTTTCAGTGACAATCATTTTCTTTTGTTGTTGGTGTTTGCTGCTCGTACTTGTACATGTAAATTAAAAAATACTCTTTTTGTCTGATATTTTTCATGAAGATCTTGACCAATTTTAAACAAGAACTATTTTACTTCTAAGAATTCTTAACATGAATTGACCCCTTGAAATAATTATAGTAAAAACAATGTTACAGCCGTTTGTTTGTTTTTATGCGGACATCTACAGGGCGTATAAAAAAAACCGGGACAGTTTTGAAAAGTCTATAAAAAATTGTTTCAAATTATTATATCTATATTTTGCTGTTAATAGATGCTCTGAGATGTTATATTTGAAATGCTATTTAAAAAATAAATTTTGTTCATGCTTGAGCGAACACGGGACGTTTTTGTCGGGGGTTCAAAAAAGGCTTGCGCCAAAATGGAAGAAATGAGACATTTGCTGATTAGACTTCCTCTTAATCTTTTCATTGTCTTTGCTACTTTGCTACTTTATATGGGCGGGAGGAGTACCCCGAGCCCCCATCCATCAGTGTGCCACTGTTCAAAGGAAAACCGTCGTAGCACGCAATCAAAGGATTTGAAGAAAAATAACATCCTTTCCCATACTTCCATACTTCGGTTTAGAAAAAAATGTTCTTGCCTAAAGAAGGAATATTAAAAGCTAAAAGAGAACATATTAAAGAGGAACAACAGAACAATCAAGTAAATAAGTAGTCTCGGAAATGAATTTTGACCACATAATTCGAAAATTATGGCAAAGATAATGAAAAGGTTAAGAGGAAGTCTGCTGATTAGCAAGAAATCCAACCAACATTTTATGCCATTCTGGCGCACGCCTCCTTTTTAACCCCGGACAAAAACATCCCGTGTTCGTTCAGGCATGAACAAAACTAAATTATTTTAATGGCATGATGAAGGATAAGACGTCAGAGCACCTATTGACACCAAAATAACGAGATCATAATTTGAAACAATTTTTTTATAGACTTTTCAAATATGTCCCGTTTTTTATACGCACTGTTTATAAATCAGAATAAGATTTTTTTTGTTCCTTGCAGCCTACCGTTGTTCCTTTCCCTCATTTCGACAAGGATGTAGATGCGCAGGGTCTACGAAAAGCCATGAAAGGACTTGGTAAGTAAATCAATTCAAATTCAAACAGCGGGGAATCGAGGATTAACCGATTAGCCGCCACAAGGAGTGGAGGGGGGGGGTGCAAATTGCTTCCAAGTTCCGTGGCAAACAAATTAAACAAAGATTTAGACAAAAAAATCTTTCCCATAAATCCCCCGCTCACTCTATCTCCCCCCCCCCCAAAAAAAAAATCTCCCTCTCATTCTCTTCTCTCTTCGGGAATACCTTAGTCACATTTCCCCTACGGCGCAGTGACCGTAAGGCGAGTCAAAATAGCCGTTTTAATATTTTTCGTTGATTAAAAATGAATAAATCGGCTGTTTTTTTACTCGCCACACGGCCCCGTATATTAGAGGGGAATTATGTAACTGAGGTTTAAGGACCAATTTGTTATTCTTCCAAATTTCTGAGCGTAAAGTAAAACGAAACACATGAAAGACTCCCATAAATAGCCACTCTGACGGGGGGGGGGTCATCTTTCCAATACACCCCCAATCTTGATGCCAGCGTATAGGGGGAGGACGAACACAAGACACACCTTCTTTAGAATTTGACACCCCTAAAATTCTTATTTGGTTATCTTTTGTTAATTTGTAAGTATATAATGATATATATATTTTTTTGTTATTTTCTGTGAATTTTGCATGAATCAGTCTTCGGACTGTTTTTACAATGTCTTTCAGAATAATAAATCGAATTGAATTGAAAATATATATGTACACTCCAAAATCACGCGTAATTGAGATTAGCTGAGATATCCGGTTTGTTTATTGGTTTATTATTACTGTATTACTTTCATGACGCACATGACTGAAATAAAAACTCAGATTTCCTCACAATGCTTATTGTCAGGATAGTCAGTAATTATGAACTGCTCTTTATCAGTTTCGATTCATATTCTATAGAGATCAGTGGCACAATGAGCCAAAAATTTGAGGGGAGGGGCAAGACATGGCATATCGAGCAAACTTTATGAAAGGTTGCAAGCGAGTGAAGCGTGCGAGCCAAGGCGACATTTTTATAACAAAATCCAAAAGTGTGATAGATTTCGACATCATATTTAGAAGCTATTATATCATATTTTCAAATAATTTTTTTAGGGGGCAAGCGCCTCCATGCCCCCCCCCATATGTACAGTATGACGTTGCTTACAATGGGGCAATTCCATAAAATATGTACGACCCCGGGGGGGGGGGCCACTTCCATTCACGAGTGGATACCATGCGCGACCGTGGGGTCTCGAAAAGCACCCTAAACACGTAGTTTTCATATTCTGAAAATGCACCCCTTAACAAGTATTGGCGTGTGAAACCCTACCCTTAACAAGTCTTGGAAACAAAACAATACTCTTGGCAAATATTCCCTGAAACGAACCCCTAAACAAGTAAAGGAATGTTTTATTGTTACGGGTCCTTCGGTCGTCGGCTTTACCTTATTTGGTTTAGTACGACCCCACCTTCTACACCTCGCACAAATCGCGGACTCTAAACACGTAGTGTTGGGGCAAAAAGGACATCCTTTATAAAACATTTAATTTTGTTTTATCATCCCCGCAAAGTCGACCCTAAACACGTAATTTTCCTAGCCAAATAGATACCCTTTTTTCATTATTTTTGTGTTTTTGACACCCTTATCACGTTACGTACGTAACGTGCCCTATCGTGAAAAAGACATCCTTTTTACGCGTTTTTTGGTCGCGCATGGTATCCACTCGTCAATGTAAGTGGCTCCCCCGGGTGTACGACCGACCTCGTTTTTGTAGGAACCATCATGAACTTTTCTGCCTCTGATTTCTTCTTTTGACAGTCTGTAATGTTCCGAAATGACCTTAACTTGGTCAGTTTATGAAGTGAAGTAAAACTTGAGAAAAATGGGGTCGGATGTGCAAAAAGTTTATCATTTTATGGAATTGCCCTGTATATATTTTAGGGATGAGGGACTGGATCGATGTAAAATCATTTTTAGTTTGATATCCATTTTTATTTTACGTTAAAAAGGAAGCAATTTCTTAGACCAGAAAAACATAGTATGTTCTCCCTTCGTCTTTCATATTTGTAATAGGTACTGATGAGAAAGCAATCATCAATATTCTTTGTTATCGAACAAACGCACAGAGACAGGATATCAAACTTCACTACAAGACGGCATTTGGTCGGGTAAGGTTTATTTTTCATTACTTTTTTATTTGATGATCCTTTAACAGGAACTTTAGCAAGCTCCTGTTAATGACCAAGTTCGCCCCAAAATTATCCCTTTAACAAGTTGATTTGATTTAATAAAGAACGCATGAAAATGAATGATGCATGATGATGAGGAAGATGATGATGATGATGATGATGATGTAATGATGGCGATAATGATGGTGATGATGAAAATGATGATGACGATGATGATGACGATGATGATGATGATGATGATGATGATGATGGCTATAATGATGGTGATGATGAGAATGATGATGATGATGACGATTATGATGATGATCATGATGATGATGATGATGATGATGAAGGTGGTTATCATGAAAGCGAAAAAAAAACACCATTACCAGGCTTGATTACAACTATACTGTTTAATATGATGTTAAACATTATGGAAGTGATACTGCGGATAATTTGGCACCAATGAATAGTTAAATGCGTCCTGGTTTTGAGTTTCATAGCATCAACAGTATAAGCGTTGGTAAATATTGCTTTGAATTATGTATAGCCCAAAGATCCTCCATTGTACCCCGTTTTCATTTAAAGTAAATCCGGACCTACCCATGGAATTGTATTTCCTAATATGGATTCATTGTTCACTCGCAATTTAAATTTTACTCAAATTTAGATCGGATTTTGTGTCGCAAATATCGATGGAACATATTCCACGATGCTGTAACAAATGAATGGAATGCTGTCGAATGTATTGGAGATGATGATATCATTTCTTCCTCTCCTCTACGTTTCTTTGATTTAAAGGATCTATTGGATGATCTGAAGAGTGAGCTGAGTGGAGACTTTGAGGATGTGATCCTTGGATTGATGGACACACCAGCTATGTACGATGCTAGATGCCTCAAAAGAGCTATGAAGGTAAATGATCATGCATGGCATGGGCGGAAATTCCAGGGGGGACATGGGGGACGTTTCCCCCCTACTGAAAATAGAAGGGGGACACAATATCAAATGTCCCCCTACTATTTGTGGTCTTTTATGATGGTAAGAATTACATTATTCAAAATCGAAATAAAACGTGTTTTTAGGACGGAATGACCTTACTTTTGGGATAATAACCTTTTTTTGCTTGTCAAATTTATTTTCGTCAAAATTACCTTAAATTTGGGGTGATAACCTTTTTTGACAAATTTTCCAGCCCCTTGTCCCCCCTACCTACTGGGAGAGATTTCCGCCCCTGATGCATGGGTGTCGATCGGTGTTCATGATTGGGGGATGACTTACACCAATTTTGCTCTCTTAGAGGGATTTTTAGGGGGCAGACATGTTGTAAAAGGGCGAAATTTGCAACAACAAAAAATTGCAAGCGAGCAAAACGAGCAAGCAATGGGTAGTATGGGTAAAATGCTCATATCGCTTTTTCACCGAAAGGAAATGGTAATATGCATTATATTTTTGGTCACATTTCATTTATGTTTTCTTCCTAGGGTGTAGGTACTGATGAAGATGCCATCTTGGAAATCCTGTGTGCCCGCAACAACGCAGTAAGTCCAAAGTGCCATTTTCTTTTCTATACCCTACCTTATTTTCCAATTACTGAAAGGGCGTTATAACGTCGTATTTTATTTACTAAGTCCACAGTTCCCCCTTTTTTTCTTTACCTTATCTTATTTTACAATTACTGAAAGGGTGTTATAACGTCGTATTTTATCTACTGAGCTTTTTCTTATGAATAGGAAACATTTATATGGCTTTATTTTTTGGTACATTAATAATGCGCCGATTGAGTTTATATGCCCAGTCGGGTTTTCTTTCTAATTGGTAAGAGGGAGCTAAAGAGGAAGGAAGGGAGGGAGGGGGAGGGGGTCATAGGAGAAGCACCTTTCACCATGGTGATTGTGGTGACTATGACATACCTTGTTGCCATGTATATCCAAACCTCTTACCATCATTGTAAGAATTAGTCGGACTTTACCCAAAAGTTCAAGTTAAACTTGCGACTTCTAAATTGTTCCACATTTTTACTCAACAAAATTATTGTTTTATTGGAAGAGGTGCAAATTGGCCAGACCTCTGCAATGCATGTCATCTTCAATGGCATGCTCTTTGCATTTGTGTGTTTTCTTGGGTGAGTATTCTCTATAAATAAACCAACGAGATCTGGGTTAGACCATACTTTCAGGAAATAAAACATAATCTCACAGTGTGTACACAGTGTGGAACTCATTGAGAGGTCCTCTTTACACTGATAACTTAAGGAATTCATATCAAAGTGTGAACCACCCTTTTGTTTCACAACCGCCCACCGTGTGAACACTCTTTGAATTGAACACTTACTCTGTAAAGGGGTCCACATAATTCTTCACACACTGTAAAAACTGCGGTCTTCAAACTGACACCAATTGTTGTTAATAGAGGACCACACCCTGAGGTGTTAAAATTACACCCTAGAGATTAAACATAACACCAAATAGTGTAAATGTAACAACAAAAGGTGTAATAACACCTATAGGCAGAAAACTAACACCACCAATTTAACACCGGTGTAAAATAACTGGTGTGGTCCTCTATGTGCACCGGTTAACACCACAGTTTTCGCTGTGCACTCTTAATTTGGCGCATTTTCATAGTGTGAAATCATATTTTCATAAAGTACACTGCATGAACACGCTGTGAGCCTTCACACTGTCAAAGTATCCACAGTGTGAAATTACACACTGTTTTTTCTTCACATGGTTGTATTGACACACTGTGAACATACAGTGTGACACTGTTCTTTGTGCGACAGGGATTTCACAGAATGCCATTTGCCCAACCGGTGAATGGTGATCTCGCAATATGTGTTCAATATGAACGCATCTCAAAATTTTGTTCACCTCCATCTGACGAATTGTCATAATTTTGCAGGAAATCGCTGCTATCAAGGAGGCGTACAAGAAAGGTAAGAGATCTATTAATGTAGGAATTACTATATAATAATGATTAGTTATGATAATGATGGGAACTATAGGTATGATATGAATATAGTAGAATCCTAGAAGTCGAATGTGTAATATGTTTCCTGATTGGAAATACCGCGAATAATGCCTTGGTGTGAAAGCTTAAAAATGGGAAGGGTTTCACACGTCAGTTTAACCATGGACCTATCTTGGTTTAACAGCCGCAAAACAGTATACGATCGTTATATTTAAACCCCTCAATTGTCATAAATTGACGGCTACAGTCCAATTGTATATTGCCTAATATTTCCTTTTCTCTATCTTCATAATATCAGTGTATAGTACATTATTAAATGCATTATTCCAAAGCAAAGAGTATGCATGCTGTATGAGATAGCCCTCTGTTGACCAGAAATGACCAGGGACTAGTGTAACATTGAATTAAAGGATAAACTCGATTCATACCGCCAATATAAATTTAAATGTAAATGAGTTTATTCTATATTACATCATTATTAATGTATATAATCATGAATATTTTATCCTCCTACAGGTGGCTTTGGAAGTAAGGATTTGGAGAAGGACCTTAAAGGTGAAACGAGCGGTGATCTGAAGCGACTTCTTGTTGGCCTCTCCGTGGTATGTAGATAACATATCTTTCTTCGTAGACGTAGGCCTAGCGCCATGTTAAAAGAGTAAATGCAGAGTAAATACAGTTTAGATTGTCTTGCCAGCCTATCGGAATTGGAATATAGACGGAATTATTTTAGATGCCTGTGTGCTCACTTAGAAAACAAAAGTTTGATATATAGCACCATTCAAGTTTAATGTCACATTGAAAACTCCTCTTTTGGTGGGATTTCTAATCTTCAGATGCCTTCAGATGAGTAATTCGCTACATTCTGCACCCTAAAAGGGGGCAGAGTTGTACCTCTGTTTTAAAGAAAATGTACAAATGTACACCCTTCTAAACATATAAACATTACCAAAAGGGTGCTCATTTTCACCCGTTTATTGAAATTAGGTGAAAATGTGAACCCTGATTTCTCTTTGACAACCCTTTTTATCATGAAAAAGGTGTGTTAATTTGAATATCATTGTTCCACAAAGGTATCAAAGATTTTTTTCTCACAATCGAGCAAGCAAGCAATCAATCAATCAATTTTATGCACTCATCGTATCTGTATCAATGTTTATTCTAGTTTCATACCACTGACATATATTATCATTATTTTGCGAATTTTGTTTAGATAACAGGTGTCAAAGATCATAATTTTCACACTCAATTTTTATGCACTCGTCGTATCTGTATTAATGTTTATTCTATTTTCATACCACTAACATATATTTTACGTTGCGAATTTTGTTTTGATATGATTTTTTTTCTGGATGAAAACTTTCCTGTTGCAGGGAGCTCGTGATGAGGCGGCATCATGTGACCCAACTAAAGTACAGGCCGATGCCAAGGCACTCTATGACGTAAGCATTATAACAATATTATTTCAAGAAATATACATGTATGATAGTTAAGCCAAATCTCATCATTCTAAAATTCTACTTTTGGTTTATCATACCATCAATGGATCAGCACCCGATCACATCACACTGTAATCATCCCAATCTAGTCTCTTAGATATTCCACTTTCTACAGAAGACAAAGGGCAGAAGTTATCCAGATTTTTAAGATTATGAGAGGGATAGACAGTGTTGATGCTGCTCTGTTCTTTGAACGAATCCATGACTCTCGTACAAGAGGTCATAGCATGAAACTAAGGAAGCAGAGATGCAGATCTGCCGTTTGCCAAAATTCATTCTCTTTAAGGAGCTGCAATAATTGGAATTCCCTGCCTGAGTCAGTTATAAGTGCAACTAGTCTAAATCAGTTCAAATCCAGACTTGAACTATTTTGGCACAACCATCCTCTGAAGTACAGACCTTATCAAAGATAAGAAACTAAACGAGGGGCACATAGGCATATTGCTCTACTATCAACATCCAAGTAAGTTAAAAAAAAAAATGGGCGATCGAGCCTTTGCTCATGCCGGACCAGCCCTGTGGAATTCACTACCAAAGGAGCTGAAGAACTCAAACTATGCAACATCATTTAAGGGCAACCCAAAATTATTTTGTTCATCAGCAGGTACTAGGTTTGAAGACAGACATTTTCCTCATTTGTAATTTACCCTTGTATTTCTCTTAGTTCTCTTTGCTTTTATGTTTTGCTCTCTTCTAACTCTTCTAAGCGCCTTGAACATTTAATTAAAATGGACAAGGCGCTATATAAAATCATATGTATTATTATTCATGCCTTAACGGGATATACAATTAATGCTACAATATTTAGTAGGATGATTATTGCGCAGTGCGCACACGTCCACCTCTTTATAGGTGTTCAAGGTACTCCTGTGTTACTTGCCCGTCTATGCGACTAACTAGGATAAGGATCTTTGTGTCCACAGCTTTTTTGGGGTGAATTCTTTCCTTCCTGTCGATAGCCATTTACCCCACCAACAACGTGTGGATAATATTCGTTCTTAAAAATAATGTTACGGCTGGGATTCGAACCCGCGAGCATCAGATTGAAATGTGAGAGCCAGAACCACTAGACCGCGACGCCCCCAAAGATAATTTCGTCTTCATGTACCCTCATCAAAAATATTGCTCGTTGAAACTAAAAGTACAATGAGATCCAACACCTATAATGTTATTAAACACAACACGATTAACTCCTTGCCTACTGGTACCAGGTTGCCTTTGGACGAGTTATATGTAAATTTCAAAATTCCGTAGCAAAATGCTTTAATTGATTTTTTAAATGTCCAATCTTTCTAGGCTGGGGCAGGTCAGCTGGGAACCGACGAGTCCGAGTTTCAGCGGATCATCGTCGGGCGGAGCAGGAACCATCTTCGTCAAGTATTCGCTGCTTATGGATCGGTAAAAATCGCCATCTTCTTATTTTAAGTATATGTTAAGTAGAAAGGAAATAAAGTGCAGGAAGGAAATAATCATCCACGCTTATTTCTGTAAATATTCATCAAGATATCACTTAGAGAATTTCTTTCTCAACATCCTATTGTTTCACACTGACCAGAAAGATTGTATATATGTGGGGGTGGTGGCAGCGATTGTTTTTTTTTTATGATGATGATATTAATAGACAGTTCTTGTATAACGCATATGACATTGTGAATAAGGTCTCTATGCGCTTCCAAAGGACTTGAATATTAATATTAATAATCAAGCAGCCTTCCAGCGCTCAGTGCATTTCAAGGAATAAGTTCGTGCCAGGTACCCATTCACCTCACCTGGGTTGAGGCAGCACAGTGTGGAAACTACGCCATGGCTGGGATTTGAACCCACGACCCTCCGTTTCAAAGTCCGGAGACTAATCCACTGGGCCACAACGTCTCATTACTTTATTGCTGAAAAGGGAGGAATGCTTGTAAACAACCAGAGGACCAAAAGGGGAAATGAAACTCGGGTCACCTGGATCTGTTACCCCCGCTCTACCGACTGAGCTATCACGCTTCCACCTCAAGTGAAGTCTAAAAATCAATCAGGTTGTGATATTTAAGAATAACAAATAAAAATGTAACCATCCGTGATAATTGCTGCAAATATATTCACTAATGCATGAATGGATTTAATTTGATTATTTATCATATTTTTGTTTTCAGTTGACGAGTAAATCCATCGAAGATGCGATCAAGAGCGAGATGTCTGGCAACGTCGAGACTGGCTACCTCAATCTTGGTAACAACCGAATCTTTTGCTCCCACTTCTTTTTGTGGCGATTTCCTTTATTCTAAAAATCATAGTGATGGAGGCGACGAATAATTGAATTTCCGTATTATGAAATGAAATAACGAAATAACCAAATACGTCATCAATAAGCAAGTAAAACAAGGAGTTTCATTTCAATCTTTGTCAGCATCAAGTATCATCGTGTCGAGGAATTAAATCATCGGTTTTGTCTGAATGACCCATCTCTTAAAATCTTTCTTGACTAGTTCGATTCATCAACAACCCCATTGAGTACTACGTCAAGAAGCTTCACAAGGCGATGAAAGGTCTCGGCACGGATGAGGCTTGTCTTATCAGGATCTTCGTCATGCGCTGTGAGGTAAAAAGAAAATCATTTTTTGTTATCATTTCAGCAGTTCCGTAAAATGATTAACTTCTCTGGACGCATATTTTTCTCCAGTGTCGTTTTAGAGCATTTTAACCTTTTGAATTCACGTTCTTGAGCAATTCTGGGCCTGACATCCACTCCTGAAAGGTTGCGTTATTTTGGAACCGCATACCAGGGGAGCGTTTCATCAATATTTTCATCCAACAAGTTGTCAGATCTGACCTTTTTCTTTGATTCCGATTGGCTGAGAGGCACTGTTCCTATGGTAACTGTCGGATAAACTGGTACTTGTCGGATAAAATGTCCGACAAGTCCTTTCATGAAACGCCCCCAGGACATACCGCGGTTGCAAATGTGGTCTCAAAACTTGCGCAAGCCTTGAAAGTAAACAGTTCGCGAGTGGCGCGGTTGAACAATTTTGCGCGGCAGATTTAATGGGGGGGGGGGTCCCCCCAGTATTAGGATTAGCTAACAGATGGTTGATTCATATTTAAAGCAAATTTAAGATTAAGAACAATTTTCTCTTCGCTCGCACTTGGTAATCATCCTTTATTCTTCTTCTTTTTCGGGGGGGGGGGTATATGGCATTGTCCATGTTGTTGGTGCTCTGTTTCGATTACTCGAATTTGAAAGTCACACTGCATGTCTCCTTTCTTTGATAATCTGCTAGGTTTTTGTTCATTGATCACGTTGATTTATTCTTTGGATTTTCTATATTTTTTCTATCTTTCCTCAGCATGACCTGGGTGACATTGCTCACAGCTACCGAGCCCACCACGGCACGAGCCTGGTGGATGCAATCAAGAGCGAGGTCAGTGGAGACTTCAAGCGAGCGCTGGTGGCAATTCTCTCTTAGATTCAACTCCTTTCTCATTCCAGGCTGAAAAGAAGTCGAACAATTTTACTCCTCTCATAATATTATCTCTTATACCAAAGCACTGAACGACAAAAATATAGGAAGACGACCATGCATGTGACATAACAGTGTTAGTTTTTTATGATTATGCGATAGTGGTGAGTCGGCACCCATAAAACAAATTGCACCTCTGCTACAGGTAATATTGACGGTAGACCCTGAGGTGGCGTGCAAGATTGCAACCAACAATCTGAAGCTATATTCAGCGTTGCATTTGGGGGCGCGAAGTCAATATTTTCCCTAAAGTAATGTGAAGATGAGAGCAGAGCAAATAATGTTAATTAAACATTAATTGGTTCCCTACTCTCATCTAACTTATGCACTCGGGTATTGATAAAACAATAACACAGGGCAAGTAATGGAAGTTACATACCAGAATGGAAAAGGATAATGACGATAGAATCAGTTTCTTTATGTAAAAAACAGTTATCTACCCGTGAACAAGTATTACATATATATAAAACATATAATATTTAAGGATTATTTTGTTCGAAAATGGTATTCTATTAGTTTTTTAATTATACAAGTGGAGGTAAAATAATTAAAGTCATCATGATCATGATTACAAAGAATGTGAATATTCAATTATTTAAGTATTATGAAAATTATGAAATTATAATTGTATTTTATGGGGGTGATTGGTTGAGGCACACTTTAGATAGTAAATTCATTATCGTGTACACAGTTTAGTCAGGGGGGGTTAAATACGTGGTTTATTTATGTGTAGAGTGACAAGTGCCGTAAAGATGATGTCTTTCATATTCCTGATTTTCCTTCAAGGGGGAATCCATGAAAATAAATACGAAGTGTACTTACAGTGATGATGTACTCCTCAAAAAGATGCATATATGACTGCATTTTATTTTAAAAGAAATGTTTTCAGTTTACAGATCAGTAATCTGTCCAGTGCTCAGTGTCATATGATATAAATAGATATAATCAATCTTGCACGCAATGAAAACGTTTTGACCCATTGTTGCCGTTGAATCCGCAGTTGCGTCGATCCAGAATGTAGAGCGCGCCGCTGAAGAGACAAGATATAGATTGCGTTGTATATGATGTGTTTTTTATGATTGATATCAATAATAAGATTGATTTCAATCGTAGAATTACCATCAGACCAATATATCATTATATCACATGACACTGAACTTGTTACATAGATAAATTATTCATATTCGTTTTCAAAAAGATAGATAAGAAGAGACAGATATTATTTATACAATTTTATAGATTCTGTTATTGTTGTAGTGGTGGCGGTTTTCCATTTATGTAATCAAATATTTTTAATACGCATATTTATTTTGTTCTACTTTATGATTTAATTCGGAGTATTAGATTGAATCGATTCATTTTCAACCCTAATCTTTGTTGAAAGTTTTTGTTATGTTTCTTTTAGTTCTATTATTCTCACAGATGCAAATCGAAATGAAATTTAGATTTATAAAACGTTGCTATCGTTCGTACATATATCATGACTATAATTCCAAATAGAGGCTGAAAATAAAGATAATGAATGAATTGAAACAATGGAAGTTCTTGCGGTTTTTTTTTTGTTTTAAACCTTCTCTCCCAAAAAGGACAAAATGGCTACAGATAGGCTATAACTAGGAGACAAAACTATGAAGACCTTGAAAATTAAATTAAGAAATAAAAAAAAGATTCCGATTGGGAAAGAAAAAGCTAGTATAAACAACGATAAACAAAGGCATACAGAGATAGAAGTTGATAGGGGACGAGAGACACAATAAAGAGAGAGAGGGGAGGGGGTAAGGATGGAGATGGGGGGGGGTGACCAGAGAGAAAATGGACGAGGAAGAGAAAAATAGTACAAGTCGAGGGATAGAGAAAAAAATTAATTATATTGATGGTGATGATAATGAGGATGATGATGGTGATGATGATGATGATGATGGCGATATTGATGGTGATGATGATAACGATGATGGCCATGATGATGGTGATGGTGGTGGTGGTGATGATGATGATGTTGATGATGACGATGATGACGACGATGATGATGATGATTATGATGATGATGGTGATGATGAATATGATGATGGCGATATTGATGCTGATGATGATAATGATGATGATGGTGATGATGATAATGATGATGGCGATAATGATGATGGTGGTGGTGATGATGATGATGATGTTGATGGTGATGATGATGGTGGTGGTGGTGGTGATGATGATGATGATGATGATGATAATGGTGATGATAATGGTGGTGATGATGGTGGTGGTGGTGATGATGTTGGTGATGATGATGGTGATGGTAGTGATGATAACAATGCTGATGCTGCTACCGCTCATGAAGACGATGGTGATGATGATAATTATAACGATAAGAAAACTGATATTTATATTATGTTTATCTTCCATCCTCTCCTTTTCAAGGTTTTTCTTCTATTCTCCATACCCGCTTTTGTCACCGACGATGTGTTCCTTCCTTTTCTATAACGATCTCGTCATCCTTTGATACTGTATACGGTCTAGATTGCCTGTGATCATGTCTCTTTCTGTCAATCTCCTTAGACCAATTTGCATACAGCGGTCTCAGATAAAGGTATTTTCCCAAGATGCACTGCTGTCTTTCTATAGATGGATCGATATTATACCTGACCCCCCCCCCCCTCTCCCCCTCCTCTCTGTAAATGCGACACCATCCTGCTTTCACCACAAAACGTCATAGAATAGCGGGACAACAGGACGGCCGCAAGCCAAACTAAAATCAGCTCCGCCTTGTCCGGTTTGGGGAGTTTTCCTGTGATCATGATCTTGATAATATGATCTATGCTTATTATCTTATTGGATCTACAAAGGAATTATTATTTCAAGGAGTCAACTTGGTATTTTAACAAAGACAAAATGGAGACATTCGCAGGGAAATCGACTTTCATGGTGAGTGCATGTTGCATAATGAAATCATAAAAACGGTGAAAGTAATTAAGACTTTAAGACTGTATACATCGTGTTTTTGTTGCTTTTTTTATTGGGAGTAGTGTTCTGATTCATTATCATAATATTATCATGTGAACATCAATAACATTTTCGAAAAAAAAACTGTGAGGTTAAAACGACGATTTTATGCGATGATGGAAAATGCACGAACATGGTGATGTGAGGAAAGTAGTAAAGGTATTTCTTTCCGATGCCTGCACATAATAAAAATGAAACTTCCTGTATCTATTTTCAACAAGATATTGGCCTTTATTTGGACAGCTGTAAACATGTTTAAAACAATATGTGAACATTTTACAACGATTTTCAATTTGTTGAACAATGACTATGAGAAATCTAAAACCCCTGCTTACACTTCAAAACTTTAGTGTGAGACAAAGATAAAAAAAAACCAATCACTTCATACAACAACCAAGTTGTATATAGGAGCGTGTTTTTAGATGTACATCATTATGAATAGATGTCAGAAATAAAGAAGACAATACTTGAAAAAAAATGAAAACAAAACTTTGAGGAATCCCTTTCCTGTTGTCGGTTGTGGTTGATATTCTGTTTGAAAAATAGAAATTACAAACTTAGTATTCGTAGATATCTGGAAACAAACTTAGACCTTATGCGTATTTCTGAATTTTCTTTTTGGATTCAGTTTTGAATTAATTATACAACTAAACATGAAAATTCGATACAAAATTATTAAATTGAGTGCGAAGCAAAGATGGACAGTTTGAGCAAATCTTTAACATGATGTTAACTTTTTTCCGTCAGAGTTAATTCTACGAATTTCTTTATCTTAATCTTTGTTCCTTTTTGGCTAAAGAGTTTTAAAACAGTCTATTTTTTAATTTCTTGCAGTTCCTTGTCTTCGTAATTTGTCTGCATACAACTTTCATAAGAGGTAAGCATCCAAGATGGCGTCGGTCATTTTCGTTTTCTAAACTTAGGCAATAACAAAGTCTATAAGGGACAGATCAATACGATTACGCTCTCCCCTCCTTCAAAAACACAAAGGGGGCTATTCACTCGATGTTCTCAACAGAGGGATTTTCGGATTGTAACAAAGAGATTTATCGATTTGATGAGAAAAGGGGAGTTGATCAATAATTATTGAAGGAATAAGACGTCAAGACCTCGTTGCGACATCTTCCGCCATTTTGGAAATGCGTGTCTTGATAATGATTACAAATGCCAATGGAAATAGATCTCATGTGTTTCACATTTGTAGACCTACTATTTTTCTAAAACGATTATAATGCTTTCGAAACTCTTAAAAACGGCTTCACATTTTATTGGTCTACCGACTTCTTGCATGAAGTTTTCTAGATTTTAGATACACATAAAAGCACCCGCCAATATAAGCACGAACGTTCACTGCAACTTTTATTGTCTCATGACTCTAATTTAGTTGCTTCGATTATATTCATTGTATTATTTTGCTGTGATATTGCCTACGTTATGTACATGGTCCTGGCAATCGGGGGTGCCTGCTATGGGGGTGCTAATACTTTTTGTGTGTGTAGGGGGTGGGGGTGCTGCGTGTGTTATTCTTCATAGGCAGCCCCCCCTTGGAATTTTGTAATGTATGAAAATAACCAAAATTATCTCCATTTTGTTGGAGAAAGTTTTTTTCCTTGTTTGTCAAAATTCCTGGGACCAAAATGACCTTACTTTTTCATTTGGCTTGCCAAATTTAAATAAGCACCACCTGTAAAAGCATCGTTCCCAGAGCCCTGGTTATCTACAGAAATATATACATGTATATAGTATATCATCTGTTAACTTCTCATGGTCGAGAGATATTATGAAATAGATATAAATTAATTTAGAAAAAAATATTAATCTTCTTTCTCTAGTAGGCCTAATTTCTCATTTTCACATCAGATCTTCCTTTGTTTCTGAATAGATGTATTTATCGATGATACATCGTAAGATCGAAATGGTCATTAGTGCTTTCTTAACTTATATTTTTTTTTGCGAGCAAACTATATTTATAGCAAGCTGAATGACTAGTACTCTATCCACACGTACTTTAATTTGGATTTATACTTCAATCTGACTAAAGTTGTATACTGATGTAGAAGAACATTCCAATTCAATCAGAACGCTCAATAATGTCATCTCCATCAGATGTGAAAGTATTATGGGACAAGCTACTCGTATATCCCTCTTCTACCTTCTTTATCCATACTCAATTTCCTTCTAATGCTATGCAATGTATATATGCCTTTATTTATAATGATATGTATTATTTTTGTATCTATCACGTCCGATAGCTGAAGACTCGACCATCCTGACCGTGACTTTGCCGGGCGATTTCACTACTGATCTCTCATCGCCAAGTAATGCTGGTAAATTCCGAATTTCATTATTCTATATAGAAAAGAATGGGGGGTCTATTATCATTATCATTCTTATCACTGGCGGATCCAGGGCCGGGCCCCGGGGGCCGGGCGCACTGTCCCCCCTCCTTTGAGAGGCAAAATTAAAATCTAAAATTTGTAATGTATAATTGCCGTTAGAACAGAAGTGTGCCCCCCCCCCCTTGGAAAATCGTGGATCCGCCCCTGATTCTTATGCCATTAATTGTCACCATTTGTGTTATTTGTTGTGGTGAAATTCAAGTTGTTATTCTTACTCTTAATATATTTTGATTGCATACTGGATTAGTAGGTAGTTGAGGATTTACTTATAACTTATAACGCACACCTCCACCTTTTCTATGCTTTGTTTTTCCCTTTTCTGCAAGTGCACATTGCTAGCATGTTGGCATGAACAATTAATGTCATTTCATTTTATTTTGTTAGATTCACGAATGTGCTCCTGCAGTAGTCCTTTTAATAATTATATTCACACCCATGACCTATTTTATAGGCCATGGGAATATAACCGGAATATAACTAATCATAATTGACTGACTAGCAATTTTGAGCCATTGCCGTTCGAAAAATTGAATATTGCCATAAAAACTCAAGAAGCAGATCCTCGATTCCACTTGTTATCATAATTATTATTATCATTGTCCTTATTATTATTGTTGTTGTTATTTTTATTATTATTCCTCTCATCATCATCATCATTACACTCTAAAAAAAGTTAACTCAATATTGGGTAAAATTGGAACAGACATGTCTGTTGGGTAAAAAGTACAAAATATTTTGTAAATTTTACCCAACGTTGCGTTGAAATTCACAATTCAAACATTCATTTTGCCCAATATTGGAGGGGAATTACCCAGCAAACATGCATGTTCCCTTTCTGCCCAACATTTGGTAAATTTTTACTCTCTGTTTTTAGAGTGAAGCATTATTAATATGATTCGTCTTATTTCAGTGGACGGAGGATGGAGTGACTGGGGCGATTGGCATTCCTGTACCCAATCCTGTGAAGGGGGGTTGACTGTTCGATTCAGGAGGTGCAACAACCCCACCCCTTCCAATGGCGGCGCCAATTGCACTGGATTCTCGATGGAGCAAGGAGCGTGCAATACCGACCCGTGTCCCGGTAAGAGACTTTAAGGTTATACTGTCATACCGACGCGATATTGACTCAAGGTCGACGATATTGCCATTCGAAGTATTGTAATAAGGTTTGATCGATCTGGAGTTGGGTTTGGCAGTGTGCCTGCAGCATTATAGAAGAAAGATTTCCCCTCCCTGTTCAGGGGAGCGTTTCATCAACATTTTCGTCCGACAAATCGTCAGGTCTGACAACTTTCCTCGATTATGATTGGCCGAGAGGCACTGTTGCCATAGTAACAGTCGGATAAAGCAGTGCTTGTCGGATGAAACGTCTGTCAAGTCATTTCGTGAAACGCTCCCGATATATTTAGTTTTCTTCTTTAAGCGTATGAATAAAAGATGTCAAAGAAGAATGATAGATATAAAGGAGGGGGCTTGGACATTTAATCATGGCGGGAAGGGGAGGGGGTAGGGGGAAATGGGCGAGGCACTGGCGTACAGATAGAGGAGGGGTCTTGGGAGCCATGAACCCCTCTCCCCCCCAAAAAAAAAACCAAGGTTATAGGGTTTTTCACAAATTTTGTCAAAATATGCCCCCCCCAAAAAAAAAATATATATATTTTGTATTTAAAAGGTCAAAATTTTTGCTGGTTTGCTGGTTCTCTTCGCTCGTTTGTAGCTTTAACAAAAAATAGACCCATTGCCAGGTCTAGCCCCTCAATGGGGAGAGGAAGGAAAAAGAGAGCATTGCATTCAGGGGGGGGGTGAAGACTTACATTTGATTTGAAAAATCGCACTTAAGTTCCCCGACTTGTGTGCTGGGTATATAACACATCACCATGGCCACATCTTGCCCATGGGATGTATCAGTATCATTGTCACTTAAGAATGATTTCTAGTTACACTTAACTCTTTGAGAAACCTTCCATAAATCTGACGGTGTACCCTTGGTCCATGTCATTCTAGTTGATGGAGCCTGGAGCTCCTATTCGGACTGGGGTGATTGCTCCGTGACGTGTGGAGGCGGGAACCAAACAAGAACCAGGACCTGCTCAGATCCAGCACCAGCCTATGGTGGAGCAAACTGCACCGGGGAGGATATCGAGGTCCGAGTCTGCGGCGAGGGCATCTGTCCAAGTAAGTTACACTTGATACGATAATTCCTCTTGCAGCTCCAAAACGCTAAACTGGAATGTGATACTTGATACGATAGGCATTCCCATCCATTTCGGTAAAAATGACGTTGCTGTTGACTATTACATTTATCTCCTTAGGCTGAAAAAAATGTAAACTTATTGATTGAAAGTATACCCCCCCCCAAAAAAAAAAAACGGCGAAACTATGTCTGATAGCCCATTAATTACCTTTGAGTATTATCACGATAGATGTTGTTGTGTGACTACTCAATAATGTGTAAATAAAATAAAAACAGACACTTGGATTTATTAGTCGCTGTATAATAAGTCATTGGAACATGCTGACCTTCAGAATATAAATTGGCAATGATGATGAATCGATGGCCATCGCTTAATCAATGAAAAAAAAATGTTTAAGTAATCCCTCAAGGGCACCACTTTTCTCCTATCTTATTCAGCGCACGGTGGATGGAGCGACTGGGGATCTTATTCACTTTGTAACACGGATTGTCAGAAGACTCGCTATCGAACCTGTACGAATCCAGCCCCCAAGGATGGAGGCATGGATTGTGCAGGAAGTGAGGTTGATGTTTCCTACTGCAGTGTGCTTGATTGCCCAGGTGAGAAAGATTTGTATGATATTCACATTTAACTTTTCGCTTGTTTCGCATTTTGCTTTTCGCTTTTCGTCTTTGGTATTTGATAGGTCGGGTTACAATAAAGTAGAAAAAGGAGTGGCAGCAGCAGTAATACATGTAGCATCATCACCAACAAAAGCAACAACAACAATAACAGCACTGCAGAATAGCAGACGTAGCTACTACTTTTGATACAACTACGATTACTACTACCATCACCACCACTTCTACCACTTCTACCACTATTACCACTTCTTCTGCTACTTCTACTTCTACTACTACTACTAGTAGTAGTAGTACTACTACTACTACTACTACTACTACTACTACTACTTCTACTACTACTGCTGCTGCTGCTGCTAATGCTGCTACTATATGCTTCTACTATACTACTACTACTAATACTACTAATTCTACTGCAACTGCTACTACTACTGCTATACTACTACTGATGCTGCTGCTACTGCTGCTACTACTACTACTACTATACCTATACTATTTCTATAGTATCTGCTAGTGCTGCTACTGCTGCTACTACTACTACTACTATACCTATACTATTTCTATAGTATCTGCTAGTGCTGCTACTGCTGCTACTACTACTACTACTATACCTATACTATTTCTATAGTATCTGCTAGTGCTGTTGTTGCTACGGCTACTACTTAAATCGCTACTACTTAACTGCTACTACTTCTTCTACTACTAATACTGCTACTACTACTACTACTACTACTACTACTACTACTACTACTACTACTACTACTACTACTACTAATACTAATACTACTAATACTTATACTACTGCTGCTGTTGTTTCTACTGCTACTACTGCTACTTCTACTACTACTACTACTACTACCTCTACTACTAAAACTACTGGCGTTGCTACTAATATTACTACTTCTACTACTACTGCTGCTGCTGCTGCTCCTGCCGCCGCTATTTCTACTTTTATTGCATCAACTACTGCTGCTACTACGTTTATGGTATAATATAATATAATATATGGTAGAATATCAAGAATAATCAAAGTAACTGTCTTTCAATTAAGTATTTATTAAAGGATATAACAACATAATCATTCACCTTTGATGTGAAAGTACTGTGGTTGATTTGTAGAGAATCGTGCATGTATCTAAGGTATTAACCTGAAAAGAATGAACAAGACAATAATATACATTTTGTTAATACTTATGGAAAAAACATTATATTTAAATATATGTATATATATATATCAGGATGATATGAAAGAATAAGTAATATTTGATATTAGTGCTGAATATAATGTGTGCATCATCATGACCATAATGTATTCGTCTTGTAAATTACAATCTTACATCTTCCCCTACACTCTCTCTCTCTCTTTCTATTACGTCATGCCAATTATTGATTTGTCTCCAATAAGGATCAATAAAACTGCTTTTGAGAATAGACTGTAGGTTGTTTAAATCAATATCTTTCCATCTAATGTAAATGTCGAGTTCTCAACTTTAGGAAAGTCCTATAAGCCAACATCCAACTAGAAATTAAATGAAACGTTTTCCGAGATTCGAAAAAAGTAGTGTGAAAATTGATGAAAAGACAGAGGGTTATGAGAATACATTCATAATAAAAATTTTCAATATGATTGTCTGTTTCATCTTTTTATAATGACTTGTGAATTTAGAGACCTTGTCACACAGATGAAAAGGAAATGTTGACTATGAGGAACTACATAGCAAAGGGAATCCAATGGTTTAATGTCATTCATTACTCTGTGTACTTAATATGTGTTTATTACGCATTTTGTTTTTGTTTTTCAAGTGTATTTTATTGGTTTGTTCTTATATTAATATGAGTTGCATAATTGTAGATCCATCTGAAATGTTCGATGCAAATTCACTTCAAACGTAGGTCAATTCGCAAGTCTATAATTATGTTATGTCAATGCGCACCCGAAGCATGCGAAATATATTTTACTACTAATTAAAAAAAAAGTAAAATTCAATATATAAATGAATAGGGGCAGGGAAGTGGCAAGAGCGGGCATGGGAGGCGTCGGGCTCATGTACATGTATATATATTTTTTTTGCCCTAGGTTGAAAAAAGAGAAAAGGGAACATGAGTCAAAACTGCCCGGATGCCGCCCCTGTATAAAATGGATATGGAATTAAATGTTTAAACTAATTTTGATCATAATCTTTTTAGTTAACGGAGAAAGAGTGAGAAAAAAGGACACAAATTCGTTTTCTTGCCTCCCCTACCCCCTTAAGGAGGTACCACCCCTGTAAATGAAATAAAATTCAATTCAGTCACGAATGGTTTATTCAGCAATAAAATTCAATACATGATACAAAGCCAAATGACTGAAATTATTCATGTTTACAATAAAAAGGGGATATGGAATCAAATGTTTGAAATAATTTTGATCATTGTTTTTTAGTTAACGGAGAATGGAGCGAGTGGAGTGTTAGTTCATGCGATGAAACGTGCAGAGGAAGAAAGCGACGAACGTGTAGTAACCCGCCACCGCTGAGAGGCGGGGCAGACTGCGTGGGACCGTCACAGGAAGAGTACGGAGCGTGCACCGGATTTAAATGCGTCCAAAATGGTGAGTGGGGTAAAATATTTGAGCACCAAACATTGGCGTATAGGTTCCATTTTTGTCAATGACTTGAAAATATTTCAAGTTTTTCACTATAAAAGACGAGAGGATGGAAAGGGGCAAATCGCCAACCTGAAACATGTAAAAGGGCAGAGGATGACATCAGATCTTTAGGTAGAGGAAAACGTTGTGGCTCTTTTCTATCTATACCGCCCTTTGTGGTTTGGGGGTTGAACGTTTTTAAGAATCTTTTTTATAACATCATAAATTATTTATATACTTCTTGTAATTATTATGTAACTTAAGTTCGTTTGTTTGTTTTTCTCACTTTTCATAGCCTACTCTCAATATCACCAGTAGGTTTTTTTTTCAGTATAGCATGTTTCTTTATCTTATTTCATCCAGTCGCTTACCTGGCAATATGTTCAGGCGAGGGGGTAAAAAAAAATCTGAGATGAAAAATTCATGGCCATATTCGGGAGTTTCTCTCTAAAAGCGTTCTCCCCCCAAAAAAAATTGTTGGGGGCAGTAGTGTAGATTACATTTTGAGACAGAATACAACTCTCTAAATGTTCTTAGCTAAGTTCAACCGTAAAAAAATCTGACAAGCAAGGAGAAAAAGATCATCAAAAATCTATCTATCAAGGGGTACTATGCCTTAATTCTGCCCTCGTCCCCCTCAGGTACGCTATGACCCTCTATCTTTTTTATATTTATATTACAATTGTTTTTCAGGGGCGTGGTCGGACTGGTCACCGTGGTCGGACTGCAGCAAGACCTGCGACCGAGGCGGTGTATCGCACCGACGTCGACACTGCAACAACCCTCATCCACGGAATGGAGGTAAAGACTGCCCAGCCTCCGATCCCGACTACGAGGAGAAGAAATGCTTCTCGCATCCATGTCCGGGTAAGAAATATATTGAATACAGGGGCGGCGCCACAGAGAGAGGCAGGGGGCCATCAACCCATAGAGGGGGGGGGGGCGAAAGTGGTGAATGAAGATATAAGAACATAAACATGATTAAAATTGACTTATGGGGTCGTTTACATACTATTATTTAATTGAAAAAATGTCATCACTTTTAAGTCGTCGGGACGGTCTAACCCCCCCCCCCCCATCCTCTTCGATCATTCCGTAGCTGTCACGGCACCTGATTTAGCATGATTTATACTCTCGACCTGCTGTTTCAATGCATCATAATCTTAATAATTAAAACCCAAAATTCTTATCAGATAGATCGAGCACTATCCGTATCGGTAATGATGCGCTTATTCACTTGCATATAAAAGGGGTACGGGAACACCCCCTCCCCTTCCTAAAAAAAACACGACCAAAGGGAGAGAAAAGGAAAAGAAAATTAAGATTTTTTTTCAAAAAGGGTTAATTGTCCCTTGCTTGCGACTTTTTATAATTCTTTTTCTCATGCATGATGTTGTGCCCCTCAAATTTCTGCCTCAATAGACCACTGTGGGCAATCTTTTTGTTTCCTTACTAACTTTCCTAACATAGCTAATATCCTTATGTTTCGACCTTTTTTTCCAAAGTTCCTCCGGATTTCGTGAGGCATGTCAAGCACAAGACTTACAACATCAACTGGGCTCTTATCCTCTCGATTCTGTTTGGTATACTCGGTGTTTTAACCATATCTCTCATCATCGGGCTATGTTTACGGCAGAGACAGCTCAAGATTAAGAGACAACAGATGCTCGTAAGTTACTTTTCTAAATCTTTAATCGATGAATGTGTAGACCTACATGATTACTTTCTCATGACATACATTCATACAACATGTGCATAATGGTTGCAATTTCCTGCAGCAAGATATTTATTCACATTGTCTGCACTCAATACCCACTTGGTGGGCAAGTGTCCCTTTAGTAAGCGTGGTAAGGCATTAATCCTCATTACCAGGTCCTTCGGAGAGGAAATTAAGCAGTCGGTCCTCTGGTAGCTTGCTTACAAGCATTCATGCTTTCTTAGCAATCATGTAAAAAAAAATCCCCACCAAGACATTTAGATCTAGGAGAGTGGAATGGGTACCCGGTTTGATTTATTCCTTGTAAGCTTTAGGACCTATATGGCGGCTCATCTTTACAGTCATGGTAACACTGATCATTATCAAGAGCAGTAGAAAAGTAACGGCGATATCTATATAGATCATAATACCCCAACTCATATAGACCTCGAAGGAATTTCGAAAGTACATAATTACAGAAATGGCAATATTGAACACTTATGATTTATTTTAGTGATTCCTTTAATAAAATCTTTTAAATATCATCATCATCTATCGAGTGTGTTCTCTTTAAGGTATACCACGCGAATTCAGTACGTTGTTCTTACAAAATGGGCAACAAATACAGTGGCTCAAAATCGTATTATATCATATCAAGATCTAGTGTGAAGAAGGGGCAATTCTGCTTATTTGAATCAGTTAACTAATGAAATTGTTTCATGTTTCATGTTTTGTCATTTATAGGAAGAACGTGAGAAGGATAAGCTGTATAAAGAAGCCGCAGAAATGAGTATCATTCCGGTAAGAGGACGATCTTTATTAACGCTCTTAATATTTTTTTACCATAATGTATACATGGCAAAACCCAGTTTTAAAATTTCATACAACGCTTTTATATGAAACTTAAAGTAGATTTTTATAAGTTGAAACAACCATGTTTCATATATTGTTGTTGAATATTTTAAACACTTTCTTTTTAAAACCGTTTAAACAACTACTTTGAGGCTCAAATAGTAAACATATCTCGCTATGATCTCAAACTTCACATCTCATGGTATGAGTGTTGTGATCAGTTAATCTAGCAAAATATATCATTCCATACGTATGTTCAGTAATTTTGCATTTAGTAATGTGCTACATTATGTTGCATAATGTCGTCCTCTGCCATGTCCTTGTGCACTGACAATGATGATGATGATGATGATGAAGATGATGATGCTGCTGCTGCTGATGATGATGATCTAGGGATGATATTTGTGGCTGTGGTGGTGGTGATGATGATGATGACAATGATGATAATGATGATGATGCTGATGATGATGATGATGATGATGATGATGATGATGATGATGATGATGATGATGATGATGACAATGATGCACAGCATTTGTATGGCGCCATATATCTGTCAAAGACATTCAAAAGGCGCATTTTGGAGGAGCCAGCCAATCTGGATCTGGGTCGCCAAGAAGGGCACGCACACAGAACTGCGACCCACAGGTCTCTCCTCTGACCTCTCCTCCCTTCACAATGTGAACGCGGTTCATGACATTACTTTCTTAGCAGCCTCAGTGAATGGAGTTTGAGTAGAAAATGTGCCGTGATAACATTATAGGATTAACAATATTCCTTGTTGGTATTCCAATTTAACGAAATAGCTATATATATATTTTTTTCTATTTTAATCAGGATGGGAAGAAAAGCGCGGCAGAGAAACTTCGCCGTCAGAAGCTGAAAGCGAAGCTGAAGAAGAATGGAAAGTTGGATGAGACCGAGGGCCTTCTTGATGACGAGGAAGACTTTGGATTGGTGAGTTATTAAAGCTATCTAAGGAAGACAAGAAATTAAAACATGATGGACGATTCAATCATTCTTATCTCACGTAGCAAAGCAGTTTTCCACGGCTGGTACATCTAGCGATAAAATGTTTATGTTTAAGAACATCTAATGAAAGGGCGAAGCTCCTAAGCTAAGAAGCCACGTCTTCTAATCAGAGATCGAATAATCTGCTAAACACTTTGGTTGTATTCCTGTAAAATCACAACAAAATGTATGGTGCCACAATCATGTAACTTTATCCTGTTCATCGTTTTTATTATGTCAAACCCTGTCTTCGCATTACTCATAGGCTATGGAGGAAATATGTACATTCTGCGTGAAATTATCAAAATTTACAACAAAAAGTCGAATTGTTTGATGATTGTTATCTTTCATAAATTATACCTTCATCTGTTTTCACTCTTAAATGTTATTCTGACTTTCTCCATTTTTTATTCTATATTTAGTTGGATGACTACTGGAAGTCAGATAGCTCTAGTTTGGCTGGAAGCTTATCTCGCTCCGGAAGTCTCCGCTCCCGTTCTGGCAGCATGCGTTCCAAGTCTGGCTCAACTGTAGACCTTAGACCTGGTACTGCAACTGATAGACCTGGAACATCGTTGGAAAGACCTGGATCATCCGCAGAAAGGCCTGGATCTGCCTTAGAGGCTGGACCAGACTCGGGTCCTCGTGGCCCATCGTGGAATCCAGATGCGACATCCTGGGAGGCCCAAGAGGACACACTCATAAAGGTTCTTAAACATTTTTATTTCATGTTTTTTTGTATAAAGTGAAATAATTTTGATTTCTTCCCGTACTTAGTAGGGAGTTTTCCCTCTGTGACGAAGGGCAGGCTCAATGATACATTAAAATGTTTTGAAAATGCCCGTCAAATGACAATAAGCAGCTAGTAGGTCTTTGTCGAAAATTGGTGTTCCGGAACAGCAGTTTTGTCCTAAATTCAAAACTGACGAAAAATTGCAATGCCGTTTGTCAAGAGTGCAGGAAAAAAAAGCTGTTTTGATTAAGCAATTTTCGACAAAGACTTCTTGGTTGTTCATCGTCATGAAGGGCATTGACAATACATTTCCTGTGTTCTTGAATACGACGTGCGTCGTTGAGCTAGAACTCCCTGTTGCTTGTGAAAACGGGAAATATGGTATTTGTATGAGTAGGTGGATGTATATTATGTGCCTTTATCGACCTGTTCACTGAAATCCATACCATAAATCACTACAAACAGGAGTCTGCTTAAGGGATGGTCATTTTGACTGTGGTTTTAATTAAAGAGAAAATATTAATTGTTACTTAGTTAACTATTGGCATCTTTACTACGATCATGGTATCCCTATTTTTTGGTAGTATTCTATAAATAATTATCAAATTTTCATTCTCTAGATGGACGATGAAGAAACGAGCCAGGCCTTGCCTGATGGTGAGAAGAAGAGGAAGATGAGGAGGAGAAGAAGGCGGAGACCTGGTAACGTTCACCGTGTATCCGCGGTCATCGAGCAGCATGCCGAACCATTCGACCTCGCCCAAGACGCAACCGATGAGAACCGGGTCGCGACACCGGATATGATGCAGCACCTTATGCAGGTAAAACTTTTGGAATGCACAAAGACTTAACATCACAACTAAGTTATGGTTATCTAAATTTCTTTCTTTTGGATTTATGCATTGTTATGATTAAAATACCATGCCCATCGGATATGATACTCCTAATGATACAACCATAGTCAGGTAGTACCAACTTTAGCATATCAGCTAAATAAGGCGCTTTTAGAGCACTTCATCAATGGAAATGTTATTTACATTATAGAAGTGTAATTAAACATGACATGATGTGTAATAGATTTTGTTTTCATTCCTGTTCGAAATAAAATTGAATTCAGTTTTGAATTTGAATATGAATATTCCATCCCGATACACATTTAGGCATATACTTTATTTGCGTTTAGATTACGTCATGCCAAAGGACATTGATCAATATTAATGTATTTACTATCATACATGTAGTTGGACGCTCGTTAATCGGTGGTGGCGCCTGACATGTTATGTTTACCAATATGTTTTCCATTGTAGTTGGACGCTCAATTGAAGGAGATGGCTGGCCATCAGGTATCGCAGACGACCGGAGGAGTGACGGGAGGAATCGTACCGCAATTCGCTGGTCTGACTGATATCCTGGGGGCTCCACTTACAGATGTCATGCAAGGTGAGTAACCTTGCGACGCCGTAGTGTAGTCGTGTAAAGCCCGTTGCGCCCTTTGCGATCTAACAACGATCCGAGTTTCTAACAAATCGCATTTTGCAAACAAATGGAAAAGTTGTCATATTTGGAATTCGGAATAACCCTCGAAGAAAGTTAAAATTTGCAAGCCTAATGGCATTTCTGCAAGATTTATGGTCAGAGACGGAGTAAAGTCCAAGTCTCTTTCAAATCGCAGCTGATTGTTCTTGTGTCACTGTACGATTTAGATTCGAAACCTCTTTCGTTCTTACTGGGAGGCTAGCCATAGGCTAAAATTTTGATACCGTTACCACTGTTCGGAACATTGCGATATGCTATTACAATATTTTCGAAAATCAGAGTTCAACGCAAACAGAGAGTTTAATGTGCTTGGTGCTTTCTAGATAAGAGAGTTGTCGTAATTATACACTGCAAAAACTCTGGTGTTGGTTTTACACCAGCCCGGAATCTATATGTCCACACCCGAGAAGTGTTAAACAACACCAGTTTCGTTTTGGTCTAACACTAGAAAGGTGTTTATACAACACCAAGTATTAAAACAGCATCGTTTTGATTCCAAACTTGTGTTGTTTCAATACTTCTCTGGTGTGGACATATAGATTCCGGGCTGGTGTTAAATCAACACCTGCGTTTTTGCAGTGTATATGGTAAAACATGTTTGTTTTCATTGCAGGCAATACCATCACATCACCAGCAGGAAACAAGAAACAAGAGAGTAAGAAATTGTGTTTTTACCACAGTCCCTTCTCCTGTCTCCAGTGATCTTTTTCTCTAATCTATACCCTAACAGTGCCTGCTGAAAAGAACTAAATATCATAGTGCGTTCACAGTGTGGTACACAATATGAAATTGCCTTCACACTTTTGAATTTGAGCATTTCAACAGTGTGACCCACGTTTTTACAAGCTATGTGAACACACTGAGTACTCACACTGTGTGTGAATCACATGTTCACACAGTCCAATGTGTAAATACACAGTGAAGACCCACACAGTCGAGGTGTCCACAGTGTGAAATTATCTCCACACTGTTGAATTTGAGCACTTTTAGCAATGTGAATTACGGACACTGTGTGAACATGCTAAAACTCCCACGGTGGAGGTGTCCACAGTATGGGATTGCCTTTACACCAAGAAATGTCCACAGTGTGGTGTTGCCTCCGCACTGTTGGACTTGAGAAGTTCACTATGTGAACATTCATGTGGTAAGGATGTTAAAAGTGTGAAAGCATCTTCACACTGTAATAAATTTGAGCGATTTAACAACAGAGAGAATCCCGTTTTCACATAGCCCAGTATGTGAACATATACTGCCAACATTCACCTTGTTGAGGTGTCCCCAGATTGAAAATATATTCATGCTGTTAAATTTGATAATTTTCTAAGTGTGAGTCACATTTCCATTTATATGAACACAATGTAAAGATACGGTGTGACACTGTCTTCTTTCTACCAGAGATGCAAGAAAACCGTTTCTACCACTGTTGAAGAAACTATAGCTTTAACGACCTTCTTGCATAAAGTATTTTTAAAAAAGAAGTCATACCAATACCTGAGTAAAATCAGACTCTGACGAGTGAATCTGGTTGTTTAATTTAGCTTTAGAGATCCCCATTTCTCTATCATTCGTGTGATCGATAATCGCGTTTAGTACTCTCCATTTGTACAGGGTTTAGTCATTATATTGTGAACTAAATACCAGTATCCGGAATTATCCTCATGTTTGGTGTTAGTATGTTCTTGTTTTGTTTGGATATCGCCGTGAAAATATTACAAACTGGATACTGTTTGAGTCATATATTTTGGACCAATGTTTCTTATCTTGAATCCAAAAACTTCTTAAAGAAACGAAATTGTTAAAAAAGAATATGCTTGACTTTTGATAAATATATATATATCATTGCGCCATGCCAAACAAACAAAAAAGTTTCTATTGTTGTTTCCCATTTCGAGCAGTCTGTTGATAAACCTGATTTACACCATCTCTTAATGGTGTTCTCGTTTATTGTAGCACCTTCGAGCAATGTCGGGATGAACCTCAGGCAAGCCATGAACGGAAAGACCGCCAACGAACCCAGCGCACCGATCGCTGCTCCTCCAAACAGAGGAGCCCCACTCCAGGCGACACCGGACAAGGGTGTGGGAGCAGCGAATAAACCACAGGCAGCTGCTGGTATGAACCTTCAGCAAGCAATGGGCGGGAAAGGAGCCCAGCAGAACGCCCCTTCAAGCCAACAGCATCAAAGCTTGGGCGGCAAAGGAGCCCAACAACCAAATCCTGGCGGGATGACAATGCAACAGGCCACTGGTGGGAAGGTGAGAAAATATAGGAGAGAATTCGATTTTAAAACGTAAAATGGTCTTAAACGGGCTCTCAGTAATATATATTAGTGAAGTAAACAAAATAATGTTAACAAACATATTTGTAGATCCAGGAGAAAAAAACATGGGATTTCAATTTTGTTAACCTACCAAATATTGTGACGGAAATAACGTTAATCATCATGTTCATGGATGGCTCAAACGAATGTTATGTACTGTATTTACTTCATTTTTATTTCAAATTCCAATGTGCTACAGGTTGCTTCAAAACCAAACAATGAACAGTCCACTGGAGGGATAACACTACACGATGCTTTCAATGGAAAATCATCTGGCAAACAACAAGCTGCACAACAAGGCCAACAATCTACTAGACAACAACAACAACGTCAGCCACAACAGCAGCAACAACAACGCGGTGGTATGACCATGGAACAGGCAACAGGCGGGAAAACCGCCGCTCGACCGCGGTCTTCTTCACGCGACAGCCTCACCGTACAACAGGCAGCTGGCGGTAATACCGCAGTTCGCCCGCGGTCCTCTCCACAAGGAAGCGTTACGATCGAAAAGGAGACTGGCGTGAATGGAGCGGTTTTACCGCGCACGCCGCAACGTGGCGGTATGACGATGCAACAGGCTACGGGCGGAAAATCGATCTCTCCGCGTGGTGGAGCTGGTTTTACGTCTTCAATACAGCCTCCACCGGTGAAGGCAGGATGGACCACCGGTAAGTTAAGATATCGACTGACATATTGCCAGGATGATAAGAATAGCCCTATTTTTTATAATAACTTATTGCCCAGGGATCTCTAGCTTTAGAGGGGACTCGCCAACTGGATTTCATCAAATTTGATCATTTTTTTTTTGTTTGATAGAAGTTGGACAAGCCGACAATTTTTTCACATGCCTAAGAAACAAATTTCACTTTGATAATCTGATAAGCGTAAAAATGTCATAAAAAAGAAATGGATGTTAGGTCATCATCCAAAAAATGAATGAGTTTTCCACCTCACTTTAATAGAATGGTGATCAATATCATAATATATACAGGGCACGTCCCATAAAAAGGATCCAACAATGAGCAACATTATTATCAAAGGCGGGGCGGAAACATGCCTCCTTTCTCCCACTCTCACAATGTTCCATGGATCAGCGCCATAGCCTTATCCTTATCTTAGAATTGTTCTCAAATTATCTCTTGTCTTTCTTATTTCTTTTTTAGGAGGTAGTATCACACTACAACAGGCGATGGGACCAAAGATAGCGCCCCCTACGGGTGTCAGCAAGAGCAGGAGCTATGACAGTATCATCCGTGAAGCCATGGGCGCCAATAACGCGGCGAAGAAACCTAGGCGCGCTTCTCTCAATGTGATTGGCTTGACGAGAGAGGTAAATATTATTGATTTCACAAGGTGTCATATTTGATTGAAATACAAAACAAAAATGTAATACATATACACTTAAAGTTCATTTTGCCCGATCTTACAGCAATTATGCATCAAGTTTTATGGCAATAATTATGGTAATGGGTTTGTACTGGCATCTTTCAATCTATGTTTCAATTACCCAATTAAAGTATGCAGGTTGTTAGGTGACAATGTCTACATTTTAATTATGACTGTTGAAAATATAGGCATATTTACTTGCAATCCTCTGAACAATATTTGAAAATCTCATACGGTTTTCGTAATCATTGTAACATGCATCAGAACCAAACAAACCGGTTAGAATAAACACACACATTTTCTGGATTTTATTGTCTCTTTTGTTTGCTTGTCTCACGCTATCTTTATCTATTATACACTTTCCATTTCACTCTCTCTTTCTTCCTCCTAATACGCCCTTCGACAATGTATTTCACATTCTCTCCAAATTTCCCTGTCTGTAGAGGAGTGATCTGAACCAATTCAACAAGCATTACGGTGAGCTTCCTAAAGACGATATCGAGCTCGAGCAGGAGATTGCCGAGGGGGCTTATGGCTCCATCCACCGGGCTAGTGTCTGGTTGCCCGATCAGAAGGAAGATGAAGAACCAACGTCCGTCTTGATTAAAGTTCTCAATCGTAAGTTTTAGATAACAGTAATGTCGCATAGATGGGGGTGGATAATAATCATGATAAAACTAAATAGTATATGTGAAAATATAATTATCATCAATCACGTCAAATATCGGGAATAACATTAATATATTAATATTAATAAGATTAATCAATCTCAACTCTAAGTAAGATGGGCCTTGAAATTAGTTCATCAATCCATAATAACTTGTTTGGATTTAATTTCAAATTAGTCAGGCAGCATATGGCATCTACTTCGACATCTTTAAAAAAAGAGGTACAATAATACTACCAATATATAAACAATAAAACAGAACAATCAATACATAAATAATGTGATTGTTTTACTCGAGAACGTATGATTTTTATTGCATGATTTCCTTCAGGTTATTGGTGATCTTGGATCTTTTTACTTTTTAAACACTATCAAACAGGCAACGTTTCATCGACATCCAAAGCTGCTTACATCAAGGAGATTGAGACGATGAAGAAACTCAAATCTCATCCAAATGTTATTGCTTTCGTCGGCTGCTGCACCAAATCAGGTTTGCATTCTTTAATATCTTAAATACTTCCGCTCTTGCACCCTATTTATAGGATTTGAAATAAATCCATGGAGGCTGTATAATGTAAATGGTCGAAAATTTGATTTATTTTCAATCCTATAGATTCATTATAAAACTTAAAAGGACTTAAATCAATTTTTAGGATTTGAAATAAATCCAGGGAGGCTGTATATTGTAAATAGTCGAACATTGCATTTATTTTTAATCCTATAGATTCATCTAAAATTTCAAAGGACTTAAATCAAATTTACTTTTTTTAGCCAATACTTAAAATCAGCAAATAAGTTTCAAAGTAAATTTCAAGTTTGGCTGGTCAATATTCAGAGCCAAATTGGATTTGATTTTAAATCTTTGAAATTTTGTGTGTGAATTCTACATTTATGTCAAGTCCAACCAAAATTGTATAAGAAATATATACAAGCATAAAGTTTAAAATGTTATCAACCTCGGAGAATAAGATAGCTATACGCCACTTTTGCCACTTTTATGCTTAACTTTTTTTTCCTCACGCATATAAAGCCAACGATTCAAGCACGTTTTTTCTGTATTCATTTCTTGATTAAGATTTCAAATATTTCCATCCTTATCAATTTATTGAAAAAAAATTACCTCACGATAGATTTGCAAGTATCGTGATGATTATTCACAATGCAATTCATTTTTGTGATCTCAACTACTGTACATTTTATATGAAATTCTTATCAATTCGATAATAATAATATTGATAAAAACTTTGCCTCCTGATGGATTTTAATAAATGGGATTATTGTATAAGGAATGTTACTTCTTTTTTTCATAGATCCATTCTTTATGATCTTGGAGTACGCATCGAAGGGCCCACTTCAGACATTCCTTCGTCGTAATCGGCCAGGAACCCCCGGCGCAAAGCCCCCACCAGCTGAAATATTCCTTCGTTTTGCCATTCACACTGCAAAGGGAATGACCTTCCTACAGACTCATAAGGTAACTGCCATCATACGATTACCCGATATTCGGTTAAAAGAGAACATGTATGTTTGTTACACCTGATGCAGCTGTGCAATTTTTACCCGAAGTTGTAAGAAAATTTATTATGCCGTCCTTTATGTGTCAAACGAACATTAATGTCCCCATGTAGCCTAATATTATGAATATTGGGCGGCTTTTTACTCGGCATGTTTAGAGTATAAAAAAATATTGATGATATCACTGGCGGATCCAGGGGGCACAACCGGTCCGTGCCCCCCCCCCCCCCCTTTTTTTTTTTTTTTTTTTTTGCTTCTCAATTTTTTTTCTGGGACGAAATATCTTTGATTTTTGGTTACAAAAGCTTTTTTTTTTGCTTGTCACATTTTCCCTCGGAAAAATTGTCCCCCTTGGAAAATCCTTGATCCGCCCCAGGGTGATATCCAAGGTAATATAGCAGGGCCGCAGAAACGGGGGGGGGGGGGGGGCTTTATCCAAAACCGTGTACAAAAACGTAACAATTACCATCTGTCTGATTGTGATTTTTTGCATGGTCAGCCCCCCCCCCCCCCTTTCAAAATCGTTCCGCGGTCCCTGATTAGGATTGAAAGGGAACGGATAACAGTGATAGTGTGTGAAAACAGACAACATAAAACTGTAAGAACTTCAACATTCAATCGAAGGTTATAGGTTGTTTGTCAAATGAGACCGCTAAATCATTCTTATTTAGTCTGGTTACAATCACAAAAAATAGATATTGATGGATTATTGGACCGCTTTGCTGCCATCTCTCGAAATTTTCGAGATATGTATGATTCCGCAAATGCCGTCAGAATTCTTTCATACTGATGATGATAATAATAATTTATGTAACATTTATAGCGCTAAACAGTGTAAATTTAGATTGGGAAAGAAAATGCCTATCGGGCAAAAATTATTTTCGAACAAATGTGCGAGCGAGCTAATTGAATGAGCGAACATTTTGACAGTTTTATTACCAAAATCCAATTTTGTGATAGATTTTGCCATATATAATATTGAGAAGATAATACCATATTTCACCCTTCTCTCTTTCCTTTTATCTTTTTTTTCTTTGTCGTAAAAACAAAAAGGGAAACGGCAAGCCCCCCCCCCCAAGTCCCACATTTGTACGCCACTGGCACTGAAAAAGTGTTTCTACTCGTTGCATATCTCCATTACATCACTATTACATTGAGGTTACCCTATGATACTAACAATAGGGTACATATACTCAACTGCGCTTTCATACTTGATATCATTGCCCCGGCTGTAGCTGAGCCGCCATGTCAATAGGCGCTAAAGCGTTCAGGGAATAAATCCTATACGGGGTACCCATGTACCTCACCTGGGTTGAGTGCAGCACAATGTGGATGAATTTCTTGCCGAATGAAATTACGCCATGGCTGGGATTCGAACCCACGACCCTCTGTTCCAAAGTCCGGAGACTAATCCACTGGGCCACAACGCTCCACATTGTATGAATTGTTAAATATTTGTATATTATATAATCGTGCATTCAAACAATAATATTCTCCAATGAATGGACGTGGTGTACGCATATATGCAAAGACGAGAAGCGATAATAAAGTGCAAGTAACCCGTTTTGGAAAAATGTCATTATCATCATTATTTTATTTGTATGTTTTATACAGGTTGCACACGGAGAACTAACCAGTCGCAATATCCTCCTAAACGACTATCTGAGGGCAAAGGTTTCCAACACTCACAGAATCAGAGATCCTACTGATGTAGTAAACCAGGTAAGAATATTCTTATGATCACAGAAACAAAATATTCCAAACATACTTTTGAAAATGCTTTTCTCACACTCTCAGAATCCTTTTTAACCAAGCTACAAGTTGGTTAAATATGAACCATTTGTTGGTTAAAACAGAATTGCATGTTGAATGAATGAGTTTTTTTTTAACCAACAGTTGGTAGCTTTATAGTTTAGTCCACTTTCGAGAGTGTAAGAACAAGGTCATCTCGAATCTGATTATATTTCACGCCCATATAAAAAAAAATGTGTTGGTAATATTCACCAGCATTAGCAGTATTAAAAGAGAAGGAAAACTTGCTTGATAACAGGCCTACGATTTTTGATAATTGATAACCGCCATCTATTGGGGCTTTTGTTTTAGGGGGTTGCATTTTTCCACTTATGAAATAAATGTGGAGCGTCAAGAGTGCCTTATCGATGTGAACATTTATTAGAAACCACAGTTTACCATTCTTGTTTTTATCATTTCATTATATATTAATCACTCGATGGAAAACCAAATTCTATGTATAATGTGGGTGTAGATTCAATTATTTTTTGTGAAAAACTTTTGTATCTGAATATATGTATGTTTGACAGTGGTGAAGTATTTCTGACGATACATGTTTTGACTGATTAATCCTTATGATGATTGTTTATCAGGGTCGCATGGGGGTACGATGGATGAGCCCAGAGGTGCTAGCAGGTGGGTCTTACACCCCTGAGAATGATGTCTGGTCATTTGGTATACTGCTATGGGAGCTGGTTTGTTTCGGTAAGATTACTTGGTTTCAAGATATGATTGGTGATTTGTTAATTGTCCATTTCATCGCCACTGAGGCTCCTCCTCATCATCCCTTCCTATTTATCATCCTCTCTACTTCACCCTTCCATCGTTTTCCTCCTTCAACCACGCCCTCCTCCTCCTCGTCCTCCTCCTCCCCCTCTTCTCTCCTCATCTTCCCCTTCCTACTCGACCTCCTCTCACTCCCCTCTCCTCATCCTCTTCCTCCTCCACCTCCTTCTTCTTTCACCTCCTCCTCGTCCCCCTTCTCCCCCCTCCTCCTTCTTCTTCTTCTTCCTCCTCCTCCTCCTCTCCCTCCCCTCCCCTCCCCTCTCCTCCTCTTCCTACTCGTCCTCCTCCTCCTCCTCCCCCTCTCCTCATCTTCCCCTTCCTACTCGACCTCCTCTCACTCCCCTCTCCTCATCCTCTTCCTCCTCCACCTCCTTCTTCTTTCACCTCCTCCTCGTCCCCCTTCTCCCCCCTCCTCCTTCTTCTTCTTCTTCCTCCTCCTCCTCCTCTCCCTCCCCTCCCCTCCCCTCTCCTCCTCTTCCTACTCGTCCTCCTCCTCCTCCTCCCCCTCTCCTCATCTTCCCCTTCCTACTCGACCTCCTCTCACTCCCCTCTCCTCCTCTTCCTCCTCCACCTCCTTCTTCCACCTCCTCCTCGTCCCCCTTCTCCCCTCCCCCCTCCTCCTTCTCCTCTTCCTCCTCCCATCCTTCTCCACGCTCCCTCTTCATCCTCTTCCTCCTTTTCCTTCTCTTTCTAAGCCCCTCTTTCTCTTCCGAATTTGTATCATAATTTAATCGATCATAAAATAAAACATTATTAACCATCAATTATTTAACTTTGAGCGTTTCTTTGGCGCTTAAAACATATATATTACTCTATATTGTTTCCATTTATCATTTGGCCCGATCTACTTGCTGCATAGCGGTGCAAACGAAGATTGAAATACAATTATCTTTACTTTTGAAAGTAAAATTTTGCTGCCAAAATTGATGTAACTGCAGAATATTTTTTACTAAGATCACGAAGACGATCAGTGATTTGATATAATCGGTGGGTAATTTCTTTTAATGGTTTATTTTGCTGGTGCGGCGTATATAATAGATCGTTGATTAATTCGTTTATTTTTTCAGTTATGATAAATATGGATTAATCTTTTCCTCTGTAAAACACAGGTGCAACACCTTACCCTGGCATGTCGTCACGTGACGTCAAAACACGTATCCCATCAGGCCTCCGTCTTGAACAACCACCACACTGCCCAGATGAATCGTAAGTTTGTTTATTCTTTTCAAAATAAGTGACTAACATGTATGAAAATGCCGACATAAGACTGTGGTAAAATATATCAATTGGTTTGAAGCGTTACTTCTCCCACGACATGTTTATTTTCAATATTAGTCACCGTATTGTAAGGATCACATTGGAAATACGCCATATAGGCCTATCAGCTGTACTGGCATTGTACTTGATACTCCAAAATATATTTCTGTATCACTTGTTGTACACATGGCGAATAAAGCCATTCAATCAATAAAATCAATTGAATCAACTAACCGATCAATCAATCAATCAAAAGATTAAACCACAAACCAACTATCCAATCAATTAATAAATCAATGAATTAATTAATTAATTAATTTGTCAATCAATCAACCAACCAATCATAGTGTGTCCCTTTTAATCCAGCATCACCATGTTATAAGGTCTCACTTTTCTTTTTTTCTTCTTCGTCTTAATCGACATCATCATCATCTTCTTCTTCTCCTTCTTTTTCTTCTTCTTCTTCTTCTCTTTCTTTCTCCTCCCTCCCTCTCTATCTCTCTCTCATAGATATGAGATAATGAAAAGTTGTTGGCAGACTGATCCTAACCAGAGACCATCCTTCCGAATTCTCGTTCATGAGCTTGAGAAACTAGGACCGCAGGTAAGTAAAATTACTCTGCCATTAATCAATACTACTATCACATTTTAATTGTAGAACTTGTCATACTATTGCTGTAAATTTGATCCAATTTGTAAATCAACAGCAGTAGTAGGTTCATCATCATCATCACCATTGAATCATCTTTATCGTCATCATTATTATCATCATCACCACCATTATCATCCTCATCATAATCATCACTATCATCATCATAATCACCTTCATCATCATCATCATAATCACCATCATCACCACCACCATCATCAGCAGCAGCATCACCACCGCCATCATCACCATCATCATCGTCAGCGTCATCAGCATCATCATGATCATCACCACCTACACCATCATCGTCTGAGTCGTTGTCATCGTCATCATCTCTCATATTACCATTTTTAATATGAACCTTAATTCATTTAAAGTCTTAAGATGGATTTCTATGACAATGGCCTAATCGAACTCAACATTTTCCATCATATTCACACGCGGAGCTTCTATCCATTCAGAGACATAAAGCATGTCTCGATTTTTAATAATAAAGTTTTGATAATGAATCCCATTTGAGACACTGATCTGTAGACAGATCAGTGATTTGAGATCCGCCCTTACGCATACAAGTTGTCTTCCCATGTGATGGCGCTGTTTATTTATTTCGAGTTTGGGCCATTTTGTTTTTTAATCACTAATGATTATCTTTCCTCCTCTTTCTTATAACTTTGCTCCAGGAATTTATTGACGTCAGTCGATTCGTCCCTACCAGATATGAATACATGTAAACCAGTACTACAATTTCAAGCACTGTGGATTTCTTGGATTATTCAGTTCAACCCTAAAATCGAGAAAGAGAGAAAAGGTCACCCGACGAATGAAAAAAAAAAAAAGAAGCAGATAATCTTGTAATGAAGGAACATAATTGCCAAAGTTTGTATGGAAACATTGCATCTAATATAAAGCAGTTTCAGATCAATACGTTTTTTTTTCCTTTTACCATCAAACTACTTGTAAAATGGAGACGGTGATGATAATAATAAAAACAATATCCATCGCTTGGCATGATAATAAGTTTTTATAACGAGTCATACAGTCATGTAGGCCTACATGTACAATGTTATTTGCATAAGAAACATGTTGTCATATGCCTACATTGACGTGTCGATCCGTTGGATTCTAAATGATACCTTTCTGAGGGTATATGTATGTGTAATATTAATTCATTTTTAAAGTATATTTTAAAAAAATCTCCTACAGTCACATTCCATTTGTTGAAAGTCAAGGCTCGGTTGGTTTATTAAGATGCGTTTGTTCGCTATACCCTTCATCAACACCCCCTGAACTGTGCTTTGTAGAAGCAAATATAACGTCTTAAACAACAGTTGAATAAATAAATGAGTTTGGGTTTGATTCCTGAGATTTGTTAGTAAGTTGACTTAAGCGCGTCATTGTTATTAATTATGTAATATTCATATTCTGTATAATAGAAACAGATCATTGTTTAAAATTCAATATTGCAAAGGCGACCGGGTCTGACCCCAAAATAGTCAATTATGACGACACTCTGACCATTTCGTGTGAAAATAATTACCAAGAATGAAGTCAAATGCTATCCTAAAAGGGTCAAAATGACCTGGAAGAAGGTAACATGTGACCTACGTTTCGGGTCGCTTTTGACTCGGAACGGAAGGATGTATATAGCTCCACGCACCGATGACCCGGAACTTTTGTATTTTCATACCATCTTGAGATTACGGCATCCCTTTAGCTTGAACAACCAACATGACCAAGCAGTGCATAGTTTTTTAGCCATCTTCAAAATTGGCCTATGTACCGTCATTTTTAACCACCGCCTCTCTTGATCAATATTTGACTTTAACATCAATAAATCATACGATTGTTCTTTTTAGTAGACTATTTATGAATATAAGGAAAATCTGAATTGCCAATTTGTATTGTATTTATGAAATATTGTATGATATTTATATATGTATATTGGTACAAGTCTATCTTAACTATACGAGTATATGGGTTTTATAAATTTTATTATGTGATTTTATGACGACGGTTTTATGAAGACTGGACAGATTTATGGTCATACCTATTGGTATTTTGTGTACTTTAAGTATGTAAATTTGTACTATAATTATGTATTTATATCTAAATATATTATGTTGCGTCTTTATGTATAGATATATAATGTTTTGTAGGGTTTCGACTTCCTATACTTGCAAATTATATGTAGGGATAAAAAAAATATGGCGTTCAACGTAGTATTAAACATTGTATTCTTAGTCATGACATTGCTGTGTTGATTTCAATTTGTCTGCACTGAGTGTGTTTGTTTGCTCGTCTATTTACTTTATTGTGAGTGTGTGTCTTATTGGGGTGCTGTTGTTTGAAACGAAAAGTGTCGGCGATGTACTAGTATATATGCGAAGAAAAGGAAATGAAAGAGCTAGAGAAAGAGGAAAAAGAAGAATACCAAAGAATGAGAAAATGGAAAGACCAATAAAAGGGGGATGATATGGTAAAGTAAGAAGAAGAGGAATACACTGTAAAAACTGTGGTGTTAAAACTGACACCAATTGGTGTTAATAGAGGACCACACCCTGAGGTGTTAAAATTGCACCCCATAGATTGAACATAACACCAAAGAGTGTAAATGTAACAACCAAAGGTGTTGTAATAACACCTATATGTGTAAAAATAACACCACCAATTTAACACCGGTGTAAAATAACTGGTGTGGTCCTCTATGTGCATCGGTTAACACCACAGTTTTTGCTGTGTAAGTACGAAGGGAGAAAAGAAAATGAAGGCATGAAGGGAAAGATGACAACAAAATGGGAAACAGTTAATAAGACAGATGTGGGCATCGGATCATTATCATCATCAAAAAGTACACGAAATAACAAAACAAGGAATCGATGCGGTGCCCTAATTTTCAAATAATATATCAAACTCCAAGGCGGCTCCGGGATGTTTTGGATGGGGGAGGGGGGTATGGGCAAGACGGCTTAAATGTGACATCATACTAATCTCAGCTGACCATGTTGACCGACAGGGTATAGCAGAATTACACAACTCGGACCTTTTACTCTTGTACTCCCATTCCTTCCTCATTTCCCTCTTTTTCTCCTATTTTGTCCACTACTTGAAAAAGAAATCAAAAAGAGAGGTCGACCCCCCCCCCGCCTTGCCTCCACACTTTGGTAATGCATCTGTCAAACTCTCGTGTTATCCGGCTGATCAACAAATAACGCTCAAGGATTAAAATCGAACCATTTTATTTACTCGTCACGTTTTTTTCGATTACTCAGTAGTTAATAACCTTCGTAATTATGCAACTCTCAACAAAGAAAGAATCGGTCTTCCTTTCGTTACTTCTCCCCCCCCCCCCCCCCCCCTCCTCCCCCCCCCTCCCCCATCAATGATATGTGCATTTTCTATATATAAAGCCATCATATCCTCGATTTCTTAGAACGGTGTCCAAGCGAATTATTATATATTTAATTAATCAAACTATTAGCTATTTCTATTCAACAATACCTGCGCTTATTATTATTCATTTCAATGATATATGTATTCCATTTCAATGATATGTATTCCATTTTTAATGTATTTATTTATTTTGATTTATATGTAAATGCATCACAATTCGGCTTGGCCGCCATGATGTATGAGTTTTATCAAATAAACCATTTATCTATATATCTATCTATCTACATTTGGGATGTGGGTTCTAATGCAGATCGGTCTTTGATGTTATAACATAAAAGATATTGATATTAAATCTTCCTGGGTTTATTTTTTAAAGAGAGATATACGTATATAACTTGAGGATGGGGCAGAACCAGGATTTAACAACATGGTAGATGTCAGAAAATTATTCCTTATTATTGCATTTCCCCCCCCCAAAAAAAAAAATGTGATGGTCCCCCTCTGCTGTATAGTGCCAAGAAAAAGCAAGGTATTCCTAAACATATAATATCACCTATCTCCCAAATAGAAGAGGAAATAATATTCAAAATATACACTGCCTTAAAGAAGAAAAACAAAGATTTCCATAACGGCATCCACCTCCCCAAGTGCCATGACATACAATGGCTTCTAGAACATAGAAAATGTATTGACATTTGTCAATACATTTTCATGAGAAAAACAGAAAACAACCAAGAAGTCTTTTTTTTAAACTTGGTGAATAAAAAGCAGCAGTTTTGTCCTGGACTATGAGTAAACAACATAATTTGCAATTTTTCGTCAGCTTCGAATCTTAGGACGAAACTGCTGTTCCGGTTCGCCAATTTTCGACAAAGACCTCCCAGTTGTTCATTGTCAATTAACGGGTATTTCCAATACATGTACTGTGCTCTTGAATCCGTCGTGCGCCGCGGAGCGAACATTCCCTATTATCTTGGATACCCCCAATCTTGGAAGGACAGAGAACGTTGACCCTTTACTGACCTCAACAAAATTACATGCTGATAATCGCTTTTGTTTCAAAAGAAGCGATGTTTAAACTTCTTTAATTTGTTTTAAAGATAAGAATGGCTGGGTGAAATAAATTCAAGAAGGCCGCTCAGTAAACAAATTAGGTCGAATAATTCAGCAAAGGCAGACTTATTTTCCAAAGACAAGGCTTAAAAAAATGTGCGAAGTGGACATCTGTCTTCTTTAAGCTAGAGAAAAAGAAAAAAAAATAATGATGCATAGCTAATAAGGAAGAAAATGTTCGTAATTCTCGTGTAATTATATAAGAAATCAGACCTCGACCGGACTGATGTAAAATATTGAGAAAAAACATAATTATTAGTAAGGAGAGAAGCGGTCAAATTTACCACGAAAGTTTTTTGTTAATAATTGCGATTAAAAAAAGAAATGAACTGGTACATACTAACCGTGCAAGAAGAAAATAAAGACTTGAAAATGTTAGGAAGTTTGCAATTACTGCTCACCGAGCCCCCCCCCCCCTTCCTTCGGTGCGACTATTTAAGGCCATAAGCGAAGTGAAAATAGGCTGATGATTGATTTTCTTTAGTTGTGGGAGTATATGCAGCGATGATAAAACACGATTCGTTCAGTTTATACAGAAATACATTAGCTATATGCTATACAATTCATTATTTTGAATGTTTTGTAATCGTAATGATCATCAACACAAATAGAAGGGACAAGACATTTACCTGTATGTGAGCTAGAAACTCATGGAAACTACCATTTCCTTTCATTTTTCCGTGCCCCCTCCCCCGAACTGAATATTTATTCAAAAATCGGAGCTATAATCATCAGCATCGTCGTCAATAAAAAAATAATATTGTCTTCGTTATAGTATTATTCATAACTAGCTGTATCCAGCACCTACGCACCGGGTTACTTCTGCAACAGCTAATGCAAAAATCGATAATCAGTAGGTTAACAGAAAAGTTGTTATTAATAATAATAATAAATGTATCATCATCTTTACCAATATCCTCCTCCCTGTCCCTTTTCTTTCCCTTTTTCAATCTTTCTTTCGGATCTTCTTCATCACTATTACCATTATCATCATCACCGTCATCATCATTATTATTATTATCATCACCACCACCACCACAGCCACAATCATCATCCCTATCATCATCATCATCGTCATCACCATTATCATCATCATCATCATCATCATTATCATCATCATCGTCGCCATTGTCATCACCATTATCATCATCATCATTCGTCATCACCATTAGCATCATCATCACCATCATCATCATCATCATCATCGTCGCCATTGTCATCACCATTATCATCATCATCATTCGTCATCACCATTATCATCATCATTCGTCATCACCATTAGCATCATCATCGTCGTCATCATCACCATCATCATTATCATCATCATCCTCATCATCATCACCATCATGACCATCATCATCATTGCCGTCGTCATCACCATTATCATTAGCATCATCATCCACATCATCAAAATGATGATGAATCACTTCTCTCCCATTCGATCTAGTTTGAAACCAATTGGTAAACTTTGCATCAGATAATTAAACCAGTGCACAATGAAGACAACTATGAAGCTGTAGTATGTGTTTTGTATAAATTATCACAAGAAACAGGAATTTTATTCAATCAACATACACAATATACATATACATCATAGACACCGTAAAACATAATACTGCGATTCAAATAATTGAACCATATATAACATTCATAATATAAACATGACAAGAAAAGCATAAGTTATCGAGAATTCTCAATAACTAAAAACAACCAAAGAAATAGCGAGTTACCAACCTTCTCAAATAATGGTGTTGAAATGATGGATACATCAAAACCTTGCAACAACCACAAAATACGATAAAGAACGTAAAACACATAGGCCTATGTGTTTTCAAAATATATACTGTTTCTAGACATTTAATAACTAACATAAAATCTATTCAGCACTTACAACAAAAGATATATCATATACCTTTCATTAAAAAATGTCGAAGAACACTTTATTGAAACAAAACTGAGGAGAAAATCTGTGCGCTAAATTCATATCATTTGCCTTTTTCATAGCAACCGTCACGGTATTACATAATACTTCCAAAAAAAACCCAGAATAAATCAGGATTCACTCCCGCAAAAACTTATATAATCCATCGATACACCCACTTAAGTCACATCATACAGACTGCACCATGAAAAATAAAAAAATTCACGAAAAAGGGTATTTTTCCCTCTTTAAAAAGTGACATATATTATTCATCTATACACATTTTTACTTCTCTGAGTTTGAAATAAATCGTTAAACTATTTGATTTCTCTTGTTAACGATAGTCATAATCATAACTATGTTAGCGCCCGCGCTCTAATCTGTTAATATACTTATATCTTCATTTTTCTCTGGAAGGATTTGATATCTATGCCCCGCAATAAACAAATTTCCGAAATAACCGCGCCTGCGCAGTGTTGCTACTCCTTTGCTCGAATCAAGCAATTTTCAGTATCGGTTTTCTTTTGTTAACTCAGAACAAAGTTTTCCGGACGCGCGGGGTATACTTAGTAGGCGTAGGATGATTTCTAAACTTCACAACGAATGAAATAAACATTTTCATTTTTCTCATTCACTTCTTTGACCTACTATTCCAATAAATTAATGCTTTTAATATCTCTCAACATAAACATCGTGATAAACAGTTCACAATATTCAAAATATCTTCACATTTAGATAAAATGTAATCAGGAAAATCCCTGAATATATAAATATCACACACTATATAGTATTATCTTAAATACCCAATTTACAGGTAACCATTAAATCTCCTGCAGAGTTTATTGTGCGGCGTTCCATAATCGCATCTCAGAGATATTCATCTATTCATCGATGTACATCGAATCATTTGTAAAATGTATGAAACTTGCATTGCTGTAGTGAGACTCATAATTTTCAAAGAGAGAAACGAGTCCCAAAATAACGTTAAGAACGGAGAAAGTCGTCAAACTGCGACCTTCTGTAGACAAACATAGAACACAAATTGTTCTGATTATACATTTGAAAGTGTTGAAATATTAATATAACTTGGTACGAAAGTTAAGTTAAATTTTTGGTCAGTACGTGTGGTGGTGAGGAATAAAAGTTTAATGAAAAGATAGCTAGAATATCGGAAAATATCACTCTTCAAAACAGAGTTCTGTTACTGGATATAGACGAACAGACGCTCCAAAGGAAGGAATCTCGTGCTTTCGTAACTTTATTTCAGTTTTTAACGCATCGAGATAGTCTTGTTTCTTCCAGACGTCGAATTGTTCATTTCTATCGATAACGATCGGATTTTTTTTCACGATCAGTTAAAGCCACAGTTTATATCATCAGCACGCCTTTCATCATGTTCACGAGGTGTTTTGCTTTGTAAGTGTAAGGGCGCTGCTGATGTTTAAGCGATTCGGCATCGCCGGCGACCGTAGTCGTCATTATCTTCTTAATCGTCATCATCGCTTGTCCGTAATCTGAGTTAACCATTGCCGTCATCATAGTCGATATCGCCATCCCGAACAGCTGAGTTCACACTCGCAAAACATAAATGATGGGATGAGAGTATTGTGCGAACACGTCCTATCATGTTTCAAAGCAGGTCATGGATCATCAAGGGGTCAGCGAGTCGGTCAACGCGCGTCGCTTCACACCGAGGATTCGTAGTCGAGATGGACGGTGCTTTCGATTGCGGGGGGCATGAAGATCCAGCTCTCAAATGGACCCATTGCTTCGAACTCGTCGACGACCTTGGGCTTGGTCCTGGCCATGATGTAACGATCAGAAGCGAAGCATCTTTGGTAGATTGGCACCAAACAGAACAGGACAGTCGCACCGACGTAGATGCCAATACTAGCATAGATGGCATCGTCATATGATCCAGTCTTGTCGACACTCTCTCCTGCAAGATGAAAATAAGAAAGGAAAGTTAAGAATAAAATTTTCCGATTTAATTCAATTTTGGGCTCTCTACTAATTAACCCATATACATATTTTTTAAATGTTTTTTTTTTTGCCACAATCATATCAAGAATACCAACCCCAAACCCAACCGAATCTGTTAAACCGGTGTCATGTCAATGGTATTATAATTATTCAGTCGGTCAATGGTTGGTCCGGTCGATAATAACTATAATATCAAAGATATTCTCTTATAAAATTAAAATATGATGGATGCCGACTATTTTATGACGGTGTATGAAACTAACTGAATTCAAAATAGATATCATCTTGAGTTCGACTTCTTCGGCGTCGAAGGCGAGGAGACTTACCGAATAGGGACCCGAGGATGAGACCGAGGCCGTTGGCGACCAGAATCACAGTGCATGCCTCCACGCTACGAGCAGCCCCAAATACTTGGTTACAGATGGAATACGGAAGGGCGTCAAACACCGTCATGATCAGGAATCCGGTAACTACGGTAAAAGAAAAAAAAGAGTCCGATTATTATACAAGTACGTGTTTAATTCAAATATTCCCCCAATAGAAGAAATAGGGGTGCGAATTCTCGAACGTAATACCTAATTTAATAACTTAATTGATGTTATATCTTTCAGTCAAGTATCATCATCGAAAATTCAGAATGTCGTCTAAAATCGTCACATTCGCCATAATTCTGGCAAAGACGTAGCTTTTCAAGATGCTGAAAAGGTTGGAATAACTTTTACAGACCCCAAATGGATTTCTTGAAATGGTTTAAATAATATTCAATCACCTCCAAAATTTCCTATTTTTTAAACATTTTGAACAGTTTAAGACAGTCTTAAGTTTTCAATTCAATTCAAATCAAAGAAAAATGCGACAATTTCTTACCGACGGCAACGCACATCATGGCAGCAACAGTCTTGGCGACGAAGAGGCTGTACATTATTCCACTGCCGACCACGCTGGCGGCGACGAAGAGGTAGATCTTAGGAAACGGTAGATGATCACCGAAGATAGCCAGACAAGCCTTGCCGCAGACCTCGGCGATGGCGACCACGGCCATGATCAGGGCGCACTTGGATTCTACGATGCCGGCGGTGGTCATGAAGTTAACCTGTAGAGCGGTGAGAAAATAGAGATTCGGTTTTGAAACGATTGTCGAAATCAAGTAACAGACAAATGCAAGAAATGTAGATATCACACATCAAACACTTAATTAAATTAAGTGATTCTAGCCAAGATTATCATTACCATGGTCATGATAATTACTTCCAGCCAAGCGAAAACACTATCAATCTTTGCATATTTTGGGGGCAAAAACTTCTTCAACTCTTAATTCTTTTTTATTTATATTTTTATTCATCCTCATTTTATCACGATTTTGATAAGGATAACATCTCGCCCTTCATTAAGTAGATCCTAACTTTGAAAAGTTTGTGCGTAATATCTTTGCAGTATTTATGCAAACAATAAGAAGATAATAACTTGTTTGGGTAAACAGACTTCCATCGTTTTATCGCAAAGGTACATCATAATGACACCTTATAGCAAGGTGATATTCATATATTTTATTATTATCTACCAGATTTATATCGTATCCTTCTGTTATCACATGTAAGCACGTCAAAATGATATCATGTTGAATGTTTACATATTCATGTCATTCGTATGACTTCGTCACTTCATAATCCCCACACGTATATATCATATCAGCATTTCAAAAATATAACATAATAATAATAATAATTGTTGATTATATGAAAATCATGACAATGATCGTGACATCAGTGCGTGCATTTTGAAAGAGCAAGCAATACACCATTATGAAAATGAAATAAGTATGTTAGAACCTCGTATAGAATGACGAAATATTAATATGGGGAAAGAGGTATTTAACTGTTTTTACATTTCAAGTGGAATTTAGAAATGATGATGCTCGATTTATAATTCTAAATTTGATTGCATTTAACAGAAAAGGTGAATGACTATAAGGTGGACGGTAATTATCACTATACTACTTCGTAATACAATATTCGCTGGATTTTTCTATCAAGATTTACTATTTTTCAAACAGGCGTCATCTATCCCAAGAACGCTAACCCTAACCCTACAGACTCTTCCTACTTAAGGAGTTATGAAATATCGTCATAGCAATTAAAAACCATTTAAAAGTTTCTCACCATCTGTCAAGCGATCTGTCAAATGATAGCCAGCTTAAACCAATATCTTAAATTTGCCATTATCCTTCAACAAATATAAACTAACCCATCTATTCCCGACCAAGTCCCGAACTTACAACATCATGCGCTAAGATCTCATTTCGAGAATCCGTGGCTTCACCAAACCTTATCAGTTGTTTACGAAAGTTAGGCTACTTGTAGATAAAGTAGAGTTTAAGTAGGATTGTAAGTAGTTTGAATTAGGATTTATGATCGGACTTCGATTCCGTGATAAGACCATTAGTCAATATTTTCGGCAGGAGTGTAATTGTTTAGAACGTAAATTTATTGCGTTGCTGACAAGCTTATCTCGATTCCTTGATAAAGTCCTTAAAACTAGGACGCATGAGATTACACTAATCACTTTATGGACATGACGATTTACATTACTATTCATAATTTCATTGATTTCTTCAGAATTTGAGATACAAGCGTTTCTTTTGTAGAAGGCACTGAAAGTGAATTACTCTGAGGAATTGCTCCTCATGAAGAAAAAAGTGAACGAAGTAGTTTTTTAGGTATTTTTTTAAGAATAGAACATTATTGAAAATCGTGTAATTACCCCCAAAATATGAATGAATGAATGAATATATGAAAACATGAATGTATAAATTCCCAAAGAAGTATAAAAGAATAAAATGTGATTTTTTTCACATCGATATTTCAAATGGAAATGAGTTAAAGTTGAAGATAAACATGTGGATATCAAGTTCAGACGATGACCGCCTAAGAAATATGGGTTGAAGGGGAGGAAAAGTTCGACCGATAATGGGAACTAAACCCAACATGTCCGACCCTCACAAGGTCCCTGGTCTAACTGACTGGACACCAAGTAACAATAGCCCTTCCTATCTGACAGTATGTTAATAATTAACTCCAAATTGACAGCACGCTCCAGATTCGTCCGTGATTGGCTAGACCGTCGCGCCTGGATCTCATCGGTATTGTGACGTCACGCAAAAACTTTAAACTCTTTCTCCGCCCGTCCATTTCATTGTTTAAGTGCATTATTTTGGTAACGATCCAACAATTTTGATGCCTTTCCTGAGCTCCGGTTTATCGAGCGGAAGCTTCATTCACCTTTACCAAAGGCAATACAATCGATCTGTCAGATCAGCTGCATCATGAAACAATCAATTTCGAATTACACCCTAGTTTGTGGTTTGAGCAAGGTCGACATGTATTGTTTCGGATGCTGGTCATCAGGAGGTGGTAGGAATAAAGTGATTGCGACCCAATTATCATGGGCGTGGGTAAATTCAAAATATGACATTGCACTCTTACCAGGAAGATAAACTTTCTATCGCATGCTGACGACCACTGAACATTTTTCAGATTCTCACGAATCCGATAAATGTTCGATTTTGTCGACAATAAGCTAAAACTATAGAGCTAAACGGACAATTAGAAAAGGGGCGCGGGAAATGGAATTATGGGATACTTTAAGTTGTAAGACGCAGAAGATGCCTGGTTAAATTCTAATAGAAAGAGTTATTACGATAGTATAGTGACGTGATTTAAACCATTCATGAAATTGATGAAATTATGTTTTTGTTTTTTTTTATAAATGGCGAGGGATTTCTAGGATGGGTGGTAAAACGAAAGCTTACCATGCTGACGTAGTAGAAGCTCATGGTCATGGCACAACCCATTAGGCCAAGGGCCAGGAACCAGAGTTCCGGGAAGGTCAAGACCTTGAGCTTCTGGGTGATCCTCGCTGACCTGCTGACGGGCTTCCCTGGGATCTGAACCTTGACGTCCTGGTCGTCCATCCTCACCTCCGTGCTCTTGACGTTCGATTCGGTGGGCGACATCAGACCTTCCGCTTCGGCTTCCTTGGCCTTGGCGGCGGCGCTGACCTCGACGGCCTTGACGGGTTTCTTCTTCTCGTCCTCGTCGAGCTGGGTTGGTGCCCTGGGAGGTTGGCTGTAGGTCGAGATGGAGGGCACTCCTAGTGCTAGGATGATACCTGCCATTATGCGGAACATGTTTCGCCATCCGAACCTGGTCACCAGGTAATATATAAACAGGTTCATCGCCAACATTCCTGTAGAAGAAAAATGAATCGGATAATAGGCCGACTATTAACCTACCAAAGTCTTCACTAATGCAGTGTGATATATTATGTGGAATAAAATCTGAGCCTGTTCATCAATGCTTTTATTTCCATTGTTGGTCACGTTTGTTAAACAATATTCTACAAGCAGGTATAGTCATTAAGTGGTCATTCATTATTTTGGGGGCTTTGGAAGGATGGGGGGAAATGGCCGTGAATATCTAAGGGGTTTTTTTGTTCTCTTTGTCAACTTGTTTGGACGATCATGTTTGTTATTAGTGAAGTCGGAACCTTTAAAAAAATATTCTGTCAAATGAGAGGTCCCGCTCTAAATTGGGAACGGTATTGGTGACATACTTTAATGATATTAATCAAGAAGAGCCTTACCTGAGGTTGTTCCGATGAGTGCCATACTGGTTGCCCTCGAGCAATTCTTGTACGGGAAGTATTTGAGGATCAGGTTGATGGAGGATATGAGGACCATGTTGATACCAAAGCCGTAGAGGGCGCTGAATGTGAAGAACATTGGCATGATGGACGGCATGAACGAGGTGATGAGCAGGGAAGCGAAGCACATGACGAGGCCGATGGCGGCGATCGGACGAGCTCCGAACCGAGCGATCAGAGGGTTGGAAACCAGACTTCCCAAGGTGTGGAAACCAATGGCGATCGAACCCACCCAGCCTATGAAAAGAAAAGGGGATACACATATGTTTTGCATGGATCGATCATCAAGGGCGCGCATCTGGTGGTGTTGGTAGGTGGGGTAGCTGCGGCAGGTGGGCGTTGTCGATGGTTGCCGCGGTGATTCTGGTAGTCATGGAGACGGGCTTTATCTTTCAAATAATCTACGAATGGGAAAGAAAAATATACGGCTGCCGAGACTGGGGGAGAAACCAAAATGGGAGATAAAAAAAGGATGGGAGAGAAAGAGAAGACGGAAACATTTGATGAGTAATTGTGGCATCGAATCCTGAGGGATTGAAGCAGAATCTATCAATTAAAGTTGAATTTTAACAGTACAGTACATCAAGGTGCACATCTTCCAAGAGAGATGTCAGCGAGATGCATGTTGCTGTAAAGAAGGTTCTTAAACTACGACCCCATATCGTAGACTAAATAACAAAACAGGATGATCTAAAAGATATTAGTAAATCCAACAAACCTGTATCTACCCAGTTAATCGATATCACAGCGTATTTAAAGATTAATTTGTTAATAAAGTGCACATTTTCGGAAATTAAATGAGAGAGTTTGAATGGTGTCTAGCTTGTTTAAATTCGTTTGTGTATACGGTAGACGCGTTTCATGTTTCAAATGATTTTCTGCTATAGGTGAAATCGCCCTCCAATCGATAAGTATGATAAAATGGGAAAACTTTTTACAGAATGTTTTCCTACAACGATGTCAAAAAGGCACACTCGGGAAACTTGTTCACAGAATTGTTTCCGCCAAAGTATCTTGCAGGCATCCACCCAGTCCGATAAATTTCTACCAATAACAATTAGGCTTCCACTCAACTTTCCCACTAAGAATACTACTCCAAACAAATTAGTCATATTATAACAGTGTTAATGAGAGGAAGTCTACCAATCATTCGCGTTAAGCACATATCAATCTAACCAATATATGACCATCCGGAACATTAAATTTTATCGAATCTGTAAAACGAGACAATGCGTAAATTTTGTCACTTATCGCATCGGGAAATTTGATTTGTGAAACAACCAAACCTATTTAGGATAAGAAGAAAAATAGACAATTACTAAACTCCGCAGACATGAATAAACCACGCGGCCACTGTCAAAATTAAACCGGTTTGGGCGAGTTAAGTGTTAAGAATTTTGTACGGCACGGCCCACGCTCGTTTGGAGGGGAGGCGGCAATTGCGGATGGCTGTTGCGCAACTTTCAGCCAATCGCATGTCGTAATACCGCTGCGATGTATTCTTTAGAAGTTAGCGCCAGAGACTGGACAAAAAAAATCAATAACTGATTGCATCAACGAAATTCAATTGAGTGTCAAAATAAAGCTATCTGAATATGTAATAATTAATAAAAACCGATTTGTCGAGAACTATTTTTTTTAAGCTTCATTGTAATATTCTGCCATTCTTTCATAAAATGTAATTTCAAGTGGAACCAAATTCTGCCGAGTAATAAAAATGGCCACCATAAGCTGATAAGTACGTAGAACTCCCAAAACGATAACCAAAATATAAAATTTAGTTATGATCAATGCTGTATACACTGTTTCAATTAGAGTGCACATCCCATCTTTAATACCGCAAACTGACTGATTAACTTGATTGGGATAGCAGGTATAAACCGCACGCTTTCCGCTCATTCATAATAATTCGAGAAGTCAAAATGTCATCCATAAAAAGTACAAAAACCCTAAACATTGGCAAACGGCATATACAGATCTCACCAACTGTGAACTGTGTTATTTAAAAAAAGTCATTGCAGAGTTTTTCGTATCCGTTCTTCGTCAATTCTGAATATGAATTCGAAATCATTTCCTTTATAATCATTAGACGGCCTTAAACGTGTTATTTTAACTCGCTAAATTTATTCTTCCGTGACAATTCTCCCTGATACATTTGTTATAGCCAACTCTCGGAGATCAATAAATTTCACGATCGATGACTCGTTCCGATTGGCACTCACTGAAGTATAGCCAATCTCAGTTCGGTAGGTCACTTTCACGATGGACATGATTGATACTAAGAATTAACACTCTGTCTATAACTTGGAATCCATTGACCATAATAAGTCAGATCGGAATTTCGAAATATTTTAATAAAACCCTGAATTAATGATCTGGTCTTGAAATGTCACATTTGAACGGTTCATATAAATGGGTCGAGAACTAATGAATGAACATCACACTAAAACTGACAAACAGCAATCATCCCACTCAAAAACAGAAACCATTCAAAAACACATAGAATGAAAAAAAAAACTATAGGTGGCCTCTTTTCATTTTTAACCTTTCCATTTCTATTTCTAGAGAAATTACAAGAAGATTGAAGGCATTGTTCTGTTTAATACACAAAGAAAGGAAACTAAAATGAATGAGTATGATAAATTATTAATTTATAACTGAAAAAATATCACACATAACTTTCCAGAAACCTGTCAAGAAATGTAAGTGATTAAGATTTATGGATAATGAAACCAGGATATATTGTGGAGACCATCCCGCAATCGAACTGAAAAATGACAATGGATTGTGAAACGAAATAATTAACAATGATATATAGCAACACAATGGACTAAATAATCATATCACCCAATATTTATTAGAACATTAACAATCACACTTAGACAACATTGCATATACATTATACAATTCTATATAATTCTGATCATGCAAAGTCAAAATAAATCATTACAATCATCCGAATCATTCAAGAGCGACTTCACTGAAACATCTCATTTTCGACTCAAAGTTCTCAAGCCTTACATTTTGAACTTCACCTCTCTATACCTTTTCCAGAAAAGGATGGTGAAAATAAACTCTTGTCATTGATACCAGAACTGAAAATTTAGTGAAATAAACTGTCTCTAACAGCACTAAGAAGGCAAGAACAAAGACTTTTCAGGCAATCGCACTTGAATGATTTTTAGTGATGACTTGGGTGTGTCTGTAGATGGTTTTTGGTGATACTTACTCGTAGGTGAAGCACTGCTCCCAAGGTCTTCCTTGAGGGCCACGAAGATGATGCCGTAGGAGTAGAGGAAACCAAAGAGAGCGAAGAAGACGATGAAGGCGGACACGGTCACCACCCATCCCCACTGTTTCCTGATGTACAGTTTGGCACCTTCCATTTTCTCCTGGATGAACGTCATGATGATAATGTAGTCTTTCTTTTCCTTCTGGTAGATCTTGATGAGATAACGAGGATCTGGCGTCTGCTTGAGCTGAGATACCAAGAACAAAATTCAAGATGGATTGATGCTGGAGTAGCAGGTAGCTGGAAAGGCTCAGATGAGAGAGATGAGGCTTGTCTTCTTGTTCAGAAAGGCAGTTTAAAAAAACCAAGAGCTAATAGCTCGGGGAGGCCTGTGTCACCTGCTCGAAATCATTTGTGTTGTGGTCACTTTCTGCAGTCAACTGCTGGTTTTATACCGCCAGGGACGCGAAGGGTTAGTTGCTTCGCCTGGTAACAGCGCAGAGCGTGCCTCGCTTGACAGCTCGGCTACGGCCAATACCGATCAGCTGATCGCAAATCAGCTGTTTGCGGTTTCTGACGTCACGATTAAGCAACCGAGGGCTTCCCTCGTTTTAGACGCGTGCCCAGTCGTTCGAAAACACCGCAGGAGCGCACGACAACAAAGGCACTTGAAACCCTGAATCTTTCAGGTGTCAACAAAAACGACCCTGGGCGAGTATTCGGGGTCTCGAACGATAAAGCTCGGTCGCACTTTTAGAAAGCACTTGTTATTCCCTCGGAAATCACTGGACCTTGAAATAAAAAGAATAAGCCGTGCTCGGTGACTTTGTAAACAGATCCCCACCCCCCTTATATTCCAAATCGTAGTCACTTTCCGACCCCCATACTCTCTATCTCTTTCTCTTCTCCTTTTATGTTTCCTTCTTTTTTTCTGTATACCCTCTCTTACCCTCCCTCTCACTCCTTTATATACCCGCACTTGTTTCCTCATATATTTTTATACCCGATTAAAACTGAATGACAGGTTATATTGACCTTATGAGAAAATTACCACAAGTAAGATGTCGTTGCTGCATTGGGGGTCCATGCCCCCCCCCCCTGCCCTCTATTTGCATTTTATTGCTATGAAAGATCTGGGAAATTAAAAGTATATAATATTATAAGCCCCCCCCCACTACATCAATAGCTTACAATGACAACGGTATACTGTTCGCGGATTATTACATTGCAGGGGTGTTATATAACGGTAAATGAGGCCATATTTCGCTCCTGTAACAAGTTCATTATTCTTTCCAGAACTTGAATTTGAAGACAATGGACAAAGAACCTTTCAGTTGGAAAATTCAGAGATTTAGGCCTATACGGTTACGCCATCTCCCCTGGCTGACCCGATGCATGTTTTTCTCGCTGACATGTTTCGCGCTGAAAGAAAACTGTAGTCCTTTTTGGTGACAAGACATATATGCTCTTGCGACATTTGCCCCTTTCTTAATATCTCAGAGGGCATATAGGGCTATAGTTCGAATTGTAATATAGCTTTTGATTCAGAATAGTGCCAAGATTACGATTTGGATTTAGTTTCGAAGGTTATATAGGTTTTGCGTTTTGCTTAACGTGTAGACCCCGGCGTGTAGATCATAATTACAGGCCATTCGTTGTCGGAGCAAGTATCATGCACCATAATTAATTTATTGTGTCTATCTATATTCACTTCATATCCCGGCTTCATATTCTATTCATTTTCATTTTTTCACTAGTGATGATGATGGTGGTGGGGACAACTGCTCATTTATTATTTTACCATACTGTTACAGCGCATGAACTCCGTGAACTCCCCGCGCAGCTATAATTATGTCGCATATCGCGCAAAAAAATAATTTAGCAAAACATGAGTCCTCAAATGCGAACTCAAATGCTGCGTACAAAATATTTTTCAGTTAATAGATCTGTAAATAATAAATTCATGTATTTGTTCATCATCAAAAGCGAAATTCAATAGAAGAGAACGATACTGTGCCCTCTCAGAAAGAGAGGCATGCGACTGATTCAAAGAGCCTGCAATGTGATTTATTGTTATGATTATTATCAATGTTTCTAAAAAGCGAATCTTAGAATAGATTCAGCTTGAAAAATAATGTACAAAGGTGCCAGATAAGGGTAAATATTATTGAATTTATCTTCTCGGGCGATACTTCACCTCGCCTACATCTGAAGAACCCTGATCTATTTATCCACTTTATAATAGCACAACAGAAGAACTCTCCTCGAGTCACTTTGCGCAGTATGAAATGCTCTTATCGCGTCGGGTAGAAAACGACTGGGGACGAGTCCAAACTAATTACCATTGTATTCATGAGCAGGGAGCTACTCGCTGCCTATGCGAGCCGAGAGTGGAGAACCGGTAAAATCTGGTTTTGCTAACTGGTTCTCGATGCAAAATTTGGATTGGCAAAATATCTTGCACAACAATGCGATATTGATTTCGGAGTTGGTCGAGTCGCCCGGTTCCTTTTCGACTTCGCCCTTTTCCGTCTATTTCAAGAGCATGTTTAACTTGAACTGCCCGAGTTCGAGAAAAACAACTCGGTCTTGTGACTGAAATTTGAGAAAAGGCAGCTCGATTCGTCTGGTATCCCTCAATTCAGTCATCTTGAACAAAGTGGGATATATTCCTCCACAAAAATCATTAGGACCTGTATCAACTATCATAATTGAAAGAATTTTATACATTTTATATGACAGGGTTCCGAATAATCATGTGCCAGCTGGTATCTTCAAACGGTCACCCCTTCAAGATCTTCTGTCAGAATTCACGTTTTCTTCTTAAATGAGTCCTTCTTTACAAACGTGAGGAAACAGAACAAAGGCGAAAATGCCATCGTTGAAAGAGATAATAAAATATAAATTGATTTGATATTTATTCAAAAGGAGTGAAAAAGAAGAAATAGATCATAATCAATATGTGTACACTTACTTTGATAGAAGGAAGAATCGAAATAAATTATAGAACGCAGGGAAGGATAAACCTACGAAAGAAGGAGATTCGAAGGGGACCGACCATTAGCACAACACCTTATGAAGTTATACCAGTCGTTGGAATTAGAAATTGCGAGAAAAATTGAAAAGTACATGTCAAAATTTACACCTTTCAATGAAAAAAAGGGGATTAGAGGCCGCGGGATCGGGGAGGAGGAGGAGGTGGTTGGGGATGAGAAAAGGTGGGCTCAAGTTTGAGTGGAAACTGACATTTGGAAGAAGACAAAAGAAAGAGAGGGGAAATTAAAATGATAATGCCAAGTGGAGATGGAAAAGGAAAAAGAAGAAAAGGAAACAAAAATACATGCATGCATGTGTCTGCACTGACTATTTACGCATTCGTATGAAAAAGTATAGTTATATAAAATAAAAAGGAGAAAAGTGCATTTTTTAAAACATGGTCATCTTCGTATATAAACCAAAAACACGAAACGAAACGCGAAGTAAATGAAGGAGAGTCAGAATATCTGGCTAGAAACAAAGAAGTCGAAAATTATATGTTATAGAGATTAGCAAGAGTATCGAATCTATCATTACTGAAGAAGGATGAGATCGCCCCCCCCCCCTATTTTACAGGCATCTACTCGGTAAACATGGATTTATCAATATATATTGGATGAAATCACTTCATCCAATATGAAGTATCACTGGTTCGAAATCAATGCATTTATAATCCAATTCAGTACATTATTATATTATGCTGAACCAAAGCTTCTGACACAAACGAGTTTAACTGTACATTTGACAGCTCGACAAACATCTCTTATCCATTTGATTTATTTACCCTTTTTCTTTACGGCCCGTATATTTGGACGGGCTATACAATAGTACATTTATCTATAGAATTGTTATTTCCCTTTGATCACGCACTCATTTTGGCTGTCATTTTAGCTTAATGTACAGTACAAAATTTATATCTAAGTTGCCATTGGTTTCAGAAGTTCACTGCATGGCGTACAGAGAGGGGCGGCGGCACGGACCCCAAAAATTTCACGGTCAAGTAAAATGGAAAGGAAAAAAAGGTGAAATGTGATCTGATGCTCTGACTGATTTCAATGTTAAAATCAATCACTAAATTAGAACTTTATCTGACAAAATTCAAAATGTTTTGCTCGCTTGTTTCGCTCCCTCGCTCGCATCTTTTAAGATATTTTCCCCTTCTCATAAGTCATGTCTGCCTCTTCAGAAAATAGGGAATTACAAAATAAAGACACTCATTTCACCTCCATGGTTCCCGTGACTGTAAAGCGAAGTTTATCCACCATCACGGCAAACATCGTTTTAGAAAAAAAATGAAACCTAATAATTTAATTTTGATAGAATGGTATTCATAATGTTAGCAGGTTTAGTCTATACCCCATGCTTATTTTTTTTACCCTTTATTTATTACTGTGGAGCGTTGTGGCCCAGTGGATTAGTCTTCGGACTTTGAAACAGAGGGTCGTGGGTTCGAATCCCAGCCATGGCGTAATTTCCTTCAGCAAGAAACTGATCCACAATGTGCAGCACTCAACCCAGGTGAGGTAAATGGGTACCGATAGGAAGTAATTCCTTAAGAAGCTGTGTGCGCTATGAACGCCTAGCTTAGCCGGGTAATATAGGAGCGCCTCGAGCACCTAACAAGGTGGATATGTGCGCAATATAAATATCCTATATTATTATTATTATTATTGATGCATGGCCATACATGGAAGCCATTGAAAGAGGATAGCACGGCTGGTATAGGGTAATGACTACATAAAAAGGGCACCGGCGAGCGAACGAAGTTGTTATGTTGTAACAAATGTTGATTTTATAGCGTTCAGAAACCAAAATCATACCTCATCATTTTTTCTTTTCATCTCCTTTTCTTTTCATGGAACTTTGAGGGGACAGTGGCCACCAAGCGTTCTTCAGTTCTAAAATAAGGTCCCGTTACGCTGACCCTTCCTTCTACCAATTACACAATGGCTTGAAATTGTGAAAAGGTCGATGTTTGGATGAAAAAAAATAAGTAAGCTTGAATGGCAAAATTGAACTGTCACATGAATGAACAATGAATTACCTCGACAAACTAGCAAACCATTATTATTGAAGATATGCTATATACACAGTGAACATTATGTATTCATTTGATAAATTGATACGATATCCAACAATAACTAGTAATTTAGCTATAAAGCTACAAATAGAAAAATGATATATTAAATGAAATATGAACGAAAGATAAATTGTGCGCTCCACATCAATTCAGCATAAATAATTTCATACAAACTTATTGAATCATGGGATATAGGTCAGGCAGATAGAACTCACTAATGCTAAGTATTATCCCCAAGAAAGATCATTAATTTTGGTGTTTTTTATTTTAAAAGCGTAACCATTATTAAAACATTAAGGTCTTCGTTTTTGTTGAAGAAATTTCAAGAAGGTAAAGAATTCCGGTGTGTTGGCTCAGTTGGTAGAGCGTCTGTCTCACAACCGGGGGTCGAGGGTTCAAACCTCGGCCGCGTCAGACCAAAAGATATTAAAAGATGGGAGTTGCTGCTACCCTGTTTGGCTTATAAAGGGATAGAGCCTCGTCGATCTGGCGCTGCACAGCGGCTGCCTGGCCCACGATCAATTGGGCAAAGCAAATTTTCCGGAGCATTTCATTTCATGTCTATTTCGAGCAATAAAATATGGATTCTCATCATTTTTTTTTCAAGTCGTACGATGCATTGGTGTGCACATGGGAGGGGGGGGGGGCTTTCACGACGTTTTGTAAATTGAAAATTTTGTTTATAATCGGTTCATCTAATCCTATCGACTATCTTTTTTTACCAAATAGATATTAGCCAAATGGACATCATGATAGCCTAATTGGAAATCCGAGAAAAATACGACATTATGGGCAAAATGATAATTGCACAAGACAACAGCTTGTACAGATGAACCAGGATATGACCATGTGAAATGAAGCGAAACGGAAAGGAGACGAAGTAAGGGTAGACCAAGTGGCAATTTACCATCTAAACTATATCCTGCATGACCACCTTACTGACGGAAAGGGCAGACAAACATCATGAACATGGCACATTGTTGCGAAATGGCATTTAGACCAATTAATGATTAGTAGACGAATAATGATGAACTAGGATTATACCATGACTGATTAGACCAAATGGAAAATACACAAAATGGCCCGTATTCTGAAGTCATGTTTAACTTAGACCATGGTCTAACCCTGTGCTAAAATTATGGGAAGCAAAAAGTGTCAATATTTTTATTAAGTTGCATGTTTCTTATGTTTACTGCATGATTCATCGATGGTGAAGACAATCATCTATTTAAACTCCCTAGATAATTATGAATGATTTGAGAGCCAAATGAGCTGAAGTATGATATCTCTACTGTTAGTGATTTATGTAACATTTGGCTATCCATGTCTTAACCCACAACTTTAAACCCGAGTTTAAGTTAAACCCGACTTTAGAATACGGGCCAATGAGTTTAGACCAAGGCGCAATTTACCTGCTGAACTCAGAAATGAACTGGCCTCATTTATGACAGAAAGGGCAAACAATTTCTAAAATTAATCTAGGCGAAATGGCACTTCGACCAAATGATTAGAAGACAAACTGATTAATAAGTATTAGACCATAATGAGACCAAATTAATGGAAAGTAGACGAAGTGGGTTTAGACGAAGTGGCAATTTACAAACTGAACTTGAAAAGTGAACTGGTCTCATTTATGACGTTAAGGGCAGACGGACGAGGGTGGACAGACATCTCAATGTCATGTATTGTGCTCTTCAACATCTACTGTTTTTCTTTGGAAGTTTAGGCTGAAAGAAACCAATCTTTCTGGTGGTTCGATCAAACCTAGCTTCCTTCCATTTTCCCTCTTCCCGTGAATTGCAACAATTCCCATTCACCGTTATTGTGTGTGTGTTTGGGCAGTACAAAACAAAGGTGTGCTCTTCATGAAGTACTTTTTATGTTTTAATAGCCAGTTTGCCCTTTCACCCATCTCCAGTTCTTTCTTTCTTTCGTTCTTTCGTTCTTTCTTTCTTTCTTTTTTCTTTTATTTTTCTTTTTGTCTTTCTTTCTTCCTTTCCATCTGTCTTTCATTCTATCTCTCTTTATTTCTTTCTTCTTTCTTTCTTTTCTTTTTCTTTCTTTCTTTCTTTCTTTTTTTTTTCTTTCTTTCTTTCTTTTTTTCTTTCTTTAATTCTTTCTTCCTTTCCATCTGTCTTTCATTCTATCTTTCTTTCTTTCTTTTTCTTTCTTTCATTCTTTCTTCTTTTCCATCTTTCCCAAGGTTAATTGGACACAATAATTACCATCATGGAGCACTTTTGCCCAATATTTTTTAGAGTGTAGCTCCTTCCTTTATCATATTATTCATCTCTAATTCTCTTACTCCTACCCCTCCCCCCCCCCCCCCCGAATCGAAGATGGGACAGCATCCGCGAGAACCTTCGTGTAAAAAGCAACCAAATTGATGGTTCTAGGGCAGCAGCTACAGTATATGCCGTTAGGACACCGTATTTTGTGGAGATGTCTCAGATGTGCACACCACAAACAACACTGGATTATACCCTCAACCTATTCAATTTTATCAAGGTGTTGAAATTGGTGAATGCGCTCATAAAAGGGTTGAAGGTCTCAAAAGTTTGTAGTGTTCCTCATCAATCGCGCATATCTCGCCGCGTCTGCACGACGGCGCCGGCCAACAAGGCGTCGAATATTTTTGTCGAGAAGCTGCGAACAGCGACGGCAAAATCGTTCGAGCTCCCTCATCGTTCAAGGTCATTATAGATCTTGCATTTTACAATGGATACCCACGGGTTGTAGTTCTTTCTTAGCCTTTATGTGGATATGTGGGGAAGAATAAGAATCAATGACACAGCATGGGAAATATATTGTTTGGTTAAATTATATTAGAAAGGAGAAGAGCTGTAGAAGTTTCGGCCATGGTTTTATAACTTTATTCACTAAAGAGCTCGCAGTAGATCCGTAGTCATGAATATTACTCATCTGGTTTTCGTGGTAACCAGAGGCTGAAATCAAAAGTCAGCTTGAAATTAACTTGTTTCATTCTTGTCATGAAAAATGAAGTACAGGTTTTCAAAAAAATATACTCAGCAATTTATGCATTATGCACGACACGACGAATCCCGCCAGAGTGCAAATATCATACAACTTTTTCTGTTTTGTATGGACTTGACTTTTCGAACTCGACTCGGAAAAACAATCTTTGGACGAGCATCAAGATCGAGTCAGGTATTTTTCGGCTTTTTAACCGAAAACCCCCTTCAAAATGGTCGCAACTCTAAAAATAATGATTATTATACAAAATCTATAAATAGAAAGTTGGTACAGTATGTGGTATTTGATGCCGGTTTTATTTCCTAAAAGCACTGCAAGGTGTTGATCTCTGATTAGATTAAAGGTAAAATCAAGGTATGGACCAATTATTTTAATTGATTAAACCAAAGTGTGAGCCAAATATCTTTAACATTTATAATGTTGACACTCCTTCATCCAGACTTTTCGCATTTAATAAATGATAATGATAATCCGCTTTTATATAGCGCTTAATACATCGGAACGACGTCTCTAAGCGCTTTACAGATTAACTACGGGGAAGCTCTCTACAACATACCAATTCCTTTGAGAATACAGATCAAATCACTATGGAGAGCTGAGAGGTCTCGAAAGTTGGTGGACCGGGACAGCTTGGGAATCTCTTGATTCTGGACAACGACATAGTTTGCAATTGTTCGTCCGGTTCAAATCTTTGGATGATCTGCTGTCCCAGTCCACCAACTTTCGATAAAAGGAATCGATGCTTTGTGTGGAGAGTTCCCCCGTAGTAAATGCGAAAACTACCTATTTTCTCAGTTTCTCAATCCCTCACTATTATGACTAAATTACCGTATTCTCCCCCTCCCGTCGTCTGTTAAAAAAGAGTCGTCACGGTTCGACGCGTTAGTTTCCTTCAGCAAGCAATACATCCAGGTCTGCTGCACTCCACCCAGGTGCTCTATTCATGGCTATTTGACATCCAAAAGCTACTATAGGCTTTATAAAGGCAGGATTGTTATGCTGAGTATAATATGTTATGTTGAAGAGCACCAAAAATATCCGATGGAATACAATCATGTGAGGCGTCATAAAACGCTTAACATTTAAATGTATCGGGCCTATATAACCCGTATTCTGACGCAGGGACCGCGGAACGGTTTTCAAAGTTGGGGGCTGACCATGCATAAAATCACAATCATATGGTCATTTTTACGTTTTTGTACACGCCACCCCCCCCCCCTCGCTTCCGGGGCCCCTGTGAAGTCAGGTTTAACTTAAACCACGGTCTTACTCTGTGCTAACATTATGGGGAGCCAAAACTTATGTTTATATTGCGCATTTCTTATGTTGACTATTTTGTTTCCTTTTGCTTTTATAATGAAGAAAAATACTTCAAAACACTTCAGTTATCATTTCCAGACAATTATTAACAATTTGGGTGTCACATGAGTTAATAAATTGGATGTGTACTGTCAGGGATTTGTGCCCCAATTGGCTTTCCATAGTTAAACCACAACTTTAACACCAGGGTTTAATTTAAACCCAAGTTCAGAATACGGGTCTAAAACTCAACTCCCATCGAGTCACACAAAGTACAATGTAATCAGTTACATCACCATAACAATGATCGTTTTTGTAACTTTAATTTGCAAATGCCAGAAAAAAAGTTTTGTGCAAGTTATTTGATTTAACAAACAAACCCCTGGAGTGAAGTTGACACAACAAGAGAATCATATAAACATTGGCATGTTGACAAATAGGCTCGATTGACCCCTACGAAAGTACATCGGGTTGTAAAAAGGTGATAGGCCTATTCATGGACATGAATGTGTTTTAACATATCGCTAACTCATCGCTCTAAAATAAAGTTCATCGTAATATCTTGCAGCTGTTATGGTGGTGTTTTTCTCTCCATTTTCCCCAATTTTCTTCCTGCAGCCCGGGGGGGGGGGCCATTTACATTGACGAGTGGATACCATGCGCGACCCCAAAAACACGTAAAAAGGGTGCCTTTTTCAAGATAGGGCACGTAACGTGAAAAGGGTGTAAAAAACACAAAAATAATGAAAAAAATGGTATCTATTTCGCTAGGAAAGATACGTGTTAAGGGTCAGATTTGTGGGGATGATAAGACAAAATTAGAATGCTTCATAAAGGATGTCTTTTTTGCCCCAACACTACGTGTTTAGAGTCCGATTTGCGTGAGCTGTGGAAGGTGGGGCCGTACTTAAACCAAAATTAGGTAAAGGTAAAACCGACTAAAACCGACGGACCCGTGACATAAGAATAAAATATCGCTGTACTTGTTCAGGGGTTCATTTCAGGGAATACTTGCCAAGAGTATCTTTTGTTTCCAATACTTGTTAAGGGTAGGGTTTCACACCCCAATACTTGTTAAGGGGTGCATTTTCAGAATATGGAAAATACGTGTTTAGGGTGCTTTTCGAGACCCCATGGTCGCGCATGGTATCCACTCGTGAATGGAAGTGACCCCGGCCCGGGAATACTAGTAGCTGTCAATACGATTAATCTCCATATTAATTCATGTCTTTATTAGTTCATGGAAACATTAATTCACTTATTAGTTTATTCATTCATTTTTTTTAATTTACTTATCTATTTATTTATTCATTTATTTATTTATCAATTTATTAATTCTACCCATTCATCCATCCATTCGTCCACCTATCTATCTATCTATCTATCTTTCTTTCTCTATCTATCTCTATCTATCTCTAGATATCTATCTATCTCTCTCTCTATCTATCTATTGGTATGTTATTGGAACGAACAAAAACTCGGTTTTATATCTGTTTCATCAAAAAGTAGAGTTTCGTGCGTGTATATACGACCATGCCAAAGAATTAGTTCTTCTCTAGTGGTCCATATCGTATAATGTGGATGGATCTACTTGCCCCTATATAAATAACACACCTCAGTGGTCAAGTTGAATAAACATCTCAAGGTTGGGTAAATTTACCTTCACACTGATGTATCAAGATGAGCCATGACCTTCACATTCACATAAAAGGGCTTTGACCCTTACGTAGGTAAGGAGCAAAGAACGCGTTCTCAAATTCAGTGAGGGGTGGGGTGGGGGGGGGGGCTGGGGAAACAGCATTGCAATATTGTAGCTGGATACTCATGCTATAAGCACAATTAATATTGGTCAAATTCACACCCTATCCGTGTATTTCCATTGCAATGCTTTCTCTCTTGTAGACCTACCCAAGAGGCCCGGAAACGATTTTTGATGGGGGTGCTGTTTTTTTAAGGGGGATGACAAGCAAAAAACTAATAGATGAAATAAATAAATACATTAAAGAATTAATGAATAAACAAATAAATAAATAGATGAATAAATAAATAGATAAATAAGTAGATAAATAAATAAATAGAAAAATAGATAAATAAAGAGATAAATAGATGAATAGATAAATAAATAGATAAATTAATAAATACATAAATAGACAAACAAATAAATAAATAGATAAATAAATAAATAAATACATAAATAGATAAATAAATTAATAAAATAAATAAATTGATTAATTGAATTAAACTTTTTCACTCCAAAAGTGAAGATGATTTGTGTCGGAATCAAATTGGAAGTCAATGATTTTGTTAAAATACCTACATTTTAGCGTTCTAACCTGATTTCAAGGGTGCCTGCCTAGGGTGTATGGTATCAGCAGCTGCCCCAGAAAAAAAATCTTAGCCCCCCCCCCCCGATTCCCATGATCGTCGGTATTCATTCCAGCCCCCCCCCAAAAAAAAAAAAAAACTAAATGAAACCCAACCCGCATATAAAATCAATACATTCTACACAAAAACAGATGACTAAGCGTTACGATACATGACCTCAGACATCCAAGAAACATAATTATTTAACGCCCAAACCAAAATGAGTTTAAAATAATTTTCACTCGTTGGATTTCTTCTTATTTTTTATAATATGGGCTGTGGTGGTAACTGATCAATAGCCTATTTTTATGCTTTTTTGTACGCCCGGGCTAACAAGAGAGTAAAAGTATTTTCAAGAGGAGCCCCCCCCCCTCCCCCTACCATTCCCCCTATATTTTGAAAACATAATATATTGCTTATATTTTTGGTTACATACATCCACCACCTAGAAATGTTTGGCATGCACGCATCGGGTACTGGAATTTCAATAAGTCTACAACGCCCTCGTGATTAGTTTAATCGCTTCGCTCCCTCGATTTAATCCGGGTTTGATTAATATTTCACAATCCTCATCCTCTCCCCCAGTGGCCTACCTAGGGTTTTCCACAGGGGGGAGGGGGCAAATTCGTCCGCCAAAAATTTGACAAGAAAAAAAGGTCTTCAACCACAAGTAAAGGATTTCGTATAACAGAAAAAAAATTGACAAGCAAAAATAAAAGGTCTTCAATGTTCAAAGGAGCGGGCCAGGGATCAGTTGTGACTCGTCGGGGGGGGGGGGGGGCAGGGATACGTCCCTTGCATGGGTTGTGACTCGTTAGGGGGCAGTCTTCCCCCTCTGCCCCCCGTAGGTACGCTAGTGTCTCCCCACTTGTGAAAAAAGTCGTATATGTTGCCATGCTGACAATAAACAATATGCCAGAGACGGGTTATTAATGTCAATTTTCACTTCCGTATACCATTATCATAAAAGAACAGTCTCCACAAAAGCAGATCATGTTTCAATAATAGGTATAATCATGACAATGATGTGTCACACCAGCGAAAGAGATTCCAGAACGACCAAAGCTATAGCGTTATTTCCAACTGAATGAGATATTATCGGTCGGTTTTGGAGTAGGTTTTGTGTGTGACTATAGCTTCGGCGCAATGGTTCTGTTTGAAGCTCCTGGTAAAACGAAAGCTGTTCCAACATTGCGAAATTGTGAGTCACTGGACGAAATTTATGGGAGCGTCGAAACGGACGATGAGTACCGGTTTGAGCCTGATTTTGATTCTGGTCCTGGACTTGGAAGTCCCCGTGATTCATTCTTGGAATATGAGCTTGCATGACGTGACAAGAGAGAAAGAGAGGAAAATGAAAGACGGGGAATTCGTAGGGAACATCTACGAGGGGATTCCGTGTTCATGATGTTTGCTCAATAGATTAAATAGAACGTGACGATACACCTTAATTGGTTGACAGTTTTGCTGTAGATTGTCTTTGAAAAACTATTTGACTGATGAGTACGTACTGTTGTAATGTAAATCTATCTGCATTCGTTTATTCATTAAAATGGTCAGAATTGCATTTTAAACATTTGACTGGCATAAGATAATGAGAGCATTAAAAACTAACTTGACTGTGATAACAAGAAAATACAAATATAGGATTGAAGAATATAACTATATAGGAATAGCCCATTGATGTTTGTATATGAAATGAAAATTAAGTGAATTTTTATTTTTATTGTTATTTTTTTTTACTGTTCACCAATTATTTTTGATCTGGTCAAGAATATTAATTTCAAGATATGATAATTGTGGTTTGTGAATAAATGATCATTTTTTTATTAGAAAAGTGATGGTCATGGTCATGGCCGTACGCATAAATCTTTTCGGGGGGAGACGCGTATTATTTCGTAAAAGAAAAAGAAAACCTCGAAAGCTAGTAAGCGAACCAACCGAGCTTGTCATTGTGACCCTTTTACAATTTCTAAAGTGAGAGTTAAGGATGTCATTCAAACTTTTGGTGAATTTTGTGAAAATTTTCAATAAAGAATTTAACTGCTTAATTTTTTTTCTTGGGGATAACTGCCCATCTGCTGCCCCCCCCCCCCCGCTGACTACATTGCCTCCAAGGAAAAAAAAGGTTCACCTAAGACACCTATGCATCTTTAGGTGTAGCCCAAAGTCACATCTTCAAGGTAGAAAAGGTTGGCTAAAAGGTGCAACTTTGAACAGTTTCCCATCCTTCTAGAAAACATCCTAACTACAGTATGAGTCGTTACAAACATTTAGTGAAAGTCATGTTCGTTTTGGAATGGGATGCTCATGGGTGTGTCAAAACTTATGTAATCGTTGACACTTTGCCAACAAAAGTTATTATTTACCATGTGTTATCAGTGACTAAACTTCGCAGTCCGAGGAAGTAAAATTGCTGATTAAAAAAAATTCAAGGGGCGGAACCCCCATTCTCTTGGACAATACGTAAATGCAATTACAATACATGAGAAAGTCACGGACCCCGCCCCGTGGGTTTGAGATTAACTTTTTTATGATTCCTTTATTTGGCCTATTTGTTATATTTTAAAAATATTCGCTAGAGGGTATTCATTTGTCTCGCAATCTACTATGGTCAACAAGGAAATTCGTGATCACTCTCGCAAAAAGTGTTCACTGGCTTTCTAGGAAATTCGTGATCACTCTCGTGATCACTCTTGCATAACTCCTGACCAATCACACAACGGATCAGTGCCCACCTATTGTTCTCGCGCTTGTGCGTACGGTCTTGGAGATTAGTATAAATACAGTACGATATCGGACAATCCTTGTCACTTGATAAAGAGTTGCAGCGGCACTCGAAAGCTCGTGAACTTGTAATCTAGTGAACACTTTTTTTGCGAGAGTGATCACGAATTTCCTAGAAAGCCAGTGAACACTTTTTGCGAGAGTGATCACGAATTTCCTTGTTGACCATAGTAGATTGCGAGACAAATGAATACCCTCTAGCGATTATTTCAATCCGCAATAATGAACCTATTTAGTATTTAAAAATATTCATTACAATTTTTGTAGTGATGTCCATAAAAAAAAATCCTTGTATTTTTTCAGCGACAACGACGTTATTTCTTGCCAACGGGAACATTTTTCAAAAATCACAAAAATGACATATACAATTGAATATTTTCTGGGTCCCCTAATAGGCCCCGTATTTATGAAATCATGGACAACTACTGAAATAGTTTGATTTTATAAACTATTGACATGTTTGATTATCGGATCAATAAGCAAAGTAACTGGCTGGACTAACGGTCTATTGAATAAAAATTATTTTAGATATCTATACCTTTATAAAACTATTCATTATCTCCGGATGATTTTTGGATCATATCAAAATCTAAGACGAGATAAATGCACTTCTAAGACAAAAATTGAGAGAAATTGTGAAAGAGAGAGAGAGGGAGATTGGGAGGGCGAAAATCAGCTGTGTCAAGTTTCAAGTCTTTTTTTTTAATTTCTCAACAATAAGAACTAAACAAATAATTCCATATTAAACAAGTTGGCAATACAGATAAATATCCAATACATTCAAAAGTTCATTTGTTGCCCGGAAGTAATTCACTATCCCGATATCCTTATGTCCATCCGGTTCAAATAGGATCATTGTTAAGGTAATTTGTAATCCACCGAAAACCTAATTATCGCCAATATTTTTGTGATAAGCTGTCTGAACTGTCCTCGAAATGGGGATTTCGATTGCATTTTTTTATTTTATCAGTAGTCTATAAGCTAGATTTTCTTTCGATTTCTTACTCCAATTTCTTTTAGATAAAAAAAATTGGAGATAAATAATCGTGGTTCAATGCTTATATGTTTTCATCAAACAATTTTGGATGTTTTAACCAACTTAAGACAGTGACAAATACGTATGAAATAATTGCCGTTTAATGTGTGTTAGTCCTTTTTTGCTATTGATTTTAAAAGACAGAGACGAAATTTGGAAGAATTTTCGTTCAGATATAGAGTTTTGTATTTCATCTAAGTCGGGGTCGATTTTAAAAAGGCATGTAGTAGTGACACTTAAAAAGTAATTGAGTTGCAGCCAATAAAAACAGGATACCACGAAAGTAAAGTTGCCATTTTTCAGTCATCAAAAGAAGTTCTATCTCAAGCTAATTAATGCGTTTTGAAAAGGGAGGGAAGTTAAATTGAAAGTTTTTATTTCATAAAACTTCTTCACCCTCACTTTATGTTGATCGCCGTACTAAGAATTTCGCGGGGGGGGTGCAAGGCGCGTTAAGAATTTAAAGAAACTCGAAAGCGAAGGAGCAAAGCGACTGAGCTTAATTGTCATGGTGAGCTTTTATATTATTTTACGAAATTGAAAGAATTTGTGCACTTTTTGTGAATTTTGTGAAGCAAAAAAGCAGTAAAAATCGTACGTTTTCAAAATTTCTGGGGGCAACCACCACCTCCCCCCCCCCCACCACTGCGGTATATGGCCATATTTGTTTTGTAACTATCATTAAGAATTAATATTCAGGACATTGTGCATTATATACAAATTAGCGAATTTAGAACAAAAAGAAGATACCATATAGGCCTATACTATTTCTTGTGTTCCCTCGTAATTTCTTTAATCTCTGTCAATAATTTTATGTCTGCGGTAGGCATTGGCATAAATGGAGGGGGGGGGGGCTTGTGGCCATAGACCACCCCCCGCCCCAAAGAAAAAAGAATCAGGACAAAAAACAGGAAAAATGGAATGAGAAAATGGTGACATAATTTTATGATAGTTTTTTTTTTGTAAAAATCTATCCCACATTTTATTTTGTTGTATCAAGAAGGTAACAAAAATACAAATTTTGCCCGATACGCTTCATCTACCCCTTCAAGTTTTTGGCCCCTTATTGCCATCGGCGGTGTGCCGAATGCCGGTATAAAATATCGCATGAACCATGCATCAACGAAACCGACTCCAAACTGACACTCGTCCGTCTGCACTCAGGTGATCAGAAAGTCTATAATAGCATACTCCTCAAACTTTTTTTTCTGAAAATGAAATCAATCAATGAAGTACTTTGTATCTTAATATTTCGCTGCGATAAATTGAGATTACGTATGAACGGATCCATTAACCTACTTCAGGAACCAGTTCTGTCCAGATCCAGTATTACCCAAGACGTGCAACTTGATTCGAACAGGTAGCATTCTTAGGTGTAAAGTCCGCAGGACGGTGTTGACTTTGATATCTTACAATTGATAACCTTATGGTTTAATAGCTTGTTTTTATTCAAAAATAGAAACAATGTATCGTAAAATTGTGGTTGATTATGACACTTGTTCTAGATTAAATGAATGGTAATAAAAAGTGAATTTGTTTTCATAATTAGGAAGTATGGCACTGCTAACCCAGCTCAGTAGTAGGCCTATAGGCCAGCCAGCAAATTAAGGAAGCGCAAAGTGCTGTGTGAGGGAAGTTTCAACAAAGCCGCAAGCGAGCAAAATGGTTTTCTCTTCTATCAAGCTCAGTGTGATAGATTTGACAACTTTTTTCTTGATCGTAGAAATTTGTGTGGGTCAAGTTCCCCCTAGCCTCTTGTCGAGGCCCTGGCGGCTGCTTCCCGAGCGAAGAGAGGGATATCGTAATTCGCGAAGCTAATTAGGCCTGGCGAGCGCAGAGAGCTAGCTCGCCAGAAGCTCGCAGCGAAGCTTCTTGACAAGTCTACCCCAACAAAAACTTGATTTGAATAAAAAGAGAAAAATTCAAAAAACATAACACTGAAAATTTCATCAAAATCGGATGTAAAATAAGAAAGTTATGACATTTCAAAGTTTTGCTTATTTTTAACAAAACAGTTATATGAACGAGCCAGTTACATCTAAATGAGAGAGTCGATGATGTCACTCACTATTTTTTTTTTGTTTTTTATTGCTCGAAATATGAAATATTATGATTTTCTCCTCATTGTCATGTGAAATGAAGTTTCATTCCTCCTTGAACACGTGGAATTCCATTATTTTAACATTTTGTGCTTCAGGCAAGGAGGTCCTAATCATCAATTCGTAAAAATTGAAATATTGTATAATTCAAACAATAAAAAACAAAAGAAATAGTGAGTGAGTGACATCATTGACTCTCTCATTTTGATGTAACTGGCTCGTTCATATAACAATAAGCGAAACTTCCAAATGTCACAACTTTCTTATTTTACATCCGATTTTGATGTAATTTTCAGCATTGTGCTTGTCTGATTTCTCTCTATTGATTCAAATCAACATTTTTCTGAGGTGGACTTGACCTTTAAATAAAGTTTAAACATGTTAAAATTTTGAAAGAACCGAAAAATGAAATAATAATAAAGTTTTATATGCACAGGGTACTTCATTAACAAACGTATTTTATATTGCCTTTAAAGAAAAAATATATAATGAACCCATGGACATTAATACGTAATTCATGGTAATTTCCCTTGTTTAAAAAATCCTAGGTTTTGAAATTGGTTCCATGGGACCTCCTTGTCCCTGCTACACTTAAAGGACAAGTCCACCCCCAACAAAAAGTTGATTTTGAGAAAAAAAAATCCAACAAGCATAACACTGAAAATTTCATCAAAATCGGATGTAAAATAAGAAAGTTGTGACATTCTAAAGTTTCGCTTAATTTCACAAAACAGTTATAGTTATGTACATTCTGGCTGGTATGCAAATGAGGGGACTATGACGTCATCCACTCACAATTTCTTTTGTATTTTATTATAATTATGAAATATGGAATATTCTATTTTTTTCCTCATTGTCAATTGATACAACGTTTAATTCCTCCCTGAACATGTGGAATTAGCATTGTTTAATACTATATGGTTCAGTCAAGTTGGTCCTTATTGCCAAATCCATAAAAAAATGAAATATTGTATAATTCAAACAATAAAAAACAAAAGAAAAGGTGAGTGATTGGACATCATCGACTGACTCACCTAGTTGTGCATATCACTGTTTTTGCTTTTTGAAAAATAAGCGAAACTTCAAAATGTCATAACTTTCTTATTTTACATCCGAGTTTGATGGAATTTTCAGCACTATGCTAGTTTTATTTTTCTCTGTTTATTCAAGTCAGCATTTTCCTGGGGTAGACTTGACCTTTAACTAAACATGTAGGCCTACTTCACTGTGATAGCACTGGTGGACAGGTGTGATAAGGGTGTGGTAACTTCCCCAATGTAAATGGCTGAGCGCCTTGCTTGAAGAATGAAGGTAGATCATTATGGCAGAAGGGTCTATTCTTTAAAGATCTTTGGCATATGACTCCCCCGAAGATCGAACTGTGTTAGAAAAATTACCCTTAAAATAAAAGAAGTTCCTGCAGCAGGGTCTCGAGAACACGTGTAATCTTACCAGATTGCGTAATCTTACAGAAAATTGGTACTTGGTGTATATGTAATCTTACAAATTTCCTTAAACATAACACTCTTTTCCCCCATTTTAATCAGACCTGTTCTGTTAAATTGCAGAAAAAATCCCTGTTTTATGAATTTACAGAATGATTCTGTTATTGATTTTTGCAAAATCTTCCCTTTTTTCTGTAAAATCGGGGGGGGGGGGGGGGGGTTAACAGTAAACGGTACCAATGACCGCTCGATCATGAGACGTGTGCAGATCATCAACCTGAAACTAGTCATAAGGAATGGCCTCCACATCGTGATAAGAATTGCTTTGAGAATCTTAAAATCAAGGGCGGACACTCACCCTTTTTTTAATCTCAAAGCAAACCTATCGTTTAAGGCCCAGGTCACAGACACCAAACATGGCCGGTGAAATAGGTGTGACGTATATAATTATTCAAATTGGCGGAGAGAGAGAAAGAGATAGCGGGAGGCACTCAGACATCGAGAGAGGGGTGTGAGAGTAGGGGTACTCGTTCTTTAAAGCATGTATGCCGAACGCATTTCGGGGGGGCACAGAAATTTTTTAGGTTTACATTTCTTTACTGAATTTTTTTTACGAAATTCACCCAAAGGGTGCACGCGGGAAATCCTTCAACTTTAATGTAGAAAATGCAAAAGCATTCCCATGACAAGCTTCGTTCCTGTTTTATTTATTTTTTTTTAGTTTAGTTTATTCGAAACTTTTACTCCCCCCCCCCATCCGGTCATGCTCTGAAAAAAAAATCTAATCAGTAATTGATTGGTTTGATGTTAAAGTGAGATTAATTCTTTAGTTATTTAGTTCAGTCTATTCATTCATTCATTCATCCATGCATTTATCCATGCATTCATTCATTCATTCAATCAATCATTATTGATCATGATTCATTCTTTTTCACCCAATTCGTTCACATGTTCTTGGTTTTCACATCATGCTCCAGTATTGTAAAAATAAAAAAAAGCGTCAACCCATATACAAGTCACATAAGTATGGCAATAGCGTACTCTATACATCTTCGCATTATGCCCTTCGTGAGCTATTGGCTTACAGTCCAATTAAATTACATAAGCTTATTGATATCTTCCCCGGAGGAAATAAATAATATTACTAACACCCGTTCTACATTGGATAAGTATCCACAGTTCAATGACTGTTCATGGCTGCGTATAAAGTGTCATACAATAATACGACAGGTAATAACGAATCATAAAGGCAAAGTCACGTTTTAAGGTTTCACGAAATTTGCTCCTACGACAATCGCTCCGATGTAAAATCTGCATGTTATGCCAAACATAAAAGTTAATCCTCAAAACTAAATAACCGTAATGCTTATATATATTTCCACTATTCTGAACCAAAACCTTTATTACAATCCTAACTCTAACGAGTAGCCTATATGCTCTTTGAGATATCAAGACTGGAGCAAACGTCGCCGAAGCAAAATAATTTCGTTTCACTCGTTTGGTTGACTGATGACCATAATGATACTTATAGGCCTATAGCATATACTGTTTGGTCTCATTAGATATACATGTAGATGTTTCTAACCTGTTCAGGCTATACAGTGGGTCAGTGTTTGGTGTCGTGTTGTGGGTGCTCAAGCATGCAGACAGGGTATATATTTATGTATATTTATTTTATTGATATATTTATACTACATGTATTATTTTGATGTATTTATAGTTTGTGAATTATTATTTTTTTTGTTTCAATGCACTTTTTGTTAAGAAGACTCTGAGAACAATTTCTGTGTTTTTATACATAACAATAAAATGAATTGAATTGAATATATTAATGCATATGTATCGGGTAAGGTACAATTTTAGCCCCCCGGGCCAATACCATAAGTTTCGAGTAGATAGATTCACAAATGAACTTAGATGGTCCCGACCTTGAACTTGCAATGTAATAAAGATTACGATATTAACCTCTCATACAAGTAACCCTGATTGATAGAGTGGCCTGAATATTTCATTAATTAATCATTGTTTAGAAAGGAGCAGTGACTTAGTTTCTCTATCCCTCAGCCCCCCCCCCCCCCCCTCTTCCACCCTCTCTCTTTCTCTCACTTAAGCTTTATATGTTTGATATCAGATAAATCCACTCCGCTACCCAAATACTCATTTCTTGAAGGAAAGCTCGTCCTACATTTTTAGGTCATTATCAGTCATGATTTATGTAGGTCAATGACAGACACAGTCCGGGCCATATAACGAAACATCAGAAGAACAACCAGAAATCCCTAGAATCATTAAAACAGCGCAGTCAGTCACTTTACTCGCAAGCAGACAAGACTTATCTTCCCAGCTCTCTTGTTGATTTCATCAAAACGTGCCCCTCCCCCTTCTATCGCCGTTGCAAAGGCAAAAAAGACATACGAATTAAAACTCCTTGATTTGCATTTGTCATAATTATCGTCCAGAAACATCAACTTCACCAGTTCTTAAGTATGAAACAGAAGAGATGTCATCTTCCCACATGGGCGAAAATCCCAGGGGAGGCAGGGGGACGTGTCCCCCAACTCAAAATAGTAGGGGACATAATATCAAATGCCCCCCACACTATTTGTGGTCTTTTATGATGGTAAGAAATACATCATATTCGAAATAAAACATGTATTTTAGGACGAGATGACGGGATGATAACCTTGTCAAATTTATTTTCGTCGAAATGACTACAAATTTGGGATAATAACCTTTTTTTCCTTGTCCCCCTACCTTCTTTTGAGATAGATTTCCGCCCCTGTCTTCCCGTTCCGTGTTTCATGTTTGTGATTTGAAAGACGTTTATTTCCACTTTCGACTAAACGCAATCGTGATTCTGCAGAATCGTGATTTGAATCATGATTCTAATCATGATAGGGTAAAAAAGTGTCGAACAAACGCACCCTATTTCAAACCCTCATACCCCTCCTCATCGTCGTCAACTTGGTCAAGCGCGCCTTGACGATGGGGGCGCTATAGCTCGTCATCTGCCGTACTTGCCTGTATATAATTGGGCTGACTGTGTAAAAAACATGCCCAACAACATAACCAATCAAACTTACTTCAGACCGATATAAAGTTACTACGCTATGTTAAATCGTATACCATTTTCTCTTTTTGGAGCCGTTCTGTCGGTGTTACTGCTACAAAAAACAAAACAAAACAAACGTATACACTTAGAATGTTGGGTAACATACTGCCGACGGTATTGGGTAATGCATTATCATTATCCAATTGAGCAAATTCATTGCCCAATTATTAGTTTTTATTACCCAATTTGGACATATTTTAACCAATTTTTGTGTGGACAGTGCATGGTTAAAATTTGGGCCTTTGTGTCTAACATTTTTTAAGAGTGTATACAAACTAACTGTAACAATTAAGGGATCAACGTTGTGTAGGTGACAGAAACACCAAAGTCAAAGTTATTATAAACTTGTGTAACAATGCAGGTTACAAGTCAAAAGGTCGGAATATTTTGGCCGGACAATCGCAATAGAGGCCATGCACGAAATGAATCGGTGCTTAAGCTAAAGTCATAGATTTGATCAGTTTTGGAATCGGTTTCGTTTGTGTGACTGTATCCGAAATCGACTCCTAACCGACCGAAGGTACTGTCATTGGAAATAATGTAATAGCTTTTTGATCGGTTTGAAATCGGTTTCGTTGATGTAACTGCAATCCGCGGAATGCCAGAATTTCATTCCGGTTATGTCGACCGAAAGTATACAATCGAAGGCGAAGCTGGATCATTATCGTCATGTTCGAGTAGTTTCCGAGAAATCGGTCAGTTCAATTTATTCCCATATTGAGGTTGACAAAACAAAAGTATTAATCGAGACATCATAGTTAAAATGATAGGAAAATGGAGAACCCATATTCGATATGCCAGGCGTTCGTCGTCGTTGGTCATACAGATCATGCAGAGAGTGTGCACTTGAACTTCAGAGGAAAATGAAAGGAAGGGCGTGATACGATCAAAGCACTTTCCAACAACAAAATCTTGATGCCTTTCCCATGAAATAACATAGACCAGGACACACAAGGACAAACGAAGTGGTGTTTTCAGTGGTGAATACAAAAAGGGGCGTTAAAGTGCCCCATAATGCTCAACGAGGATAAATCGGATTGGCATATAGGGGCGGACGGGAAAGAAATATTTTGTTGGTTTCGTTCGTAACGAAGTGATTGGCGTAATTTCCTTCAGCAAGAAATTTAACCACACTGTGCTGCACTCGACCCAGGTGAGGTGAATGGGTACCCGGCAGGATTAATTCCTTGAATGCATGAGCACTGAGAGGCAGCTCGAGCTATAGCCGGGGTAATAATAATAATAACAACGCGCCTCGGAATAGAATATTTCTAGATAGACGGCGCTATATAAATGCCTATTATTATTATTATTATTATTATTATTGACTTATTGCCATTTTCCCCAAAGTGAAAACGGGGGCGATTACGCGGCTCAGTTGGTACAAGAGCGTCGATCACCCATTCTAGGCTGGTTCGAAATTTAGTTAACTCTCCCTTTTCAAGGTATTAACAATCATTATTATAACAGATCACTTGGAGAGGAGGAGCAGCTGTCTGTCCATCTGTGCTTATTATTAAGAACAGCCATTCTGATTCATTTTTTTAAATGCCATAAACACCACCGTAAGTCCCCTCACACGCCCACAATAGTAAAAGGGGGATGCCCCCCCCTGTCCTGACGGAATTTTGATAACACTTAACTCTCATTTTCCTTATTGTCTGACACTGTTTCCCCCACCTGATGAGGTTTCACAGATACGTCACTACCCCCCCCCCTCCTTTGATCATGTTGATCCACTCTGAAAATATAGTATTCTGTCCTCCACATTAAAGTATTGGGGTTTTAGTCATGCTGCCAAGGACATGCCTGTGTCAATATCCTCTTAAAGAAGCATACACTCTGAAATAAAAGGCTTACCCAATATTGGGTAAAACGGGAACATGCATGTTGGTTGGGTAAGAAATATATTATTTTGTAAATGTTACGCAATGTTGCGCTGAAAAAGCCTAAAGTAATATGGGGTTAAAAAATGCAAAGCAAACATGCATGTTCCTTTCTACTTAATATTAGGTAAAAAAAAATACTCAGTGTTTTTAGAGTGTATGTTAGTGCATGGGTTAAGGCCTCGCCCCACCCCGCTCATTAAAACACATGCATGAAAACGGTCACGAGCAATAATAGGAATACGATCCAGAATTAATCTGATAAAGTAAAACGCGGGCACCATGTTGTGAGTATACAGACGCTAGTAATGGACTCGTATATATCAGAAAAAAGGTTAATGGGTTAATCAAATTTATATCTTCGAAATACTTTGAGAAACATTCTCATTGTATTCAAAATTTCAAACGATTACATGATCTCAGCACGAAACAGCATTACATTTTACTTTTCATTTCATGGATAATGTTGTTTGCTTTTCTATCTTCTTAATAACATGGACAAGACTGGCGCTCATAAAGCAATATTCTTGAAGATTCTCCAAAGTATTAGCATAGAAACGGTGGATATAAAGGGGCGTTCAAAAGGCCGCAGCTACTTTCCTCGTCCAAATTTTCGGACTAGCAAGCAAGCAAGCAAATAAATGTAGGAAAGAAAAATCATCAACACTTTTGGGGTGTTGCAAGAAACTTGCGATCAATTGCAAGTCTATCTTTTGTCCATAAATCGATCATATGTCTTGCAGTTAATTGCAAATTAGTGATTGACTGCTATTTTGCTCCTTGAAACAAGAAGTGTAATCTGATTTGCAACAGCTAACGTTGATCTATCAATTGTAAAATTGCAACAGAATATTTGCAATTGATCGAAAATATTTTTCTTGCAACACCCCCTTTGTCTGGGGCACTCTACAGCCTCTGCCTCGCTGAAGTACTGCACGCTGGAAATACATAATCATTATCATGATTATCATTTATCGGAACTCCATATCATCTCATGTACGATACCATCACACTGAAAATAAATCAACAAATCATGTAAAAAAAAAATGTGTAGAATGCTGCAAGGACAAAATGGACTAAAATGCGTTTAAGCTGTGGGATCATGGTGAAGTCATTGTACTTTATTAATATTGCAGGTCTCTGTGTCACACGGCTTGTTTATAAATAGACCAGAATAAAAATAATAATGAGACTATTGAAATGCCCCTATTCCATCGATTTGACTAATAAAGTTTATTGTTTTATTTCGATGTAAATAAAAATGTAACAATTGTTACTTAGATCGGATCTGTATAAACATGCACTGCAAAAACTCTGGTGTTGATTTAACATTGGCCCGCAATCGATATATTTCATTTCATTTCATTCGTTTATTTCCATTTTCAACAATTACAGTTTCTTCTGTACATGTTGACATATATAAATAACAAAACATATTTCAAATATTCCTGTACAGAAAATTGTCCACATCGGTCACCAGAGAAGTGTTAAACAACACCAATTTCGCTTTGGTCTAACACCAGATAGGTGTTTATACAAAACCAATTAGTGTGAAAACAGCATTGGTTTGATTCCAAACTGGTGTTGTTTCAATACTTCTCTGGTGTGGACATATATAGATTCCGGGCCGGTGTTAAATCAACACCGGAGTTAATGCAGTGTAGCCATACCATGAAAAGCGATAATTCTATACCCTACCCAATAAAAAGGCTATCGCGAAAGCAAGTTTTAATCGTAAAATACGTTACTCTTGTAACTTTTAATTTGTACTTTATTTTCCTTTATACCGTGATGCGCTCTATTATACTTAAAGGAGAATGAAACCATTGGAACGAGATAGCTTGTGTGAAAACAGAAAAATCAAAGAAACAGATCAACGAAAGTTTGAGAAAAATCGGACAAATAACATGAATAACTGAATAATGAGAAAGTTATGAGCATTTGAATATTGTGATCACTAATCATGCTAATGCTATGGAGATCATCACATTGGCAATGCAACAAAGATGTGTGATGTCACTTGTGAACAACTCTCCCCATTACTTTAGTATATATTTCACTTGAATTGCCTCTTTTATCACATCTATCCATAAATCATGTGTTCTTTCTACATGAGGGCATGTGAAACATATTTTCTTTAAGAATACTTCATGGATAAAGAGTTTGTATCATCATAAGAAAAAGCATCGGAGACATTTTGAGGGTATTTTATAGTCCACCAAAGGGAAAGTTGTTCATCAGTGACATCACACATCCTTGTCGCATTGCCAATGGGAGGATCTCCATAGCATTAGTGATTGCAATATTCAAATGCTCATTACTTTCTCACTATTTGTCCGATTTTTCTCAAACTTTCTTTATTCTTATTCTTTGATTTTTCTGTTTCTACACAAGCCTATTTCTTCCAAAGGTTTCATTCCCCTTTAACAATATGTTTTGTACATATTTTTTACCAAGTCATTGGATTTGAATATTGTAAGTGTGTGTGATTAGTTTGTATTATCTTTTTTCTTTCTTTCTGTTGGAAATGAAATTGAATTTGAATAAAATTTCGCTTTAGACGTTTTTTTTTTTATCATCAATACTTTTTTTTTAAATAAGTGCACACCTAGTTACCAATATTGCATATAGCATTTCCATTTATTTGAAAGCAGGATAAAAGACCATTGTATCGTAGATTAAATACCTTGCTCACGGGTGTTGGTGCCGCGGCCGGGGATCGAACTCCGGACTTTCCATGTATAGCCAGGCGCCTTAGACCATTCGGCCACGGCACCTCCACTCGTTGATAACATAATTACGATATCATTTTACTTTTTTTTTGGGGGGGGGGGTGCAGTATGAACTTTATTTTAAAATATAATGTAACATGTGAATTTATTCTAAAGTACGTACAGAACAACAGCAGTCAAGCAATATACATTATCAGGATTATAGAAAGATAAAACTTTAACCAAAATATCCTTATTGATGTGACATTTCGTCTCCCTCGTTTCACACTGCTACCACAATGTATATAGTAAAAACGCTGCATAAGTTTTAACAAAGCTGTTTACGAATGAACTTTACCATGTTTACAGTAACTGTTGTTTAACAGTTTTAACAAGTGTTTAAACAACAAATTTGATATTTGATACATCATCTTCAACGAATTGAACATGATGGTTGTTTAAAAATGTTAACACGTGTTCAAGCTTTTAAACAGATACTATTAAGTTCACATATAGTAAGCATTCGTGTATAGAACGACACATGAACGACGATTTTACTGACAGGAGTATGTTTGTGAAATGTCATTTAACTTTTTTTTCACATTCGAATTATTCCATCTTTATTGATATTTTTTCAGTGATATGCTCCTTCGATTATTTTTATTTATTTTTTTTTATTAATTGTTGACAGGGAAAACTGGGGCTCTAAGCCTCTAAAAATAATTCCAGGTATCGACTTAGCCTGTCGGCCCCTTGTATGTAAACACCTGATGACTTCGAGATTTTATCTTTAACTGTCGCAAGATGTAGGGTAACATATTCCAGACAAAAGGGTGATATCTAATCAATTTCCATTTAACCATCAATTACTATTTAACCACATATACAAATACCAAAGTGAACAAATCAAGAGACATACATGGAAGTCGTGGTTTAACTGGTTTTGCAACCATTTTGGGGATATCTTTCTTACTTTATTATTTTGTCCACGATTGTTTTGTGCATGCAGGAGCTGACTGTTTTCAACATGGTGATGAAATAGAAGCATAGACTATATTCCTTGAGTATATTAATCAGTGGAATACGAGAGGTTTCATGTTACAATATTGTAATAGGTCCATGAATATTTTCATGTAGTTAATAGGACTAAGATCGATTACCTATTAAAGGGGAAGTTCACCCTGACAAAAAGTTTATTGTAAAAATAGCAGAAAAAATAATAAAAAATATTGCCGAAGGTTTGAGAAAAATTCATCAAATAATTAAAAAGTTATTAGAATTTCAATTATTTGATTTGTGACGTCATATGCGAGCAGCATTCCTACATAGCGAATGGTAAAAAATCAATGAAATTTCATTTTCTCAGAAAATTAAAAATGGTTTTTCACTGTACCTTATGTATATATATCAATAGACAAATCATTTCACACCCGATCATGAATAGAAAACAAAATTAAGTCATCAGGAACCATGCGAAATTTGAAATTCATGCATTTTATATTACATAACACATGGGGCAGCTGCTCGTTTATGACGTCACAAATCCAAAACTTTGAACTCTAATAACTTTCTTACTCTTTGACGGATTTTCCTCAAACCTTCACCAATATTTTTAAATATTTTTTCTTCTATTTTTACAACAAAGTTTTCTTCAGGGTGAACTTCCCCTTTAACTAGTTTTGTAATTTTTATTTCATGGGCTCTTGTCACGTGGCAGCTCTCTCATATTTGCATGCGCCAAGATGCGCTGAAATTCAAAATGCGAAATAAAGTAACAATGACCCATGACGCGAATTTTAGTGTGAACAATGTAAATATATGGGGGTCATAGAACTAAAATTGAATAATATATGATGTCCTGTTTAAGGACTAAACATTAAGGTTGTACGTGGAGTTATTGCACTAAAAAAATTTATCCAATATTGGGTAAAATGGGGACATACATTTTTGCTGGGCCGGTAAAATGATATCAAATACGTTGTAAATTTTACGCAATGCTGCGTTGACATACATTTTTGCTGGGCCGGTAAAATGATATCAAATACGTTGTAAATTTTACGCAATGCTGCGTTGACATACATTTTTGCTGGGCCGGTAAAATGATATCAAATACGTTGTAAATTTTACGCAATGTTGCGTTGACGTACATTTTTGCTGGGCCGGTAAAATGATATCAAATACACGTTGTAAATTTTACGCAATGTTGCGTTGACGTACATTTTTGCTGGGCCGGTAAAATGATATCAAATACGTTGTAAATTTTACGCAATGTTGCGTTGACATACATTTTTGCTGGGCCGGTAAAATGATATCAAATACACGTTGTAAATTTTACGCAATGTTGCGTTGACATTTACCCCTAAACACGCATTTTGCCCAATATGGGGAAAAACACCCAATAAACATGCATACTCCCTTTCTACTCAATATTGGATGAATTTCTACTCAATCTATTTTAGAGTGTGGAAAAGATAGAATTCATACAAAAGATGCTGTCGTGAAAATGACTGTGAGGGGGGGGGGGGTGGAAGAGGCGTATTTTTAGTTTAAAATGGGTGAAGGGGTCATTCATCTCAGCTCTTGGGGATTAGGCCTACTCAGACGATACGGATACACTCAACTTTGTTTCATATCCAATCTATAATGTAAAATTACATGAATATTTTCTTTTTTTAGTTAAATTTGCTTTAGAGCCCTGACCCCGGCCCGCTCACTCAGTCTTATTTAGGGTACGCCTATGCTCGTTCCCTCCCTTTGAAAGCAACCCCTCCCCCCTCTTTCGAGGGCTTTTCGCGGGCTTTTTCTGCCTTGAAGACCCCCCCCCCCTAAATCCGTAACACTGCTCAATGTACCATGTACTTTACTTTTCAAAATGAAATAATCCTGAATGAGCTTTCAAAACTAGCAGGAATTTCATGAATTTGATCCCGGGATTTGATCAATTTTCTACGACATTCAAGATATTTTATAAACCCGTTTTTAAAATTTCTCAGGAGTCCAAAGAGAGAGGGAGATAAAAAAACACCCCCTTTTTAAAGAAATCTCCGGGTGGAAACACAAATACACCCCCCCCCCTTTTTTACAATTCGCGAGCTGGACTTGTCCCTCGAAAAAGTGCCCCTTTACGGACATTTTGGGAACACGCATGCGGTCCTTCCGATCCGGCGTAGAGGGGGAGGGGCAGGGCCCCGACCCCCTTCGCTACTGCTTATTACCCGGCTTATATTACTTTGCATGACTTTCATAGTGATTTTCAGAGTTTAAAAGTGAACTCAGGTGTGTCTCGTTCCGTGTAAGCAAGGTTCGAGAGGAGATAGAGAGTTATTAAATGGAAGTCACCCAGTCACAGAGTGCGGTCCATCGACTATCATATCAACACGATCCGCAGCACAGCTGGGAGAATTCACTCGCTTTTCAATGCACAATGCTCAAGGAATTGTCAAGGGCAGTGCGTCTTTTGTCAAAGTCAAACTTGTCTGTCGCTGTACAACGACTTAAACGCAAGCACGTGATCAAAGTTCACCCGGTATACAAAAAGTCGGAAAAGAATAGTTATCACGGCAATTCTCCAAATTAATGACAATGCTTAACGTGCAGGCAAAACAAGATGATCATCATTTAAGATTATTAGCTTTAGGTATATCATTAGCATTATGTTTATAATTGGTTTACCACCATGAACACGGCCATGTACAATAAAGAGTGATCCTCATAGGCATGAAATGTAAGGGCGGATCCATGATTTAAAAAGGGGGGGGGGGGTCGAAATTGAGTTTGTTTTGTAGAATTTGAAAAAAAAGTATTTTTTTTGCTGAATGTTTTGAAGAACAGAAAGAGAAATTAACCTAATTATACCAGTGCGTTGGCTCATTTGGTAAAGCGTTCTTACGCACTGGTCGCGTCGGACCGAAATACCCTAAAAAGATGGGAGTTGCTACCCTGTCAACAATTAAAGGGATGGCGATCAGGTTCTGCTTAGTTTTTGCTCGGCCCACGATCGATGGGCAAGATGAAATCTTGGAGTAGATCTATATGTCAGATATTAATTTCGAACAATAAAATATGGATTTTCATTTGTTTCATTTTTTCATTATTTAAGGACATAATTCCTCTCACACAAAAAGGGGTAAAGGAAAAAAAAAAGAGAGACGATTCTCGTTCCGAAAGTATCAAGGCCAGGGCCCCGTTGTACAAAGAGATACGATTGATCCGATCAATCGTAACTCTATGGAAATCCATCAGTGTCATGTTTGTTTCTAGAGGAAATTTGCAAAATATCCTTTGTAATAAAAAAAGAACACTCCAAATTGTCAAGAAATCAATGAATTTATGGATATGGATACATATCTAGAATATTTTTGAACAAATATGCATTTCATTGACTTTGCTGGCTTTCTATAGTTGCGATTGATTGGTTCAATCGTAACTCTTTGTACAACGGGGCCCAGATAAACATGTATACTCTTGACTACTTTGCCCGCACTTTCTCGCAAGTTGAACTCGAGATGCATCCCCCTTTCAATAGTTGCCCTTCACCGCAAATTCAGGATGTTTTCTCTGTGCTTTGAATTGACACTGAGACTTCCCATTGAAATCACTGTCCTTCATGACCTTTGCACCGGAAGAGGAAGGAGTGGTTTCCAAGAGGGAAGGGAAGACCATAGAACATTGAATTGTTCTTTGTCACAGTCTGTGGTTCAAAGACCAGAACTGTATCATGTACACGCCCTGATATAAATATTATTGTATACATTGCTTCACGACATACAAAAAACAATAGTGATCTTTTACAAACGAACATAGTTACGTACTTCCCAAAACTGATCGAAAAGGCCGCCACTTATATTTTCCATACTAATTTCCTGCCAAGGAAAATAAATCCTTAAGAAAGTGGAACTACTCCAAAACAAATATATTATGGAGCAAACTTTCTGTATACTTGAATCGGGGCCAGACTATCCGGTGATTGAAAATAGAGCCGTGTGATATACACGGATACCCGTAAGATAATACGGATTACCAAATAATAATACGGATAACCGAATAATAATAATACGGATAATCGAAAGCTAATATTGATAAGGATACCACATGGGTATAATGGCAGCGTACCCCCCCCCCCCCGAGAGCTATCAAAAAAGTTTTAGTGGAAAATGACCCCCCCCCCCGTGCCCTCAGATTAAATGAATAACAGGAAAATGAGACTATAATACATGATAATTGATAAGAAATAATGCAAATGGATTTACGAACTTACACATTGGTAAGTTTTTAACCATACATTTTCAAGGATGTAGGCCTACATGCATGCATATGGAATTTCGTTCCATTGTGAGTATGAGGTGTGGTGGCCGAGTGGTCTAAGAAAAAAAAAGATGAAATAGAAATAAATAAAAATTAAGAAATAAAATGTAAATAAATAAATAATTAATAACAAATAAATAAATAAATAAGTAAAATAATAAAAAATAAAAATATGAAAAATTAAGAAAAAAATTAGCATTTTTAATCTGCACTTGTGCCCCAACATTTTATTATGCCCTCCACTTGCCCTCCCCCCCCCCCCCCCACACACACACTTTGAAACTCTTGTTGCCGCTAGATCGGAGACACGAGAGGGCAATATTGACGCCAATGCATGGAAGTGAAGTGTGGAGGTGCCGTGGCCGAGTGGTCTAAGGCGCCTGGCTATACATGGAAAGTCCGGAGTTCGATCCCCGGCCGTGGAAATTATGCCCGTGAGCAAGGCATTTGATTTAATCCTGCTTTCAAATAAATGGAAATGCTATATGCATTATTGGTAACTAGGTGTGCACTTGTTTAAAAAAAAGTCATCTGCATATAATCACAATGACAACGAAAAAATGAAGAGTATTCGCATGTTCCGCAACAGATGGCGCTAACCCTTTCTCGACTGTTGATCTGTTCAGAGATATAGTAGGTCCATTCTCTCATCATGGACCTACATTGATGATGTCCTGAACCCCTGTTATATAATTTACACTGGCTCCCGATTAGACAACGTATTATTTTTAAGTTACTACTCCTTGTATACAAATCACTCTATAACCAAGCCCCAAAATACTTGTCTGATTGTTTAGAAATTTATGTCCCAGGTAGAAGAACTAGATCCTCTGAAGACCCACGTAAATTAACATATCCAACAAAAAGAAAACAGACTGGAGATAGAACATTTACCGTTGCGTCCTCAATGGAATGAAACACGCTCCCTCTCGCAATAAGACAATCCCCAACAATCAAGTCCTTTAAGAGTCCCTTAAAACTCTCTTGTTCTAGGCAATTGCCTTCATTATAATAATATATCATTCTGATTTTGGTTTGTATGAATATGTTAATTGAAATTGTGAGCGCTTTGGGCCATTTGGGAAAATCGCGTTATAAATATTGAGTATTATTATCATGAGTATATTATTATGTCATATCCCACTTGTTCTTTTGTATTTTATTATTATGAAAGTAGGTTTATTCATTTTTTTTCTACAAAGAGCTGAAAAAATTGATTGACAAATGATTAAGTGTATCAGTTATTTATTGCCGCATTTCATCATAATTATGCTTTCAGGTAATAAGATAAGAAAAGGAAAGTGGGGATGTGACATCATCAGCCTAAATAAAGAATATTCATGAAGATGTGCATAATAACTGTTTTACAAAATGTTGAAAAATATAAAATTCAATATCTCTATTATTTTTTATCCGGTTTAGATGAAATTTCCAGCATTTTGCTCTTTGAATTTTACTCTCTTTATTAAGATATGAATATTTTCAGCCCGGAAAATCCCTTTAAAGGACAAGTCCACCCCAACATAAACTTGATTTGAATAAAAAGAGAAAAATTAAAAAACATAACACTGAAAATTTCATCAAAATCGGATGTAGAATAAGAAAGTTATGGCATTTTAAATTTTCGCTTATTTTCAACAAAATATGAACAAGCCAGTTACATCCAAATGAGAGAGTTGATGACATCACTCACACACTATTTCTTTTGTACTTTATTATATGAAATGTGAAATATTTTTTTTCTCGTCATTGTCATGTGAAATGAAGTTTCATTCCTCCCTGAACACGTGGAATTCCATTATTTCAACATTTTGTGCTTCAATCGAGGAGGTCCTAATCGCCAAATTCGTAAAAATTGACATATTGTATAATTCAAATAATTCAAAAAATAAAAAAACAAAAGAAATAGTGAGTGAGTGACGTCATCGACTCTCTCATTTGGATGTAGATCGTCCTAAGATTCGGAGCCGACGAAAAATTACAGATCATGCTGTTTATTCAGTGTCCAGGGCCCGTCTTACAAAGAGTTGCCATTGATCCGATCAATCACAACTATGGAAAGCCAGCAACGTCAGCATATAAAATGCATGTTTGCTCACAGAAATTTAGATATGAATGTATATCCATAAATTCATTGATTTCATTGACAACTTGGTGTGTTCTCCTTTGTTTACAAAGGATGTATTTTGCAAATTTTCATGTAGAAAAAATTATGACACTGATGGATTTCCATAGAGTTACGATTGATTGGATCGATTGTAACTCTTTGTAAGACAGCGCCCAGAACTCTACTGCCTGACCGATTTTCGACAAAAGCTGGTCATGAAGGGCTTTTGATGACAGATTGTCAACGTGCCAGAAAGCGTTTGCGAAATGGTTGCTAACTCCACAATGGCTGAGCGGGGATTCGAACTCACAACCTTTGAGTCACGAATCCGATGCTCTAACCACTAGACCACATACCATGAATGTGAAACTAACGACGTTTGCGAACTATGTGCCCTTTGGTCGACACTTTGACAATCACGGCGGTCGTGAATTCAACCAGAAAACGATAAGCGTTTGAGATTAGGGATTGCACGTTGCAAAGTTCGCATTCTAAATCGTCAGATTGGCGATCAAACTTTCAAAGCTCGTGACGGAGCAGTCTACTAAACGACGAATTCATCAAAATTCTGAGAGTTAGTCAAACAGTTAACTAAGAACGGACCCCCCCCCTACGGAAAAAATCAATCAAGGATTTTTAAGAAACATTGAAAAATAAAGGATATTTTAAAAACATTATGTAACTTACCACTTTTCTCTTAGATTGAAGAGAGGCTGTTTCACTGCAAATCCTATAAATCAGGTATCTGGTTTACGTCACAAACGTCAAATAATTATAAACGAATCTTTGACAGGCAAGACTGAGTAGATATATTTCAGTAATATACACAGCTTTTCAGTTGCAGCATGTGTAATTGACTTCTCGGCATCATCGTTAGATAGAGAGTCGAGCATTGAAATAAAGGATGATAGAACCAAGAAGATGGGCAAATACGAGGAAGAGAAGGAGGACGACGAAAAAGAAAAGGAAAGAGGAGAAGGTGAAGAAAGATATGGAAACCACGAATGGGATGGCGATGGAGAGGCATTTAAAAATGAAAGGGATACTCTTGATTAGGAGTGGAATCAAAGGTAGAAAGTGTTTTAAGAGTGACGTCATAATGCAAACCGAGTGTGTGAGGAACGCGTATATTGATGAAAGCGTTTTGATGGAAGGAAGGTAAGGGGTGGAAGACAGGATGGATGATAGTAAAGATAACGATACGGAGGAGAGGACTGGTAGCACGGCTTTGAAAGACGCCACGAGCGGGGAGAGGGCAAAGGCAAGCGGAATCGCGTAGTATTTGATGGTCGATGTCCAGGATGGTGGAAATGACGATGCCAGTAATGAAAACCACGATGGTGTTGATGATGACTTCGCTCGGGATCTTATAAATGATGACGTCGAGGACGTTAATGATGAAAGTGCTGCTGTTATTTTCGTGTAAGTCGATCTCGCTGGTCGTGGAGTCGATGACGACTTTAACAACGCCGGGAGTGAATATGGTATAATTGAGTGCAATGATGATGACAATGAAGACATAAACGAAGTCGACGTTGGTGACGGTTTGATCGGACCACATGATAAATGAAGAGCTGGAAGCGTATAGGGTGAAATTATTGATGACAGTAACGATGTCCTCAGTGATGTGAATGACGTATTTGTGGGATGAATCAGTGGAAGTACGGAAGCTATTAGAGAGACGCAACGTTTCAGTGACGAGAACGACATCCATGATGACACCGGTGACGATGCAGGCTCGTGAATGATGAATGATGACGAGGATTTCGTGAATAGTGACGTCATCGAAGGAACGCAGATTCTGATCGAGAATAGCCAGAGACAAAACGGTAGAAAGTGACGACTGAACGAAAAGACGCAAAACACAAGGAGAATTGTGAGGGAAGTTATGATAATCGAAACGAAAATAAAGGAAGACAGGATGATGAACATGAAAAAAGATGAAAACATAACGGCAAAGGTCATTGCCAGGAGATTGCCTAACACAACCATGGAGAAAAGAAACATGGATAGGCGAAACGATGTCAGGGCAACGCGGATACAGCAAGATGAAAACGCATTGACATACGAATGTACTTTACGACATACAGATAAGACGCAATTAAAAGGGGAGGAAAAGAAGAGCAACGGTCTTAGAAGAAAATTGATACAAAGGACTACACGAGATTGGAGAGGTTTTGAGGATGAGATGGATGGAGGGTGATATGAGGATGACGGTCGAGAGACACGTGTAACCTTGGCAACGCGTCGATGACGGACACGTTGACGTGATCGTGATGACGAAATTGCCGCGAGATTAAGAGTGGAACAACGGATGGGGGAAGAAGACGTAACGTGCTTAACGGATGTGTATGATGGAGATGACGACGATAATGACGACGATCGTGACGATCGTGAAGATCGTGACGGTGATGGTGACTTCGACAAAAGCAATTCTCGCTCAACCTGCCGAGGGTTTCGAAATCGACCAAAAGCCTTGCCTTTAATTCTGACAGATTTGAACGGTTTCCAGCTCCAATTCGTTTTTAAACACCCTGCAGCCTTGAGCATTAGAGAATATGCCCTTTGAAATGAAAGACCACGGCCATGACGGCGGACAACCGACAGGAATGCTTGAGTTATGAAATAGGGTAGTGAAATGGCCAGGATCAACACAGAGAGAAGCACCGTCGACAATGAGATGAAAGCGGAAGTAAGGGTGTAAAACGCAAAATGAAATAATATCTGCGTTATGCAGAAGAATAAAGGGAAAGCGAACGGAAAGAAAGACGGAAGGCGAGAAAGAAACATGATGACCGATCTAAGAGAAGCTCCCAGATGAAAAGGATATCTTTCGTGGGGGACCATGGGTGGGCCTCCACATCGAACGACGAAAGACATTTAAAAAAAATGGTTACGTAACTTTATATCGGGAAGCTCAAAATCACGACATCGCGTTCGAGCTGGGTACAAGGTCGTTATTATCTTTTTGTCATTCAAAGACGAATTATTCATAGTAACTACATGTAATCCCTATAGGTTGGACACACAGACCCATGCACGGATATTTTACAAACTCATCGCCTTAATTTTCATTCAACGATACTGGTTACATATTATGTAGCACAAAGTCTTGTTAAAAGAATGCTGAGCCTTGAACTTGGCATGCTTGATGTGTGTTGTAATCATGGTAATTGGTAATGTTCATAAATAAATGGAGAAAAACAGGAAAAATAGGAAGCAAAAAATCACGACGAAATTGCCGACGAAGTTTGCGACGTCGTGAATTTCGTCGTGAAATTCGCGACATCGTGAATATCGTCGCGAATTTCATGATGGAATTGGCGACATAGTGAATTTCGTCGTCAATATTCGCGATTTGGTCTATTTGCGATGTCCCATCAGGGCAACCATGCTATACGCGACAACCCGATGACTCAAGCCATTTCTTTCATCTGCCTCAAAATAATGACCATGACGGAGAGACAAATAATCTAATCTTCCAGTCAATGGGATCATGATCAGTTACACCAAGAAGATATCACCTCTAACTATATCTCCTTGATTAAACCAATTAAACGGACTCAAACACTGACTAAAGCCATGCCTTTAGTCGGATTGGAGTCGACATCGCCGTGAAGATTGGTCCAGAAGAAGATTGACGGTCATTTTATCGGCTGATCAGACTAAGATAAAAATTCGGGCTATATCGGCAAATTAGGAAGGGAATGTAATGCTGGATACTGTTCCAATAACTGTCCGTTGTTTTCATTTTATTTCGTTGCCATTTATACATTTGATTACTAAAAGTTGCGACAAAAATAATTATGTTTATACAAAAGTTATCGACTGTTTCAGAAACGGATTTTGAATTCTTTTTTTTCACATCATGGGCACTGACGAAGAGCGCGACTTTACCTTTCATTTTGAGAGCTATATGCTCCTTTTAAAATATACGATTTTATTTCTACGGCATTTTCTAAACCTTTTGCGATTTAGGCAAGTTTGCATTTCAGATGTGCATTGCAAGACTCAATGGATCAATAATTAATTCATTATTTTGTTCAAACTTGCCCATGAGCGTGATGAGGTAACTCCAAACTGGTCTCTTATAGCTCCTTGCATGACTACTGGCTGGAATTCTACCCAGGGAGTGGAGGATGTTCTCATCAGGCCATCAGATAAAAACCGATCGTGATCGGGGTGATCATAATTGTCCCATTAATCTAAATCTCGCGCATCTTGACCATTATGTTAAACAATACCTGTAGGCCTATCAGAAAGTGAACATTTTAAACATAGTTATTATTATATTTAAATGGCATGTTTTTATATCAAGAGAACTTAATAAATCAAAAGGCACTTAATTATCTGATAACAAAAGCATTGTCAAGAGGTGGAAAGGGCGCTTACCATGGGGGCCTCCATCCATGTACTTCCTATGAATAGGGGCTTTTTCCTCTGCTGGCGGGGTACTTTATCAGCAGTTGTCCCAATGAGACACACAGTTTGTTGGTGTAGAGTTTTAAATGCGAGTAAAGCCAGCGAGCCTGAAATATCGACAATTGTGAAATTATTCTTTTCTTTTGCAATATTTTTGTTTTTGAAAAATCTCGTTGGCCAGATTCGATGAAAATTATTATTATACCACAAAATGAAATTTATTCAGAAAATTAAAAACCCTTTTACCTGTTCATTCAGTATATCATCGAAACAATCACGATAGATGTGGGTGAAACATCAAGCCTGTAGAAACAGTAAAGAAAATGGGAACTTATGAATTGAAATTTCCCTGCATCATAAATGGGGCAGCTGCTTTCACGATAGACACCTGGGTCCCGTAACACCAAGGTTAGCTATTGATCGTACTCTTGATTTTCACGATTGATTGTACATTGTAGTCAATGGAATCAATCGTAGACAAATGTTCTACGATCATTGCTAAGCTTTGTGTTATGGGCCCCTGGTCCACAAAATCAAAATTGTGACACAATTGGCGAAAAACTGAATTTAAAAAGAGGGGAAATGATCTGATGATGGCTTTATATAGATCATTAATGTAAAAAAAATATGCCTACTATGTTAAAATGGGATGTCATTATAAGATTGAAAAGACAAATTGGATGATATATCATGACACAGATTTATCAATTCGAAATTCGATAGTTTCAAGGATTTTCAACAAATTTCAGGTTGGCTAAGCCTACATGAATTGTGAACATCCGAACTTTGAAATTATTTTCAGTCTAAAGGATTACCTTTAAAATCGCAAAAAAATAAATTCAAATCGTTCAGCTTTATATTCAAATCCACAAGGTTTTCATCTTAATCTAATATTCGAGTGATCACTGTTCACAGCCGTTAGCAATCAATCAAACATTGATTGTATATAGTTTAGTCAATGCAATCAATCGTAACAAAATATTCTATGATCATCGATCATTGCTAAAAAATAAGCTTTGTGTTACGGGCCCCTGGATTTGTTTTAAATCCTTATACTTGTGATTCATATTTGAACATGTTTGTCTCTTATTAACTTTTACGTAGTAGTGAAAAAACCTACACTGCAAAAACTCCGGTGTTGATTTAACACCAGCCCGGAATCTATTATGTATATGTCCACACCAAAGAAGACAGTGTTAAACAACACCGGTTTTGGTATTAGTCTAACACCAGATAGGTGTTCATAAAACACCAATTAGTATCAAAACAGCATCGGTTTGATTCCAAACTGGTGTTGTTTCAATACTTCTCTGGTGTAAACATTATAGAGATTCCGAGCTGGTGTCAAATCAACACCGGAGTTTTTGCAGTGTAGCATTTTATTAGTGCTTATGACATATCTTGGTAAAACATGATCATCAAATATTGAAATCCCTACGATTGCAATTCTATCAGTCTATCAAGTTTTATCAACCCTTGGACTCGCCGGCGATTGCGTGTGTCACCATGTGCTGGTAAGCACGTTGTTTTTCACGAAAACACAAGATCAAACTGACACGAGTATTTGTTTAATATGTTTGGATTGATATTACGGGAATGATAACCGATTTTATAGCAATCATCTGAAGTGCACAATGCTGTATAATCATTGAAATACATCCCACTTCAGATTATAACAATACTGATGTCACATGACGAATGTATATAGTTCTTTGTTGTCAACATTAAGTTATTGCAAATTCGTCAAAACCCCCAATGATAAAATAAATCGGGGGTGATACCTATTCTATGGATTTTTTGTTACATTTCACATAAATTTATTTTGAAATTGAAAAGCTCTCGTTGAAGGGGTCAGGCAAAAGGTTGGGCTAGTTTGAACGTTTAAAAGTTTAATTAAGAGGTTTTTTCTCGTTCTCGTGGGCAAAGTTCCTGTAAAAATATATATAATGTAAAGTCGGAGCTCCAGGGGCGAGGGCAGGGAGGGAGGGGGGCGGAACCGCCCCTGTGATTTCCCAGAAAAATGGGAGGAATTTTTTTAAAGAGTAAGATTTTGCACTGTATTCCCCGGTGGGCTGTATACTCTTATCAATGTAATACAAATGATGATGATGATGATGACAACGATGATGATAATGATTATAATAATAATATATGATAATAATAATAATGATAATAATGATAATAATAATAATATTAATAACAAAAGTACTGCTATTGTAGTAGTAGAAGTAGTAGTAGTAGTAGTAGTAGTAGTAGTAGTAGTAGTAGTAGTAGTAGTAGTAGTAGTAGTAGTAGTAGTAGTAGTAGTGGTAGTAGTGGTAGTAGTAGTAGTAGTAGTAGTAGTAGTAGTAGTAGTAGTAGTAGTAGTAGTAGTAGTAGTAGAAGTAGTAGTAGTAGTAGTAGTAGTAGAAGTAGTAGTAGTAGTAGTAGTAGTAGTAGTAGTAGTAGTAGTAGTAGTAGTAGTAGAAGTAGTAGTAGTAGTAGTAGTAGTAGTAGTAGTAGTAGTAGTAGTAGTAGTAGTAGTAGTAGAAGTAGTAGTAGTAGTAGTAGTAGTAGTAGTAGTAGTAGTAGTAGTAGTAGTAGTAGTAGTAGTAGTAGTAGTAGTAGTAGTAGTAGTAGTAGTAGTAGTAGTAGTAGTAGTAGTAGTAGTAGTAGTAGAAGTAGTAGTAGTAGTAGTAGTAGTAGTAGTAGTAGTAGTAGTAGTAGTAGTAGTAGTAGTAGTAGTAGTAGTAGTAGTAGTAGTAGTAGTAGTAGTAGTAGTAGTAGTAGTAGTAGTAGTAGTAGTAGTAGTAGTAGTAATGATGATGATAATAATAATAATAAACAACAACAATGATAATAATAACAACAACAATAATAATAATGAATTATCGGTGTTACGCCCCTGATAAATTGACAATCCATATATGGAAATGTGGACCTTGAAGCATAGCTATGAAGATATGAAGACATATTACATATGTATTTTAAGTCACATGCATTGTAATGATCATGTTTGCAAATATTGTGAAGAATATGTAGGGATAAAGGACTAAGAGAGAGAGAGAGGGGGTGGGATTGGGGAGGGGACGGGGATGGGGATGGGAAGGACGGTAGATGGAGAAAAATGAAATGTCAGCAGTCTAAAGGGGAATGAAACCTTTGGAACAAGTAGGCTTGTGTCGAAACAGAAAAATCAAAGAATGAGAATAAAGAAAGTTTGAGAAAAATCGGACAAATAGTGAGAAAGTTATGAGCATTTGAATATTGCAATCACTAATGCTATGGAGATCCTCACATTGGCAATGCGACAAGGATGTGTGATGTCACTTGTGAACAACTTTCCCTTTGATGGACTGTAAAATACCCTGAAAATGTGTCTTTTTGCTTTTTTTTTTTTTCATTAAGTTTTTATTGATCGATAAAATGATTACACAAATATCAAAATACAATCGAAATCAAACACAATAATAATAAAAAAAAATAACATAATCATAATGAATCAAAACAAAGCAGTATTACATGGAATAAAGGAGCTCAGCTAGTAAACAAGTACATCTAATATACAAGCAGTTTCTTACACAAGTACAGTGTACATCAGAACACATATTTCCACTTCCTAAAGTGGAGTGCAAGAGTACCTTTCTTTTTGGCAATGCGATATTCTGTTTCCTTACAAGTTTTCAAATAGACTTTAAAACCCTGAAATGAAGGAATGTTATTTTTGAATTTACATAAGTAAATATAATATTTGAATATCAGGAAAATATAAGTGATAAATTTGTCATCTTTAACTCCAAAAATCTTTTCAAAGGGGGATGGATTAAAAACCTTCTTGGTATGTCGAGAAATTTCAAGAACTATTTCGTTCCAAATGATTTTCACAATGTCACAATCAATAAATACATGGATAATGGTTTCTGATAGGGAGTGACAGAATGTACAATTCGGAGAATCCTTCCTTTTAATTTTATGTAAGAAGTCGTTTAAGGAGATAGCTTTATGAAAGAGTTTAAAATAGAAAGAACGTATACGCGAGTCTATTGAACATTTGAAATTTCTCAAATGAATCTTATCCCACTCTTCAGAGTTTGGGGACAAAGACAGTTCTTCCCAGAAATCAGTGTGTTTTGTTGGACTAAAAATCCCGAGCAAAATAGGGTAAACATACTTTGGGACCTTCTTTGCTTGACATAGATTGTTTACTATTTTATGAAAAATTTCTTCATTGTCCCAATCTGACATATTTAACCAAGAATTTGGAATATTTTTCATTAAAAAGTTGAAGTTTTTCCTTCCCCTTGGAGAAATGTCAAAGTCAAGAATTAGTTCTTCAAAAAGCTTGCTTCCTGGGAGTGGGGGGTTCAATAAATCGCTAACAAAATTTATTCCGCAATCAAACCACTCTTGGTTAAACAAATACTGCTTTGTCTTGGATCTAATATGTTTGTTATACCATAAACATTGGCATGACCCCATATGTGAAAATACTGTATTAAACTCCTTCTTCACTGCTTCCTCCCTGTAAATATACCATGTTCTAATACACTCTGACAGTTGAGAACAACGGAGACTTTTCAAAATGGAATCAGGAGCATGGGATTTCCACAAAATATCTTTGTTTTGATTAAAGTTTTCTAGTACTGACAATTCAATTGTCTTCCACAGACTAACATATTCTTTATCAAGAAGAAGTTTCACCCATGCCATTTTCTGAGACAAAGCAAAAACATAAGGGTCAATCATTCTCAATCCACCTGAACAATAATCATTATAAAAACATTTTCTTTTTACCCTATCTCTCCCACCACTCCAAATAAACTTAAAGAAAATCCTTTCTAACTCCTTGAATAGCTTGGTTGGAGTTTGTATACATAGCACAGAAAAAAGATACAATAGCTGAGGTAATAATAATGTTTTAACGACACAAACTTTACCAACTAAGGATAAGTTTCTACAACGCCAACAGTTAAGGGTTGCCTCTATAGACTTCAGTTTAGGTTTATAATTAAGATCAAACATTGTCCTGGTATCTAATGAAAAAACAATTCCAAGAGTTTTGAATGTATCGGTTTTCCAATTAAGACCGTTTTCAGAATAGGGATTCACTTGTGAGCCCCTTTTAGCCCCCACCCAAACAGCCTCGGATTTAGCTATATTAAGTTTGCAACCAGAACAAGCTGCAAATTTCTTAAGCAAATCAAAAAGATTGTTAAAAGAGTCAAGTGAACCATCAAGAAAGCAGGTAGAATCATCAGCTAATAAGGATATTTTTACCTCTTGACCTTCTACAGGGATCCCTTTTATGTTTACATCTTGTCTTACACTAAGAGCCATTGTTTCAATAACTAATAAAAACAAATAGGGGGAGATTGGACATCCTTAGAAAATTCCTCTTTCCATCATAACAGCTTTAGTAAAAAATCCATTATTAGCAACATAACTCTTGCGGTTACAATATAGAGTTTTAATCCAACCAATGAACTTATCCCCAAAATTGAATTTTTTTAAAACTTTCAACAAAAATTCATGATCCACACTATCAAATGCTTTCTGAATGTCTAATAAAAGAATGGCACCTGGAATGTCATGAAGTTCTGTGTATTCTATCAAATCCATAATCAACCTTATATTATTCCCAATATTGCGACCCTTTAAAAAGCCAGACTGGTCTGGGTGAACAAGATCATTGAGACATTTCTTTAGTCTATTTGCCAGTGTTTTTGCTAAAATCTTATAATCCACAGTTAACAATGATATGGGCCTATAATTTTTCAAATAAAACTGGTCCTTGTCTTTCTTGGGAAGTAAAGTAATAATACCATTTCTTTGTGATGAAGACAAAAGGCCATTTTCTAAAGAAAAATTGAATGAATCCAATAACAGATCAGATATATCTTTCCAAAAAACAATGTAAAACTCTACCGGTAAACCATCATACCCTGGGGTTTTGTTATGCTTCATAGAGGTGATTGTCTCATATAATTCTTTTTTAGTAAGAGGATGCTCCAAAAATGATTTGTCATTATCGTTTAATTTTGGCGTTTCAAAAGACTCCAAGAAGGTGTCTGTACTGTACAAATTTTGTGTATCTTGTTTTCTATACAAGTTTTGGTAAAAGTCATTAATTTCATCTAATATGGATTGGGGATTTGAAATTATTACGTCATCAACATTTTTGATTCTATGAATGGATTTTTTCTCACCGTGTCTTTTCTCTAAATTGCAAAAATATTTGGAGCTTTTTTCTCCTTCTTCTACCCAGCGCAATTTTGATCGAATAATTAAGCCTTGAGTTTCATATTCTAATATCTTGTCCAAATCACTATGCAAACTTTCTAGGTGCTCAATATGAATCACATTATCTGGGTCATTGTTTATTTGCATTTTTACATTGTCTATTTCTTTGAACAATTTATCTTTGGCAGCTTTCCTCTCTCTCTTCTTTCTGGAACTATACTCTATACAAGTACCTGTTATTGTACATTTGAGGGCATCCCACATAATATGTGGGTTGCACATACTGTTACAATTATCTGTTTTAAAATAATTAATTGTCTCTTTCATTGTTTTTACAAAATCAGCATCATTATGCAAATAATTACAGTTGAGTTTCCAAAACCCGGGTCCCTTCTGAGGATGAGCATCTTTAAAGTTCAAGGTAACTACAGAATGATCTGATTGAATCCCAGGAATTATTTTTGATTGCAAGCAATTGTTAACAAAATTTTCAGAAACAAGAATAAAATCTAATCTGGAGAGAACCTTTGGGTTAATTTGATGCCTAGTGTATTGTTTTAAATGAGGATGAAAGTTTCTCCAAATATCACATAAATTGTATTCTTCCATCAATACTTGAATAATTTCACTAGCTTTTTCATTAGCATGTCTTTGTCTACCACCTCGGTAATCCAGAGGACCCAACACTGCATTGAAATCACCAGCACAGATTAATGAAGTATAATTAAACTGCTCTATTTTAGCAAAAACATCTAGAAAAAAATCTGGATCATCGTTATTGGGGCCGTAAATATTTGCAAGTAAAAGAGATAAACCGTTTATGGTTACAGAATAAATCAAAAATCTTCCATTTGGATCGGCGAACGAGGAGTGAATTACCAGCGAAACATGATTACGAATCAAAATAGCGACACCACGACTATTGGAAGTATGGCTTGAGAACCAAGCATGTTCCCCCCACTGCTGTTTCCAAAATGATTCGTCTTCTGGGGAGGAATGTATCTCCTGAAGAAAAATAATATCACTGTCAATTGACCTCAAGTAATGAAATATTTTTCTTCTTTTTACATAATCTTGGATACCCCGACAGTTAAATGTGCTAAGCTTTAATGACATAAATGAAATTCTACAATATCACTGGTTCCATACCACTCTTTGAAGTATCTGCATTGCACGATAAATTGAAATAAGAATAAACACTGTAAAAGGCACATGACTGCTTGCCACCATGTAAAATCACAAGATACCATATCTAGCAAATAAGAGCTTGTATACAAACAAAGTGAGCAATTAACTGCTTTGAATTTAAACATATTACAAATAGGGGAGGGGGACAACAACAACAAATTAGGTAAAATCGAAAGGAGGGTGCAAATGGCACCAAGAATAGTGGCCAGTGACTTCAAATCAGTCTCAGCCCTGGTCCAAAGGTGCATACAACGAGAAATATGAAACAGCCTTGAGCAAAATCCACCGTGTAACCACAAAAACAAACAAAATGGACTCTCTGAATCACATATAAATCATGATCTACATAGGGGCATAATAAAAAAAAAAAAACACAATATATCATCAGCAATAGTCAGTAGCCATTACAGAAATCAAAACACTCGTACATGTATGGTTTACAAGTAAATCGGAATAACAGAGTCAATATATAAAAAATGCTCACAAATGCCTAGAGTAGCTTTATGGGGGAAAAACATCTCTTGGGAACACACTGTAAACAAAAAAGAAAACAGTGCAAACAAAAAAGAAAACTCTTCAGATCCCCATCACAAAGGAGAGTAAAGCCAAGGGGTAGTAACTTGAAAATATATCGTCTTTTTGCTTTTTCGTATGGTGATACAAACTCTTTATCCATGGTGTATTCTTTAAAAATCTGCATTACATGCCCTCCTATAGAAAGAATACACGTTCTACTGATAAGATGTAATAAAAGAGGCAATTTAAGTGAAATATATACTAAAGTAATGGGGAGAGTTGTTCAAGAGTGACATCACACATCTTCGTCGCATTGCCAATGTGAGGATCTCCATAGCATTACTGATTGCAATATTCAAAAGCTCATAACTTTCTCATTACTTGTCCGATTTTTCTCAAACTTTCGTTGATGTGTTTCTTTGATTTTTCTGTTTTCACACAAGCTATCTCGGTCCAAAGGTTTCATTCTCCTTTAAAGTAAAGTTCGGAATTGAGGGATAAGGGTGGTGTGCCTTCAAATATACCCACCTGTATTTGCCTCGGTGAAATCAGATAGATTGAACGACAAACAATGTAACTTTTTAAGGGATGTGAAGATGATGGGTTGATATTGATGTAAAATGAGATAATATGAAAGCACATTAGTGTAATAAAGAGGAAATAAGTAGATAGAATCAGGCAGTAAACATGGTAAAGGACGCGAGAGGGAGAGTAAAACAGTCATACACCAACATATAGGCCCACCTAAGAGAGAACAAAAATAACCATATTGCACCTTTCGTTTATATCCCTTCTGTTATTATCTCCTTTTTTGAAGGATAACTATGAAATCCTTCACACTCTTTTCCCTCTCCATGTTTTACTCCACCCCCCCCCCCTCCGGGGAAAAAATATCATTCCTTTTCCGCTTCAGTTTATCCTCTTTAATTCGATGTTTTTGTTTTCCTTGATATCAAATTTAGTCATATCAAAAGTGTCTATGTTTGATTATATTGCTGTTGTTTTTGTTGCATGTTTATTGTTTCACACTGACGTGCAAATTATGTAAACTTTCATTGGATGGTTGATTAGAAAACATTTAATAAATAAAGAATCGATGGGGGGGCAATTATTTTTTCTGCTTCAATTTATCCTCTTTAATTCGATGTTTTCGTCTTCCTTGATATCAAAATTAATTCAGTCATAATCAAAATTGTATAAGTATATTGCTAGTGTTTGCTCATTTATTGTTTCACACTGACGTGTAAATCATGTAAACTTCCATTTGATGGACAATAAGAAAAAAATATTATTAATGAAGAATAGTTTTGGGGGAAATCAATTTTCTGCTTCTCAGTTTATCGTCTTAATTCGATTTTTCGTTTTTCTTAATATCAAATTAATCATGTCATATCAAAAGTGTCTAATGTTTAAGAATGTTATTGTTGTTGCGTGTTATTGTTTCACACTGACGTGTAAATCATGTAAACTTCCATTTGATGGAAAATTAGAAAAAAAAATGTAATCAAGGAGTCCCCTTTCTGTTTCATTCGGCATTACAGATCTACTTGCGGCATGTGGTAACATAAATACATACACAATTTTGCAAAATTGCTAAGCATAGGGATGCCAGTTGGAATTGATCAGAGGGCCTGAAAATCACCTAGAATACAATATTTTGGAAACAAAAATGCTAAAACTATGGCCTGAAAATAAATTGCCATAGCCTGAATTCAGGCTTTTGCCTGAAAGCTGGCATCCCTATAAACAAACTTTGAATGTTGGACGTGCAAGAATGAGTTACATCCTTATTAACCCAACATCAATTAAGTGGGTCAGGAGTCTAAAAATAGTCCCATTACTGCTGCCAAGCAAAGGTTGATGGGAAAGCAAAGCAAATAATACTAATAAACCGTAGGAACGTTTGTCAGTATCCAGTGCCATGTCGGAATTTAAAACATTGGCGGGTCCAGGATTTTCAATATATTTTAATACTTGTAAGGGGGTGGGGTGGGTGAACATCGAGCATCTCGCAATGATTTTCTTAATACATAAAAAACGGAAGCTTTGTAGAAGGGGGGGGGGGGCTGGCCCCATCTATAATTATTTTAATTTATATATCTTTTTTAAATAGGAAAAAAATCAGCAGTGTGGGGCATCGGTAATAGTGTGCATAATGATTGTCATCGGTTCCGTCGTACAGAGATTTGCGATTGATTCGGTCAACCTCAAATATATGGAAATCCAGGATTGTCATAATTTTTTCGACCGACCGACCAGTCAATCAATTAACCAATCAACCAACCAGTCAACCAACCAATCAACCAACCAACCAGTCAATCAATTAACCAACCAACCAATCAACCAACCAGTCAACCAACCAATCAACCAACCAGTCAATCAATTAACCAACCAACCAACCAGTCAATCAACCAACCAGTCAATCAATTAACCAACCAGTCAACCAACCAGTCAATCAATTAACCAATCAACCAGTCAATCAATCAATCAACCAACCAACCAGTCAACCAACCAACCAACCAGTCAATCAATTAACTAACCAACCAACCAATCAATCAATCAACTGGGTATGAACAATCGAGACATTCACTCGCCAATCTCATTCAATTAATCAACAAGGAATTAAATCAATTCAGAACTCATTCATCAATCGAGAAAATCACTCGCCAATCTCATTCATAAATTAATCAACAAGGAATTAAATCAATTCAGAACTCATCCATCAATCAAGAAAATCACTCGCCAATCTCATTCATAAATTAATCAACAAGAAATTAAATCAATTCAGAACTCATTCATCAATCAATGAACTGGGAATGATCAATTAAGAAAAACACTCACCAATCTCATTCATCAATGAATCAACAAGGAATTAAATCAATTCAGAACTCATTCATCAATCAAGAAAATCACTCGCCAATCTCATTCATAAATTAATCAACAAGGAATTAAATCAATTCAGAACTCATTCATCAATCAAGAAAATCACTCGCCAATTTCATTCATAAATTAATCAACAAGGAATGAAATCAATTCAGAACTCATTCATCAATCAAGAAAATCACTCGCCAATCTCATTCATAAATTAATCAACAAGGAATTAAATCAATTCAGAACTCATTCATCAATCAAGAAAATCACTCGCCAATCGCATTCATAAATTAATCAACAAGGAATGAAATCAATTCAGAACTCATTCATCAATCAAGAAAATCACTCGCCAATTTCATTCATAAATTAATCAACAAGGAATGAAATCAATTCAGAACTCATTCATCAATCAAGAAAATCACTCGCCAATCTCATTCATAAATTAATCAACAAGGAATGAAATCAATTCAGAACTCATTCATCAATCAAGAAAATCACTCGCCAATCTCATTCATAAATTAATCAACAAGGAATTAAATCAATTCAGAACTCATTCATCAATCAAGAAAATCACTCGCCAATCTCATTCATAAATTAATCAACAAGGAATTAAATCAATTCAGAACTCATTCATCAATCAAGAAAATCACTCGCCAATCTCATTCATAAATTAATCAACAAGGAATTAAATCAATTCAGAACTCATTCATCAATCAAGAAAATCACTCGCCAATCTCATTCATAAATTAATCAACAAGGAATGAAATCAATTCAGAACTCATTCATCAATCAAGAAAATCACTCGCCAATCTCATTCATAAATTAATCAACAAGGAATGAAATCAATTCAGAACTCATTCATCAATCAAGAAAATCACTCGCCAATCTCATTCATAAATTAATCAACAAGGAATTAAATCAATTCAGAACTCATTCATCAATCAAGAAAATCACTCGCCAATCGCATTCATCAATTAATCAACAAGGAATTAAATCAATTCAGAACTCATTCATCAATCAATGAACTGGGAATGATAAATTAAGAAAAACACTCACCAATCTCATTCATCAATGAATCAACAAGGAATTAAATCAATTCAGAACTCATTCATCAATCAAGAAAATCACTCGCCAATCTCATTCATAAATTAATCAGCAAGGAATTAAATCAATTCAGAACTCATTCATCAATCAATGAACTGGGAATGATCAATTAAGAAAAACACTCATCAATCTCATTCATCAATGAATCAACAAGGAATTAAATCAATTCAGAACTCATTCATCAATCAAGAAAATCACTCGCCAATCTCATTCATCAATTAATCAACAAGGAATTAAATCAATTCAGAACTCATTCATCAATCAAGAAAATCACTCGCCAATCTCATTCATCAATTAATCAACAAGGAATTAAATCAATTCAGAACTCATTCATCAATCAATGAACTGGGAACGATCAATCAAGAAAATCACTCGCCAATCTCATTCATAAATTAATCAACAAGGAATTAAATCAATTCAGAACTCATTCATCAATCAATGAACTGGGAACGATCAATCAAGAAAATCACTCGCCAATCTCATTCATAAATTAATCAACAAGGAATTAAATCAATTCAGAACTCATTCATCAATCAAGAAAAACACTCACCAGTCTCATTCATCAATGTTTATCAACAAGGAATTAAATCAATTCAGAACTCATTCATCATTCAAGAAAATGACTCGCCAATCTCATTCATCAATATTAATCAACAAGAAATTAAATCAATTCAGAACTCATTCATCAATCAAGAAAATCACTCGCCAATCTCATTCATAAATTAATCAACAAGGAATTAAATCAATTCAGAACTCATTCATCAATTAATGAACTGGGAATGATCAATCAAGAAAATCACTTGCCAATCTCATTCATAAATTAATCAACAAGGAATTAAATCAATTCAGAAACCAATCAGTCCTAATGAGAATGAGGGTAACGACTATTGGACAGACTTTCCAACATAAAAACTGAAAAGGGGCACTTGGCAGCAACACTGTCCATTCAAAAACGTGAACATAGTGTTACTGCAACAGTCTCTTGCCGCAAAAAGGGACGTAAAGACTACAACAGTAAAAATAAATTAGCACATTGCTTACGTCTGTCAATCTAACAACAAGTTGTTTAAACTTTTTTGTAATTGTTTAAACTTTTTAAACTTGTTTAAAAAGTTTAAATTGTTGTTGAAAAAGTTTAAACAATAGTTGTCACAAATGACGCGTTTAAACAAAATGATTAAAATTTTAAACAGCATTTTTACAGTGTTATCGACTCTGGGCTAATGATGATGAAAGTCTGTCCAACTACGTTTTGGGAAGAACCAAAGAATTAAAGCACACTGACAAAATAAGCCAAAAACAAAAGACATTTTGTTTTCCTCATAAAAGGCTTTTCTTTTTTTCCCCAATGCCTGGCTTCATCGCTTAAGTACAAGAAAAAGATGACAATCATAGATATAACAAATAATACCCATTTCAGTTCAGAATCTGATCAGGATCAATATTTAGAAAAAGAAATAGCAATAAAACAAGCTGCTGCAAAAAGACTAAATAAAAAAAAAAGAAAAGCTACATGAACAAAATAAAACAGTTAAAAGGGTTCTCAAAACTTCAATGTGGAGAAGTGATTAATTCTACTCAATTTTTATACTGGCAATTGTTAGTATATACCTGCATAGTGGACTATAAATTTCTACACATAATCAGCTTTCTAATGGCCAATTTGCAAGTGTCTCACAGTTTGAAATACATTCACATTTAAGTTGGGCCGACTTTCAAACAAAAACAAAAATAGATGACTTGTTAAACCAGATATATTAAACGTGCTTCAATAGACCATTTTTCAAACTTCCTTCTCAAAAAAGTTTCCCACACATGTGAATGTGGTGTCATCTTACAGCAATATTCCACAATTGGGCGATTCCATGCTAGAAAAATCAGCCATCTTTGCAACATTTTTCAACCTACTGTCCAACAACTAAGGAACTTCAATTTATTTTTTGGTAATAAATTACTACTGGATGGTAAAAATTGTTGTATATGGGTGAATTAGAGGTGAAAATGTTGCGTGTTGTACAGGACATTTCCGAGTCCTGTACGACACACAACATTTTCACCTTTAATTCACCCATAATCAAATATTTTTTGTTGGTAATCAGATTTTCACATGACTTCCACCTATGACTTTATCATTGACCAAAAATGAATTTTATTGCTCAAGCAATCAGCAAATAGACTAGAAATGGTTGTTGAAATGTTCCATACGACACATATGGAATCGCCAAATGGTGGAAAGCACAGCATGGGTGATACACAATCAGGTAAGGATTTTTCTTCAAATGTAAAAGGTGACTGAAATCATATGTAGCCTGATAGCTAATATGTAGTATAACATTCTAACTTACAATAAGTAAAACGGTGTTTTATTTTGGTATAAAAGGGCTTTTCCAAGACATCAATATATATTTGCCACACTCAACCCAGGTGAGGTAAATGTGCAACCAGCAATAATTTGTTTCTTCAAATAATGAAGAGCTATGTTAGCGTCTATGCTAGATTTGGGGTAATAATAAGCAGCGCTTAGAAACATTTGTATAAAGTGCTCTATAACTGTTGCATATTACCAGTAGAATATGTGGACATGCAACTGATTTTGTCTGAATGTACTCTCCTTACTCATTCATTGTGTTTGCAGACAATAGGAACATTCACACAAGCAGTAAAAAAGGTGTGATTTGAAAATCAACTCTGAAGTATGATCCAAAGATCGTCATGTTTTTCAACATATGATCCCTTAAAGCTATAAATCGTTAACAGTGATCAAAATCCATCACTAATTTCTCAATGAGAATGACACTAATATAAATTGGAAAATGATCTACATGAATCGTGTGGGGAGCCAGAAATATTATGTTCTGTTCTACATAAACTTACAAAGTGGAGATATTATATTTTTGTCATTTTAAGGCTTATATGTATCACTTCATCACAAAATTCTACATCATTCACGTTCAGATGCTCGTATTGAATATTTCACCTACAAGTGAGATTCACTTATCAACGATTTCCACCGGGGACAATTGTGCTGGAACGTCATTAGAAAGGCAATTGTCAATTTGATAGTTAAAGAAGTTCACCCTGACAAAAAGTTTATTGTAAAAATAGCAGAAAAATTAATGAAAAATATTGCCGAAGGTTTGAGAAAAATTTATCAAATAATTAAAACGTTATTAGAATTTCAATTATTTGATTTGTGACGTCATATGCGAGCAGCATTCCTACATAGCGAATGGTAAAAAATCAATGAAATGTCATTTTCTCAGAAAATTGAAAATGGTTTTCACTGTAACTTTTGTATATCAATTGACAAATCGTTTCACACCCGATCATGAAAAGAAAACAAAATTAAGTCATCAGGAACCATACAAAATTTTAAATATATGCATTTTATATTACATAACACATGGAACAGCTGCTCGTTTATGACGTCACAAATCCAAAACTTTGAACTCTAATAACTTTCTTACTCTTTAGCGGATTTTCCTCAAACCTTCACCAATATTTTTTACTATTTTTTCTGCTATTTTTACAAGAACGTTTTCTTCAGGGTGAACTTCCCCTTTAAGTAAAGCAACAACGAACTAGATATTTTATTGTTGTTTCTTACGATATTTTAACATTTTAGCTTATTGATCATAACTGCGGTAGTTTCCTAATTTCTTGAGCCCATTATCATCGGACATTTAACTTCAGTATTTGGCAAATTGAAGCAAATGAAAAGAAAATGAATGCAAAACAAAATAATGAAAATAACTGAAGTTTAAATTCAAGAAAAATGTTTGTATGCCAAACATACTGGATCATACAGCCACCTTGAAAGTCTTTCATAAGCAATATTTTTTTCACTTTAAAAAAATGCCACATTTCCCCCCCAATTCATGCACTTATACACACATTTGAACTCTATAATACATTTTGATACAAAGTACATTTCATCAAATATATATATATCAGAAATTTGCATACAATTGAATATGATTAAAACTGAAATAGTAATAGCATATATTGGAACCTTTAAAATACAATCAAATGCATCAATCTTCATCTCTGGACAAAAAAAGTAGAGACATTCTTCAAAATGATTTATCTTAAAAACCTCTTAAATATATTAACATTTAAATCGAAAGTCTATACCTTGGCCATCCTTTAAAAATCCACAATATTCCTTTCCCTTTTGGAGAAAAGGGGAGGGGGATACTATTATTCAACTATCACATGGTAGTTGCTATGATGCTACTTCATATGTAATAATGCAACCTCTATGTGAAACAGGGGCGAAACTAAATTACTATTACATATATTATCATTATAAGAACACTATACCAATCATGCAAAATATGAAAAAGTTCGCACAAACAAGCACCAATCAAATGTTATTCTTATCATAGAATGGTACATGAACTATATCCAGGGACAAACATTCACATAACAGCTAAACGTTGTATTTTTTTTAGAACAATGGTTGTTTCTTTAGTCATTTACCCCAAATTTATTACAATGCTGCAATAAACGAATGAACATGAAAATGGCTTATCATGAACAGAACAAGAGTATAAATTTTGGCCAATCTGAGGAGTATCATCAAACTCATTTATCCATGCTTTCAGAAAACCACGAGTTGCACAAAAGTTGGTATGGTATCCCCCATTTGGCAAATAATACACAACACGATCATCTGTGGTGTCCTTAAAAAGTTGCACAATGTAAAATTTCAAAATTATCTGCTAAATATCTAACTTTCGAAGCAACCTATTACATCAAGATTCTGGAAATATCTTTGTGAAAATAAATAAATTCAAAATTTTGTGAGATGGAAGCCTCCCCTCGCGTTTCTGACATTGTTTTACGAGGCAAACTTAATACCCCCAGATAGTATCAGAGGTATTAATCATTACTACATGACAACCAATAACTGGAAGCAACTTATGACCATTATTGAAAAATAAAGAAAATACAAACAACAAAACAAAATGCAAATCGAGTTATTTCAAAATAAGAAAACATGATTTCCAAGCAACGAAAAACACACAACACTGGCAGAAATAGCGATCTATTGCTACACTCATTGTAAGAAAAAGCAAGTATACATGTACATGTATGTAAATTCAGTCTAGGTCTGTCAAAGCTCATAAATATAATTTGCAAATCTGAATAATACACTGCAGACATGCCCACTAAATATACACATAAGGCTGGTAACGAGCAAGATTATATATACGCTTTATGTCAACTATCTACGAATACAAAGAAAAATAATAAAGGCTACTGTATACATTTGTGAGGCAGCATGTCATGTTCTCTCATTTTGATCACACTTGCAATAGTATGTTTCAACAAAGAACATGATGATAAATCACCAATGGTGCCCTTATTAACGCCTACATACATACACTACTTTTGTTCCGTATATGGTGCTAAAATGTAAATTTCTAAAGATAAAGTTACCCAAGGGGAGGTCGATAATATCAAGACAATAGACAATCAAGTCGACCCTCTGAAAGTCAAATAAATGCCTGTCAAAACATTTTTTACAGACGGGGGGAAGGGGGGGGGTGTTTCATGAAGAGCTCAGTGCGACTTTAAATCATGCACAAATGCCAACGCACACATAATATGGAACAGATAATAAGAATACGCCGTAGTGTAAATCCTCTATGCACTATTTGACCCAATAAGGTGATGCGTTTAAGGACACAACTTAAATCTAACTGACTTTTAGTCCTACTTAAATCCTTGTGAAACACCTCCAGTTTGTGTAAAAGCTCATGTTAACTACCGAACTCTTCTCCTTTAAGTTTCAGCTTCATGTTAAGTCTTCCCCTATCCCCCAAATAATTAGAGATTCAAATAGCATATGGGGCAATGCTACAATTATTAACGAGATGCAAGAAAATAAAAAGTATGAATGACGTGAAGTGAAAAACACACAGGTACAGAAAGGATGAAAACATTGATCCAAACATGTAATGTAATGCCTGACGCACAGTAAACAATCCATTTTTTATCCCCCCCAAAAAAATTAGCATAATTAATTGGAACATTCTAAGTCATGAGTGGAGTGGTAAAAACGGTAATGACGTCATAACCGGCACTGATTTGAAACTGATTTGGACTTAACTCCGTCCACAGGCTTGAAGTTAAAGCAGCTTTTGGGGGAAGTACAGTATTCTCTAGCTTTATGTCGAGATTCAAATGAGATCATTTTACTTATGCAATAAAGCAGAATGAGATGATTGACTTCTTTAGATTTCTTTTAGAAAAATGTGATTTTTAAAAAAAGAAATCAGGTCGGAATCAGATTGTATACTGTGCCGCAGGCTTGGACTTAAGGCAGGATAGAAACACATCAATATCAGATACGAAGGTGATGTATGCCGTAAGCCAGGGATCACTCCAGAACCAATATCCTTTGGAAAGGCATTCATCTGGCTACATCGCACTCAACACAGGCTGAGGCACACTGGGAGGTACAAATAATTTTTAATGCTCGAAAAATAGGCCTACATCTTTTAATAACAATTTGTTAAAGCTGCTACAATGAGTTTGGTTTTAATACTGGGAACAGATAAAAAATATTGGGATATATCAGAAAAGGGGTTTTGAGTTGAATAGGAAAAAACAAAGTAAAATGAATAATGAAGTGGAGTGAGCTAGTCTGCAGGCACAGGCCCTGATTGAAACTTTGATCAACAAGTGTGTCTCCATGCAAAGACTAGCACATACAAAGCTTCAGTACACAAGGCATGAGTAGGCTGCAATTCAGACCTTAACTCAAGTGAAGGTTTTGCACAGCAGACTAGGAGTGGGCAGTGATGAAAGGAAGAGAGAGAAGAACCAAAGAAACAATAGAAGGGGCCACAGCATTGTGAATGGTACACACATGAGAGGGCAACAATTAAGAGGAAAGGGAAGTGACAGGTTTGAGAAAGAACTCACACAATAAAAACATTTAAACAAACATCAACAGGATACCTATATCATAACAAAGCCACACACATATTCCAAGAAGCACATATGACCTAAATAAATGATAATGGATGGACTACACGTAGTATGTATTACATATATCTATGTAACCAAAAATTTCTTCAAACAAAAATAAACAATCTGTTTTATACAAACACAGTATGCACATTAAAGGACGGTGGCTGAAAAACATCTAGTTACCCTCATGAATGGTCGCTCAAGTTCATCGGAAGAGATTATTTTTAATTCATTGTAATTGCCTGGAAGTGGGCTTTCAAATTTATTCAACTTCAAGTTCGATTCAAGATGTTCTGTCCTCAAAGCAATACTGTATGAAACTGATGGCAACAAAGAAATTGACAAAAAGGCCCCAGGCCCGACCCAATTTATTACATTATATCCAATGGCATACCATCAATTAGTTGGATTTATGTTGGGGTGACCGAGTATCAAGATTATTGGCCAACTTATACATAACTGAGAGAGTAACATTTCTTCACTTGTCAACTCGTTCAATTTCTATGAATTTTACTTATTTCATTTTCTGTATCGCATAAGTTATGGGTCCTTATCAATGGGATATGCACGCTGTATAAATCATATATTTTTTTTTGTGATCATTACATGTATGTATCTAAGAACTGTAATTTATTGTAAGAAATGAAAGACAATCAAATTCAGACTTGGGAGATCAAATCACTTTTAAAATCAATACTTCATAATCGAAATACAAAACATATGGGAAGGTGAATACTAGATTTAACGCAGGGAGGCAAACCAATTTAAAATGAATTTGGCATATAAGCCAGTTCATAGTTCCTTTCTGCGCATGATCAAAAGATTCTACGCATGATCAGAAGAAGGTCATTTGTACTAAAATGACATGGTGCTTTAAAATCTAATGAGATAAGCACCAACTTTGATGTCTTGATTATTCATATATTCTTTTGAATTGTCGTTTTCATTCATATCCACAAAAAACAACAATGCTTCCACGAACGACTGGTATTTCACAGTTTGCAAAGTACATTGTGCAATATGCTAAGATATGCATTCAAAGTAGGAATGCAACAAATGCCTTCATTAAGTGTTCATTTGTGTGCTATTCTAGTCACCTGGTCTATTCAATTTCTTCATCCTGCTGTGTAAGGCAAGCTTACGTAATATCTTGCTTTGAAATCTGCCTATCATGATGAAAGAAATGAAAGGTCATTTGACCAAAATTGTCCATGAAGTAACTACGAACTGGTCTATTAGGAAAGCATTTTGTCACATGGTGGGCAGAAGGGCTTTAATGCGCGCCAGCCCTGGAGAGTAGTCTTTTAAGGATATCATCTCACAACGAGTGCTTGTGCCCTTTTACAACCCATGATTACATCATTATTACGTCATTGCAGGCAATTACAGTTTTACCAAATGAAAGAGAAAACAAATCGCTATCATACAGCACTGAAAAAGAAGAAAAAGAAGGATCTTTCAGTAGAAAACCAAGCCCTTTTACAGGCTGTGATTACATCATTATCGAGCCCTTTTAAAACCTGTGATTACATCATTATTACGTCACTGCAGGCAATTACAGTTTTACCAAATAAAAAAAGCTATCAAATCTCTATCATAAAGCACTGAAAACAATGAAAAAAAATATTTTTCGGTAGAAAATTGAGCCCGTCTCCCAGCCGTGCAACATTGTTTTGATTCACTGGACTCCAATCCCTTCTGAAAGCTAGTGTAAACGTTCATTGGATCCAAAAACACAGGGAACAAGCCAATAACAAAAGTCATACACATCACATATTTTGATTTGCTGAGGAAATATTTCAAACAGAATTTGAGCATTTGTTTCAAGAAACAAAATTAAATGAAGGGACTTGGAGAAAACCATGTAACAAAAACAATGATATTGGGAGCACCGTGTACAAGACCCTACACAAAATACAGTACAGGACGTGAATAAAAGAAGTAGTAAATAGCCAGGTAAAGATGAAACATTTAACAGATACATATATCTTAGCATGCATATTAATAGAGATAATATTTGTTAAGAATTAGTGTAAATATGGTAAATTCCCCCCCCCACCCCTTACCCTACTAAACCCTTTAAATAAAAAGATTATGTGGGAAAGAAAAGGGCACTATGAACATGTTTGCTTTGCTTCATTACCTTCCTACAAGAAGGTCTCGAGTGTTATTCAAGACCTTCTTCCAGTAAAAGTGTATTCTTATAAAATACAAGACAACAGGTCATCTCTAGTCAAGGATGCTCAATGTGAAACAAATATGGTGAACATGAGAAGTCAATTAAGGTCAAACTCTAACATTATCAAATGATTGTTCAATGCTCATGATTATAATAAACTTGAATTTCATGTTATAGATCTTTAAGATCTACCAGCCTCAGCCTCAAGGAAACTAATGTGGCCTTGGTCCTGGACCCTTGGCGCCAAAGAGTCGGTCTTTAGCCTGAAATCCTTGGACACTTTGGCCTTGACCAAAAGTGATTGGCCTCGGACACTTGGCCTAAAGCAGTCAGTCCTTGACCTGGGCCTAAAATCCTTGGCCTCTGGAGCAAGGCAAGTTCCTGGTCTTGTCCTTGGCCTCAGCTTGGCAACCTCATGAACAACACCTGTCTGGTACCCAGTGTGAACAAGAACAACCTGATATCCGAATATCAATTCAAATAGCACTTTGTGAGAATAACACTAGTATGTTACCAGGGTCCTGTCTTACAAAGAGTTACGATTGATCCAATCAATCCTAATTCTATGGAAATCCATCAGTGTCATTATTTGTTCTACAGGAAATTTGCAAAATGTCCTTTGTATACAAAGGAGAACACACCATATTGTCAAGAAATTAATGAATTCGTGGATATACATTCATATGTAGAGAAATTTTTGAGCAAACATGCATTTTATGTGTTGACTTTGCGGCTTTCCATATGATCGGATCAATCACAACTATTTGTAACACGGGCCCCAAATCTTCAACTCTTCTCTGCTGCATCATGCGCAAGGTGAGGCAGCCATTTTTCTTTCTTTTATAATGGAACAAGACAGATGTTGAGAATATCCCTAATTGTGATAATACATAATTCCTATCTCATTCATTCGTTCATTGTATACTGGAGTAATTGGAAATTGTATTCATTTTGAAAAAGTCACTTTTTTTACAATTCTTATTTTCACACTGTTGAATTCTACTCTACCATACAAAATGTTCGTTAGCAGCGTGCAGGTGGTACAGCACTGCATTCAGCACTGGATTAAAAACAATTGACACACATTTTTTTTTTCATCAAATTTGTACATTCCATCTCATCGCTGGCGAGCGTCCGCTTCGTTGTTCCATCTGCGACTGTCTCTGCTTCCACGGCTTTGAGGACTCGGCAAATGTCTCGTAAAATGTTTGTTGGTCTCTCCCGATCTCACACACAATGCGTAAACGCGCAAATAAACCCCACATGCATAAAAAGAAATACTTGGTCTGATCCAATGGCATCATCGTTATAATCCTCACATCAACCAATCACAGACGGCATAGTAGAAGGCATCTCGCTTCAAGCAGGGCGTTTATCCAATCAGAAGCCATTTGAGTTTATCCCTGCTTGTTATTGAGTTGCGACTGCTGCTCCCACACTGGACCAATCACACGTCGTGTACTAAAGCCCAAGGATGCTTACTGGACCAATCACAGATCCTGTACTATAGCCCTGAGGCATGACAGTATGGTTCAATCATGAATGGTGTCATACCTTGTACAGTTCAATGACACACATACATGCACGTGTCTGTTCTTGATCAAGGGGCTAAGGTCTATGAAACCTATATGGGGTAAGAGAAAAAAAAAACACACGAGAGAATAATCGTTTGAAAACACACTTAGTTAAAAGCAATTAATAAGTCTACATGCATTTCAGTAATGTAACTTGGTTTGATCAGAAATCGTGAGAATAATAATCTCTTTCACTATATCTTCAGGTCTTGCATGACATACATGTAATAAAATCCCTACAAAATAAAATCCCTACATTTCTCCATTCTATTACGTCAAACAAAAGGTCCCATTTTGAAGTCTTTTAGTATGGAACCCATGACCTCATTTTCATAAGGCTGATGATCTACCACTGAGCCACGAAGCTCGAATCATCTACATGCATTTCCAGATATCTTGTCGAAAACAGTAGCTTTCTATGTCTGGAAATAAGATGCGAGGGCCTGAAATTTCTGCGACAGCCAAGGTACAATCAGTTAGAATTTGGCATGAAATCATGTTCACTGAATGAACCATCAAGGTGAACATACCGACAGTTCATGTCGTAATTACAAGCACAAAATCTGGGCCCCATGACCTGCAGCTAGGCGATTAATGGTAAATGCAAGACTGATTTCTACGATTGATGCGTAGATTGGTGTGTGTGTTGAATCGTAGGAACCAGCCCTGTGATTAATCACCAAGTTTCATGTTATGGGGGCCCCAGGTTGATCTAACTCAATTCCAGCCTGATTAAAATCAAGGGGGCTGATGCAGAAAGAGTTGCAATCGAACACAATTCATGAAATCAAATGCAACTTGATTTTTAACCAATCAAAAACACACATTCAGGGCCGTGTTGCATAAAAGTTACCATCATGGTAACTTTGCCATCCAAAGGTAATTTGCATGGAATCCTTGATTTTGAACTAATTTGAGTTTGTTACCAGAAATTGTATTTATCTTGGCTGTTGATCAGCGTTAATATCGTAGTAACCATTGGATGTCAAAGTTAGTAACTTTTATGCAACGGGGCCCTGGAATTCTGATCAATTTTTAAAAGTTTGCATTTAAACACAAAATCTTTCTGCGATGGGCCAAATAACAAAGACGCAACATTTGCTCAAGTCTTAACAACTCAGAGGGCATAAGAAAGAGTTAGAATTGTAATAGAGTTTTGGGCTAAGAATAAAATAAAGATATGGATTAGGGTTACTGTAGTTTTGGAGGCTCGGTTTTATGTTTAGCTTAACAAGCAGATTTTCCATCGGAGCAATTGTCGCCAAAGCAAATGTCAAGGAACCCCCATAACTACAACCCATCATAGATTACCTGGTGAATTTTTTACTATCTTCATGTACGTTCATCTCAGTACTCTTGAAGTCGTTCAGCTCCTTGCGAATGTAAGCCTACATGAAAAGAAAAGAAAGTAGTTTCAAATACAGGTAAACTTGCATAAGCTGAAATTCTGTGCACTAAAAATTTACCTGAGACAAAGAATTTTTCTTAAACCAGACAATGCAAGACATGTGATATACATCTCCTAAGTTGAATTTCTCCTAATAAAACAGAACAGGTAAAGAAGTTACCTGTATATTATTATGTCATCATAGAGAATGGAAAAATGAAAAACAAAATTACCACGGATAAGAATACATTTCAAGTTTACATGATATTGACTTCAAAGGGTAACTCTCTGGTGTAAAGGTAGACAAATTTGCCAAACCTTTGTCAATAATTTTGGTGTTTCATCCATGTGGCTAAATGCACTACTTATGGAAAATTCACCAATGGAATGTAAGAGCAGCTGAAAAAAATAAACTACAATGTAATGGCTTAATACACATTTGCATTGTTAGCTAATTCCTATTTCTGTAATTTCAGTATTTCATCCAGGTGGCTAAATGCACTACTTAAGGAAAATTCATCAATATGGAATGTTAGTAGAGCAGTTTAAAAAATAAACTACAATGTAACGGCTTGATATACTTTTTGCAGTGTGGGCTGACGTTTATTTCTGTAGGATCTTCTTGGAATTCTCAGTCTGTATTTTAAGAACTCCTGAAAATTTGTGATGCTCTCAAATGATCACGACTTGAGCGATTCATGAGGTGAAAAAAGGAATGGAGAAAACCAGGACCCTTTCTTACAAAGAGTTGCAATTGATCCAATCAAACGCACCTATGGAAAGCCAGCAAAGTCAACATATAAAATACATATTTGTTCAAAAGATTTTCTATATATGAATGTATATCCATGAATTCATTGATTTCTTGACAATTTGGTGTGTTCTCCTTTGTTTACAAAGGACATTTTGCAAATTTTCTGTAGAAAAAACTATGGCACTGATGGATTTCCATAGAGTTACATTTGATTGGATCAATTGTAACTCTTTGTAAGACAGGCCCTGGGCCCTTTCTTACAAAGAGTTACGATTGATCAAATCAACTGTATAGAAATCCATCCATATCATAAATTTTTCTACAGGAAATTATCTCAATCTTCTTCATAAACAGAATGATAAATGTATGAATAAACATCATATCTGGAAAATATTCAAACAAATCTGAATTTTAGATATTGACGTTGCTGGCCATCCATAGTTGCGGTTGATCGGATCAATCGCAACTCTTTGTACGACTGGGGCCCAGGTGTCTCAATATAAAAAGATGATTATTTTATGGTATTTCACATTACTGACCTTGTCTTGCGGCGTT